>NC_053395.1:9807244-10121212 GCF_905171765.1 Bufo bufo
CAGCCCCTATGTGCCAGCAATAACAGCCCTCCCCCTGTGCCAGTAATAACACCCCCCCTGTGCCAGTAATAACAGCCCCCCATGTGCCAGTAATAACAGGCCCCCTTGTGCCAGCAATAACAGCCCCCCATGTGCCAGTAAAAGTATTGTATATATTTTAAAAAAAACACATACTTACCTCCATGTCAGCGATGCGATGCAGGCCTCTTCCGGCCTGTGTCCCGCGCTGTATGGCTCAGGCGGCGCGATGACGTCATCGCGTCGCCTGTGCCGGCCTCTGATAGGCTGCTGGCCTAGTGCCTGCAGCCTATCAGAGGAAGGGAAAGGGACACGCCACTCCCTCCCCTGCCTCAGCACAGCCGTCTGTATCGCTGTCCTGAGGACGGCGATACAGATGACTATGGAGATGAGCGCTTCCACAATGGAAGTGTAATGACCGGCGTCACTCACAGGGAGGGAAAAGGGAAAGCCCTGCCCAAGGGAGAGGGTAAGGTGGTGACCCCTGACTCACCTTGCGGCTGGCACCTGACTGCCCTGACGTCCCTAGACGGGTTCCTCACCCGTGCGGCGATCACGTGCCTAAACCCTGGCTTTCCCTAGAATGAGCCCTAGATAGTGAACGGGCCGGTGGGATCGCTAGTTCGCACCACTGACACTAAGAGGGAAACACCAGGGAGAGGACAGACAATACAGACAAACACATACACCCAGGTGGGCGACCACAGCAGACCACAAAGGTCCAACAGGGATCCGGAGGGTAGCGTTCTGGACCAACAACCAGAGAACGCAGCAACACAGCTCCAGAAGGTCAGAATAGATGTCCAGGCAGAAAGCTCTATATCTGGCAACCAGAGAAGTGTGAGAGGGGAATATAAGGAGGTTTGGGAGTGCTGGACAAGGAACAGCTGAGGAGAAGGAGCTACGGATCCCTGAGTGAGCCAAAAGGGTTGCAAAGCAAACCCAGAAAGCTACCATAAAGAAACAGCCCTATCTTACATAGAGCGCGCAGCCAACCGCTGCGACTTCCTGACCCCGGGTATAACGGAGTCAGGCGTGGTTCTTGACACCCTCGTGACAGTACCCCCCTCTCTACGAGGGGCCTCCGGACACTCAGGACCAGGTCTCTCAGGATGAGAGGCATGAAAAACCCGAACTAGCATGTCGGCGTTTACCTCAGACGCAGGAACCCACATTCTTTCCTCGGGACCGTAACCTCTCCAATGCACCAGATATTGAAGAGAGCGGCGGACCCGACGAGAATTAACAATTTTGGATATCTGAAATTCTAGATTACCATCCACAACAACAGGAGGGGGTGGCAGCGGTGACGGTTCTAGAGGTGGAACATATTTTTTGAGTAACGACTTATGAAAGACATTATGGATTTTAAAAGTCTGAGGTAACTCCAGGCGAAAAGCCACGGGGTTGATGATGGCTACAATTTTGTAAGGACCAATAAACCTAGGACCCAGTTTCCAAGAGGGAACCTTCAATTTAATATTCCTAGTAGACAACCACACATAGTCATTCACTCCTAGGTCCGGACCTGGCGACCGTCTCTTATCAGCCATGCATTTGTATTTACCTCCCATATTTTTCAAGTTAGCTTGCACCTTCTGCCATACCGATGAAAGAGATGACGAAAACCGTTCCTCTTCGGGAACCCCAGAAGACCCCCCCTCTTTGAAAGTACCGAATTGGGGATGAAAAGCATATGCACCAAGAAATGGTGACTTGCCAGTGGATTCCTGACGACTATTATTTATGGCAAACTCAGCTAACGGTAAATATGATGACCACAACTCTTGGTTTTCAGACACAAAACATCTTAGATATGTCTCCAGGTTTTGGTTGGTACGCTCAGTCTGTCCATTCGACTGAGGATGGAAAGCTGAGGAAAAGGACAAGTGTACCCCCAAACGGGAACAAAAAGCTTTCCAAAATTTAGAAATAAACTGGGTACCCCGATCCGAAACAACATCGGAGGGGACCCCGTGAAGCTTCACGATTTCACTGACGAATACCTGAGCAAGAGTCTTAGCATTAGGTAGTGCGGGTAACGCAATGAAGTGTACCATTTTGCTAAACCTGTCCACTACTACCAAAATAACTGTTTTACCCGCAGACAAAGGTAAGTCAGTGATAAAATCCATTGACAGATGTGTCCATGGTCTATTGGGAATGACGAGTGGTAATAGAGACCCTGCAGGACGTGTATGTGAAACTTTTGCGCGCGCACAGGTAGAACAAGAAGACACAAAATCCATTACATCCTGACGCAACCTTGGCCACCAAAAACGACGAGACAATAGCTCCAAGGTTGCTTTACTACCCGGGTGCCCAGCAAGTGCCGAATTATGATGTTCCTTTAATAATTCGAAACATAGGTTCAACGGTACAAACAATTTCTCTGAGGGGCAAGAGACCGGGGCGTCCCCCTGGGCCTCTAACACCTTCCCCTCCAGAACAGAGTGTACCGCAGAAACAACCACTCCTCTTTGAAGAATGGGCACCGGATCACTCACATTACCCCCTCCAGGGAAACAACGAGATAGTGCATCAGCCTTGGTATTCTTTGCCCCAGGACGATAGGTAATCACAAAGTTAAACCTGGTAAAAAATAGCGACCACCTAGCCTGTCTAGGGGTGAGACGCTTAGCTGATTCAAGGTACAGAAGATTTTTGTGGTCCGTAATCACAGTGACGGGGTGGACTGCCCCCTCTAAAAAGTGACGCCACTCCTCAAACGCAAGTTTAATAGCTAACAGTTCCCTATTGCCAATATCGTAGTTCTTTTCTGCTGCAGATAGTTTTTTAGAAAAGAAAGCACAAGGACGCCATTTGCCAGGAGACGGACCCTGAGACAGCACCGCCCCCACTCCCACCTCTGACGCATCGACTTCAACAATAAAAGGCTGAGAGACATCAGGTTGGACCAGTACAGGTGCTGAGGTAAACCTCTCTTTTAGAGAGGAAAAAGCATTTTTAGCGGCGTCAGACCATTTAGAAAAATCAGTCCCCTTCCTAGTCATGTCAGTAAGGGGTTTTACAATAAGTGAATAATTTTTAATGAATTTCCTATAGAAATTTGCGAAGCCCAAGAACCGTTGCAGTGCTTTGAGGTTCTCAGGAAGATCCCAATCTAAAAATGCCTGGACCTTCCTAGGATCCATACGGAAACCTGAAGCAGATAAAAAATAACCTAGGAATTGTATCTCCTGAACGGCGAAGACACATTTTTCAATTTTAGCATATAATTCATTCGTCCGTAGGACCTGCAGTACCTGTCTGACATGCACCTCATGTGTTTTCAGATCAGACGAATAAATTAAAATATCATCTAGGTATATGACTACAAACCTGCCGATTAGATGACTAAAAATGTCATTAACGAAATGTTGAAAGACGACAGGAGCATTGGTCAGACCGAAAGGCATAACTAGATTTTCATAATGCCCCTCAGGGGTGTTAAACGCTGTCTTCCACTCATCCCCCTCCTTAATACAAAACAGATTGTAGGCCCCCCTAAGATCAAGTTTGGAGAACCACCTAGCACCCGCAATCTGATTAAACAGGTCAGGAATGAGAGGAAGAGGGTATGGGTCTCGGATGGTTATCCGATTTAATTCGCGAAAATCTAGGCAAGGACGCAGGCCCCCATCTATCTTATTAACGAAGAAAAACCCTGCAGCCACGGGTGAAGAAGAGGGTCTGATGTGTCCCTTAGCCAAGCTCTCGGAGATATAATCTTTCATGGCTTGTCTCTCTGGACCCGAAAGATTATATAACCTGGTCTTCGGTAATTTTGCGCCGGGAATAAGGTTAACCGGGCAATCATAAGGACGATGAGGTGGTAACTCCTGACAACCCTTTTCAGAAAAAACGTCCTCAAAATCCAAAATAAATGTAGGTAGGGTAGTTATGGAGGCGACTAAGCAATTGCTATTTAAGCAATTCTCTCTGCAATGCTCACTCCACTCCAATATCTCCCTGGCCTGCCAATCCACCACTGGATTGTGCGCTACCAACCAGGGAAGACCCAACACCACCGGAGTGGGAAGCCCCTCCAGAACATAACATGAAAGCATCTCGTTATGGTGGTCCCCTACCCGAAGGTGTAAATTATGAACAATGTGGGTGAGGTTTCTCTGAGACAGAGGAGCAGAATCAATAGCGAATATGGGAATAGGTCTCTGTAGCGTACAGAGAGACAAACCCATAGTGTGGGCAAAATGGGCATCTATCAAATTTACCCCTGCTCCACTGTCTAGAAAGAAAGAAATAGTCTCCGTCTTATCACCAAAAACAATAACCGCTGGCAACACAAATTGCGATGTTCGTATGGAGGAAACGTATACCCCCCGGCTGACATCCTCCACACAGCCTGGGGTTAGTAGTTTTCCGACGGTCTTTTGTTTCTGAGGAAAGAAGGACAGACATTAATGAAATGACCCCTCTCCCCACAGAAAAAACAAACCCCACGCCTACGGCGAGCCTCAGGAGGACGGACCTGACGAGTAGTTCCTCCTAGCTGCATAGGCTCGTCTAAGTCCGTACAGACTAACTGCTGCTTGGGAGGGGTTACCCATTGCTCCGGTTTTTTCAACCTGTCCCTAAGGCGTCTATCTATTCGGATAGAAAGGGACATAACCGCATCAAGGGAAAAGGGGGTCTCATATAATGCAAGTGCATCCTTAACCCTTTCGGATAACCCAGAGCAGAACTGACTCCTGAGAGCCGGGTCGTTCCATTGGGTATCCGTAGCCCACCTACGGAAGTCAGAGCAATACTCCTCTACCAGCCGCTCTCCTTGTAGGAGTCTCCGTAATCTTGATTCAGCCAGTGCGACTCGGTCAGGGTCGTCATATATGAGACCCAAGGCCCCGAAAAACTCATCCACTGACCGAAGAGCCTGGGAATCAGTAGGTAAAGAGAACGCCCAGGACTGCGGGTCCTCCTGCAGCAGGGAAATAACAACCCCCACCCGCTGTTCTTCATTACCAGAGGAGTAAGGGCGCAGTTTAAAATATAATTTACAGGCCTCACGGAATGTCAAAAACTTGTCCCTTCCCCCAGAAAATCTGTCAGGGAGAGGGACCTTGGGTTCCGCAACAACCTGGTTACCAGTAGCAACCGCTGGGCTTGCGGTCAGTTGTAATTGCTGCTGTTGCTGGAGGACCGACGCCTTCAATCCTACCACCTCCAAAGACAGGCCATGAAATTGTTTGGACAGAGCAGCAATTTGATCCATACTGGATTCTAAGTAGGTAAAACATTTTTTTTTTTTTTTTACCTACACAAAATAAGGGCCAGATATAATGTAATGACCGGCGTCAC
Organism: Bufo bufo; assembly: GCF_905171765.1. Classification (NCBI taxonomy): domain Eukaryota; kingdom Metazoa; phylum Chordata; class Amphibia; order Anura; family Bufonidae; genus Bufo; species Bufo bufo. The sequence goes on from NC_053395.1 coordinate 9,812,582, forward strand.
GCACAGGGAGGGAAAAGGGAAAGCCCTGCCCAAGGGAGAGGGTAAGGTGGTGACCCCTGACTCACCTTGCGGCTGGCACCTGACTGCCCTGACGTCCCTAGACGGGTTCCTCACCCGTGCGGCGATCACGTGCCTAAACCCTGGCTTTCCCTAGAATGAGCCCTAGATAGTGAACGGGCCGGTGGGATCACTAGTCCGCACCACTGAACTAAGAGGGAAACACCAGGGAGAGGACAGACAATACAGACAAACACATACACCCAGGTGGGCGACCACAATAAACCAAAAAGGTCCAACAGGGATCTGGAGGGTAGCGTACTGGACCAACTACCAGCGAACGCAGCAACACAGCTCCAGAAGGTCAGAATAGATGTCCAGGCAGGAAGCTCTATATCTGGCAACCAGAGAGGTGTGAGAGGGGAATATAAGGAGGTTGGGAGTGCTGGACAAGAAACAGCTGAGGAGGAGAAGCTACGGATCCCTGAGTGAGCCAAAAGGGTTTGCAAAGCAAACCCAGAAAGCTACCATAAAGAAACAGCCCTATCTTACATAGAGCGCGCAGCCAACCGCTGCGACTTCCTGACCCCGGGTATAACGGAGTCAGGCGTGGTTCTTGACACCCTCGTGACAGGAAGCGTTCATCTCCCTGTGCCCCGCCGCCCTGCCCCCCCCCCTGGATCCGCCACTGTGGAGGTCACAGGGTAAGAGTTACATAGTGGAAGGAGCAGGGTCCCAGCAGTACAGAGGATTTCAGGAGAGGAGTGCGCTGATCTAGTGGAGGTCACAGGATGATAGTTACATAGTGGAAGGAGCAGGGTCCCTAGCAGCACAGAGGATTTCAGGAGAGGAGTGTGCTGTAGAGGGGTGTAGTAGAGACCTGTGAGAGCTTACAGAATCCCTCCCACTGCCTGGTTTGTTTATGGTGGCTTCTGGTTAATTATGAGTAAATTTCAGCTTTCTACACTGGACTGGAGTGAGGATCAGATCTGGAGTGACCACCAGATGACAGATCATAAAATGCACCAGTTTTATTAAAGTGACCACAAACAGAAAAAGCTTTCATCTCAACGAGCGTCCACATTGGTTCTTGTTGCGTCTGTGGTACGAGAAAGATCAGCTCCAAGCAGTTGGCTTTGTGTACGGTAATAAACACGACGCTCAGTGTCAGATCTTTACAGGAATTCCTACAGTTTGGGGAGCCAGCCAGGAGACTCGAGAGCAGATGTTAGACATTTACTAAGCGTGGATGCTGCAGGTCCATGTAATCCAGGGATCTAACATCTGTGGTCACAAGCCAAAAATGTGACTCACGCAGTTTCAGTCAAGAAGGTCTTGAGTCCTTGCTGGATAGAAGAAAAGTATTTAAAATTGAAGAAGCAAACTCCACATGACCTACGCGGACCTTCCATTACTGGTTAAACTAAATCCTCTTTTATTAACCATATGGAAGACGTGAACCAAAATTATACAGCTCCTTAAACTCAACCCTTGACACTCCCGCCTTTTACCCTTTTGAGGTCATTCTTATTTTCAGAATGCCAAGCCACCTGCAGTATTTGCCCTTTGGCCTCACACATACAACACCTGATGGGTATTCCTAGGAAGTAGGTTTACTTATTTAATGAACTGAGCCTCAAATACGATATAGTGGGGCCTCATCATCTCCAGGCCTACAGATATGGGCCTCATCCGTTCTACCATCTCCAGGCATACAGACATGGGCCTCATCCGTTCTACTATCTCCAGGTGTAGACATGGGCCTCATCCATTCTACCATCTCCAGGTCTACAGACATCGGTCTCATCCGTTCAACCATCTCCACGCGTAGACTTGGGCCTCGTCTGTTCTACCATCTCCAGGCCTACAGACATGGGCCTCATCCGTTCTACCATCTCCAGGTCTACAGACATGGGCCTCATCCGTTCTACCATCTCCACGCATAGACTTGGGCCTCATCCGTTCTACCATCTCCAGGCCTACAGACATGGGCCTTATCCGTTCTACCATCTCCAGGTGTAGACATGGGCCTCATCCGTTCTACCATCTCCAGGCGTAGACTTGGGCCTAATCTGTTCTACCATCTCCAGGCCTACAGACCTAGGCCTCATCCCTTCTACCATCTCCAGGCCTACAGACATGAGCCTCATCCTTTCTACCATCTCTAGGCCTACTGACATGGGCCTCATCCGTACTACTTTCTCTAGGCATAGACCTGGGCCTCATCTGTTCTACCATTTCTAGGCCTAAAGACATGGGTGTTATCCGTCCTACCATCTCCAGGCCTACAAACATGGGCCTTATCCGTTCTACCATCTCCAGGCCTACAGGCACGGGCCTCATCAGTTCTACCATCTCCAGGCCTAGAGACATGGGCCACATCCGTTCTATCATCTCCAGGCCTACAGACATGGGCCTCACCCATTCTATCCTCTCCAGGTGTAGACATGGACCAGTGTCATAAAACATCTTACAGATTGGGACTGGGGCAACTTTTTCCTTTTATCCACTCCTTCTCAGCCACTTAACCCACTTTACTATGCCACCTTCCAATCAGATATTGCCTACGGGGTGAATGCTATAGTGGACATCACAGTAGAAGATATCTAGCTCTTTCACAAGTGACAAAATGTCTTCCATCAGTTATGTATTGATAGCACATAAAATATCTCATCGAGCACACACCACAGTGGGGCTTTCTGACCACTCCTGCCTGAAACGTCGCTCCCCCCATGCTGATCTTTATCGTTGTTTATGGTCCTGCCCATCAATACAGAACTTAACTCTGACACTCCAGTCTGGAGTCTCTTTGGATTTTTTTCCAGATATTTCCATTTGTTTGGAAACTGAGAAACAATTGCATTTTCTCATCTCTGCGGCGGCTCAGAAAACCGCCCTTCATGCTTGGATCTCCCCTTCCCCTCCCGTATTACGTCTTTTTTTTGAGAAACTGTCCTTTGTTTTTCGCATGGAGTGGACAGAGTCCTCCTTGTGTAAGGAGAAAAGAGTGAATCGTTTCTTCTGTTTATGGGGCAGATTTACCCCCTTCAAATATTTACAATTAGTCATTGACTACTGTTTGCCTTCTTTTAACATATGTCCTATATTTCTTTATAAAACTTAGCTTTTAATTTCAGTCATTAATATTGTCTTCATTGACCATTGAATGTTTGTGTTAAAACTCTCAGTTGTGTCGCCTTTTTTGTTTCTGTGTGTTTTGTCAGCACTATTATACCATAATGCTATCTAAGCTGTGGTGGGAGACTGGTAGCCGATCGCAGGCTCCAGATTCTTCCCTCAATAAGCTTGACTATCTACCACATAATAATTATTATTATTCTTGCTAACATATAGGCGTCACTTCTGTCTTTAAAATCTCCCACAAACACTGCCCCCCGACATGTTTCGCCAGCTACTCTGGCGTCCTCAGGGGATCGGGCAGTGAGTGTTTGGTGGGCGTGATACGGATCTCTTATAGCCTCCCATTCTGATGTAATCCCCACTGACCTATCCTATCTGACGTTATGGCCTCTCAAGCCTATAACCTATCGTCACTATTATTGGGGCCTGCATACCTGTCTCTCCTCCCATATCAAATACCTCCCTAGGTCACGCGCATGTCAGCGGACTAAGATTCTCCTTCGCTCTTTCTTAAGACTGCGCATGCTCGAGAACTTAATATTTTCGGCTTATCCATACTGTGACTGCTCATGCCCAGGAACTTGGCATTGGGGATGGTAGGAGATACAAAATATACCTTGGATGAACTGATAAAAATAATCAATGATGCATGATTAGGTATAACTATACTAAATATATATATGAATTAACTGCAAACATAATTATGAATATTGTGCAATCATGAGGTACAGTAATCACATGATCAAATATAAGATTAGATAAAATATTACTGTTGAAAATCATGGCTTGAAAATACATAAAATAAAGATTATGTCATCTATGTATCGGCGCCATAGTACCAGGCTCTCCATACATAATCTTTACTTGGCAAGATATGGAAGAAAAACTTAATCTATTCCTGAAAGAAATTAATGAGAATAATATGAACCGAACTTTTAGAACTAATGTGAGTAGAATACAGTTCGAATTCCTAGATCTAACAATAAAGATTGCAGACGGAAGGTTAATCTGTAGTACGTATCAAAAACCCACCATGAAAAATAACTACATCTTATACTCTAGTTGTCATCTACCAAGATGGCTCATTAACGTTCCAACCAGTCAGTTCAGGAGATTAAAAAGGAACTGCACAGAAGAAGCAGACAATCTAAAACAACTGTTTTTAGCCAAAGACTACCCATTAGAAACAGTTGAGACCTCTCTCAGTAAAGTAAGATCAATGCACAGACCAGACAAAAACAACCGAAAAAGATGACAATATCCGGGTTATATCACCATTCAATGCCCAACATAAAAAAGTAAAAAAGATCATATACAACAAATACTAGCACCATCTTTTAAGGGACAAAATCATAGGACCTTTATTACCCAAAAACCCATATATTACATACACTAAAACTCCCAGCTTAGGCCTAAAGGAAGCTCCAACTGGAAGTAGGAGAACAACAGAAACTAAATCAAATTGGTTGTCACTTAAAGTTTTTTTTAGATGCGACCGATGCAAAAATGACCCCAAATACCAACCGATTTCAATCGACTCAACACATAATACGTTCTCATACCACATTAAGGAACGTCTATCCTGTGACCCGACAGATGTTCTATACCTACGACAATGTCCATGTCTAAAACAATATATTGGGAGGACCAAGAGACCATTTAAGAAAAGAGTGTCAGAGCACATATCGAATATTATAAAAGGATACGACCAACATTCCGTATTAAAACATTTCAAAGATCACCACAATAAAGATCCGACACTACTCGCCTTTATAGCCTTTGAAAAGGTCAAAAGACACCGGAGAGGTGGGAATCATATAGCCAGTATGTCAAGAATAGAATCCAGAAGAATCTTTGATTTCGATACAATAATTCCCAATAGGTTTGAACGCCGAGATGGAGATTTTCAGATTCTTGTAGATTTGGGCTGGGTGCCTTCCGGAGACGTGACATCGAGGTCCGGCTGTCCACCAGCACTTCAAACTCCCCTCCCTGGGGGGTCCCCATTTCCCACAAATATATCACTCCCGCAAATACATTCCACCATTAGAACAAAATAAGCAAGAAAAAATTTGGAAAGACATATCTTACAGTAATATGACAAATCATAAACAAGAAATATAAAGTATAAAAAATAAAAAAAATAGGATCCTCTATGAATTAGTTTAACATGAGGGTCATACACTTTATTATTGAGCATATATATACAAACCGGATTCCAAAAAAGTTGGGACACTAAACAAATTGTGAATAAAAACTGAATGCAATGATGTGAAGATGGCAAATGTCAATATTTTATTTGTAATAGAACGTAGATGACAGATCAAACGTTTAATCCGAGTAAATGTATCATTTTAAAGGAAAAATACGTTGATTCCAATTTTCACGGTGTCAACAAATCCCAAAAAAGTTGGGACAAGTAGCAATAAGAGGCTGGAAAAAGTAAATTTGAGCATAACGAAGAGCTGGAAGACCAATTAACACTAATTAGGTCAATTGGCAACATGATTAGGTATAAAAAGAGCTTCTCAGAGTGGCAGTGTCTCTCAGAAGCCAAGATGGGTAGAGGATCACCAATTCCCACAATGTTGCAAAGAAAGATAGTGGAGCAATATCAGAAAGGTGTTACCCAGCGAAAAATTGCAAAGACTTTGCATCTATCATCATCAACTGTGCATAACATCATCCGAAGATTCAGAGAATCTGGAACAATCTCTGTGCGTAAGGGTCAAGGCCGTAAAACCATACTGGATGCCCGTGATCTCCGGGCCCATAAACGACACTGCACCACAAACAGGAATGCTACTGTAAAGGAAATCACAGAATGGGCTCAGGAATACTTCCAGAAACCATTGTCAGTGAACACAATCCACCGTGCCATCCGCCGTTGCCAGCTGAAACTCTACAGTGCAAAGAAGAAGCCATTTCTAAGAAAGATCCACAAGCTCAGGCGTTTTCACTGGGCCAGGGATCATTTAAAATGGAGTGTGGCAAAATGGAAGACTGTTCTGTGGTCAGACGAGTCACGATTCAAAGTTCTTTTTGGAAATCTGGGACGCCATGTCATCCGGACCAAAGAGGACAAGGACAACCCAAGTTGTTATCAACGCTCAGTTCAGAAGCCTGCATCTCTGATGGTATGGGGTTGCATGAGTGCGTGTGGCATGGGCAGCTTGCATGTCTGGAAAGGCACCATCAATGCAGAAAAATATATTCAGGTTCTAGAACAACATATGCTCCCATCCAGACGTCATCTCTTTCAGGGAAGACCCTGCATTTTTCAACAAGATAATGCCAGACCACATTCTGCATCAATCACAACATCATGGCTGCGTAGGAGAAGGATCCGGGTACTGAAATGGCCAGTCTGCAGTCCAGATCTTTCCCCTATAGAGAACATTTGGCGCATCATAAAGAGGAAGGTGCAACAAAGAAGGCCCAAGACGATTGAACAGTTAGAGCCCTGTATTAGACAAGACTGGGAGAGCATTCCTATTTCTAAACTTGAGAAACTGGTCTCCTCGGTCCCCAGACGTCTGTTGAGTGTTGTAAGAAGAAGGGGAGATGCCACACAGTGGTGGAAATGGCCTTGTCCCAACTTTTTGGGGATTTGTTGATACCATGAAATTCTAATTCAACATATTTTTCCCTTAAAATTGTAAATTTTCTCAGTTTAAACTTTTGTTCCGTGATTTATGTTCTATTCTGAATAAAATATTAGAAGTTGGCACCTCCACATCATTGCATTCAGTTTTTATTCACTATTTGTATAGTGTCCCAACTTTTTTGGAATCCGGTTTGTATATATAGTTTTAAAAAAAAATCATTTTACACTTAAATATTTTCATTTCTTATACCTTATTTATTCTTATTTATTTTTTATTGTAAAATATAAATTTTTATTTTAATGAGATTGAATACTATATATTTACTATGTATTCATTATTTCCCCTCCTCTCTTATTTTACCATATTATATGGAATAATAGGAAGATCTAAATGTGAATGTATCTATTTATCCCTTTCCCCTCTTCATATATGAATTACTAAGTCATCTACCCAATCGATATATTTATATGTATTTTATATTGATATCTACCATTTAGAGGACCCCCTTTTTTCCTTTTTTCTTTGTTTCTCTTTTTTCTAGAACCTTTTAATTATTGTTTGTCTAATTATTAATAAATTAACATTATATTCATGCTTCACAAATGTTTAGAGTGCCATCCATCTGTTTTTAGATATAGAAATGAAAGGAGGTGAGGGAAATTATTCTACAAGGCGAAACAAAGCTTTAGACAACGACAAAATGGCCACAGAAGACGCTGCCACTGAGCTCTTTTTTAACCAAAGAGCAAACAGTTGCGTTTGAAAAAAAAAACCTGAAATGACAAATTAAGGCCTCATGCACACGACCGTTGTTTTGGTCCGCAGTTTTTGCGGCTTGGACGCGGACCCATTCACTTTAATGGGGTCGCAAAAGATGCGGACAGCACTCCATGTGCTGTCCACATCTGTTGCTCCGTTCTGTGGTCCGCAAAAAAATTATAACCTGTCCTATTCTTCTCCGTTTTGCAGACAAGAATAGGCAGTTATATTAATGGCTGTCCGTGCCGTTCCGCAAATTGAGGAACCATCTCGTGTGACCCCCCCTCTTGTTCATTAATATTTATTTCATCTGTCTCCCTCCAGACTCCTCTTTCCCCCTCCAGACTCCTCTGCCCCCCTCCAGACTCCTCTGCCCCCCTCCAGACTCCTCTGTCTCCCTCCAGACTCCTCTGTCTTCCTCCAGACTCCTCTGTTCCCCTCCAGACTCCTCTGTCCTCCTCCAGACTCCTCTGTCCCTCTAAAGGCTCCTCTGTCCTCCTCCAGACTCCTCTGTCCCCCTCCAGACTCCTCTGTCTCCCTCCAGACTCCTCTGTCCCCCTCCAGACTCCTCTGTTCCCCTCCAGACTCCTCTGTCCTCCTCCAGACTCCTCTGTCCCTCTAAAGCAGGGGTGGGGAACCTCCGGCCCGAGGGCCGTATGCGGCCCACGGTATCATTTCATGTGGCCCCCGGCCCCCTGCCAGAACATAATGTGAAAATGCTTATGACCCCTTCCATTATGGAAGCGGTCATTAGCATACGGGAGGCACAGGAAGGTGAGAACAGCACTGCACTGGCTGTCCTCACCTTCCCTGGTCTTCTTTCAGCCCCACACTGTGTCCTGACACATCCAGCGTCAGGACGCAGTGCACGTAGACGTGCACTATGACCTGACGCTGTGCGGTGTGAGGTGACAATATAGTGCGGCAGGAAGAAGAACAGGGAGGGTAAGTGAATCTGCCAAGAGGCAGCGCCGTACGGAGCTGGAGAGGTAAGTTTATTTGTTTATCTTAAATACAGTATCTGATCTGATGTCTGATTGGGGCTGATCTGAGGCTAAAGGAGGGTGGGGAGGGTCTGATGGGGGTCTGATCTGAGGCTTGGGAGGGTCTGATCTGAGGCTGGGGGTGTCTGATCTGAGGCTGGGGTTTGATAGGGGTCTGATCTGAGACTAGGGGGGCTGATGGGGGCTGATCTGAGGCTGGGGAGGGTCTGATGGGGGCTGATCTGAGGCTAGGGAGGGTATTATGAAGGTCTGATCTGAGGCTGGGGGGGTCTTATAGGGGCTGATCTGACCCTGGGGGGTCTGATGGGGGCTGATCTGAGGCTGGGCGTCTGATCCGGGTCTGGTCTGAGGCTGGGGGTCTGATGGGAGTCTGATCTGAAGCTAGGAAGGGTCTGATTGGGGTCTAATCTGAGGCTTAGAGGTCTGATGGGAGTCTGATCTGAGGCTGATGTAGGCCTGGGGGGTCTGATAGGAGGCTGATTTCAGGCTGATGGAGGTGGGGGCAGATATTTTGCTGAGAAAGGGACAAAGGCAGGGACAGTTGCGAAGAAAGAGGCAGGGAGAGTGAAAGCTGGGTGAACCCCTCTCTGGACCCCCTGGGTTTAGCTTCCTGCCATTAATGTCAAATAAGTAACATTCTGAACTTAAAAATTAGACTGCTATGTGTGGTCAATATGGCGCCTGTATTGTATGTAATATACTGTATATATATAGTGCAGGCGCTATTTTGTGCTGCAAAAATACAGCCCTCTAGATTATTTTAATTGAAGTGCAATTTCTGTAACTTATCCCTAAGTCAATTATATGTTTGACCAAATACAGCAGTAAAAAATTTTATTGAGAATTTTGTATGGCCCCCGAATGATGTTACAAATATCCAAATGGCCCTTGGCAGCAAAATGGTTCCCCACCGCTGCTATAAAGGCTCCTCTGTCCCCCTGCAGACTCCTCTGTCCCCCTGCAGACTCCTCTGCCCCCTCCAGACTCCTCTGTCCTCCTCCAGACTCCTCTGTCCCTCTCCAGACTTATCTGTTCTCAATTCAGACTCCTCTGTCCTCCTCCAGACTCCTCTGTCCCCCTGCAGACTCCTGTGTCCCCCTCCAGACTCCTCTGTCCCCCTCCAGACTCCTCTGTCCCCCTGCAGACTCCTCTGTCCCCCTGCAGACTCCTCTGTCCTCCTCCAGACTCCTCTGCCCCCTTTCAGACTCCTCTGTCCTCCTGCAGGCTCCTCTGTCCCCCTCCAGACTCCTCTGCCCCCCTCCAGACTCCTCTGCCCCCCTCCAGACTCCTCTGTCCCCCTCCAGACTCCTCTGTTCCCCTCCAGACTCCTCTGTCCTCCTCCAGACTCCTCTGTCCCTCTAAAGGCTCCTCTGTCACCCTGCAGGCTCCTCTGTCCCCCTCCAGACTCCTCTGTCCTCCTCCAGACTCCTCTGTCCTCCTCCAGACTCCTCTGTCCCTCTAAAGGCTCCTCTGTCACCCTGCAGGCTCCTCTGTCCCCCTCCAGACTTCTCTGTCCTCCTCCAGACTCCTCTGTCCTCCTCCAGACTCCTCTGTCCCCCTCCAGACTCCTCTGTCCCCCTCCAGACTCCTCTGTTCCCCTCCAGACTCCTCTGTCCTCCTCCAGACTCCTCTGTCCCCTCCAGACTCCTCTGTCCCCTCCAGACTCCTCTGTCCCCCTCCAGACTCCTCTGTCCCCCTGCAGACTCCTCTGTCCCCCTGCAGACTCCTCTGTCCCCCTGCAGACTCCTCTGTCCCCCTCCAGACTCCTCTGTCCTCCTCCAGACTCCTCTGTCCCCCTCTAGATTCATCTGTCCCCCTCCAGACTCCTCTGTCCCCCTCCAGACTCCTCTGTCCCCTTGCAGACTCCTCTGTCCCCCTCCAGACTCCTCTGTCCCCCTCCAGACTCCTCTGTCCTCCTCCAAACTCCTCTGTCCCCCTGCAGACTCCTCTGTCCCCCTCCAGACTCCTCTGTCCCCCTGCAGACTCCTCTGTCCCCCTCCAGACTCCTCTGTCCCCCTGCAGACTCCTCTGCCCCCACCAGACTCCTCTGTCCTCCTCCAGACTCCTCTGTCCCCCTCTAGATTCATCTGTCCCCCTCCAGACTCCTCTGTCCCCTTGCAGACTCCTCTGTCCCCCTCCAGACTCCTCTGTCCCCTTGCAGACTCCTCTGTCCCCCTCCAGACTCCTCTATCCCCCTCCAGACTCCTCTGTCCTCCTCCAAACTCCTCTGTCCTCCTCCAAACTCCTCTGTCCCCCTGCAGACTCCTCTGTCCCCCTCCGGACTCCTCTGTCCCCCTCCGGACTCCTCTGTCCCCCTGCAGACTCCTCTGTCCCCCTCCAGACTCCTCTGTCCCCCTGCAGACTCCTCTGCCCCCACCAGACTCCTCTGCCCCCCTCCAGAATCTTCTGTCCTTAGAATAAGGCACCCCAGCTCCACATCTGCAGTGACTAGCATGGTGTTCCCTGGATGACACTGCACCTGACAACCCATCACCATGTGCTGAGAGAATATGGCACGTTTCCCAGACATGGCGACGAGGTCAGGCCTGGCCCATTGCCCACTATTCTAATTCGAGCAGCAAGTGACATGATCTTATATGGAGGTGTCTGTGCTTGTAGTGTGTTGTTCTGGCCACAAGATGGCGACAGAAGAGCAGTAAACGAGATCCATGTGAAAAAATATACAAACAGACTTCTGTGAGGTTTTTATTTCACCAATGTTCCTGGGTAGAGACTGGGTTATATGAAGGAGTATCTGGGTATCCAGGTTACCGACCGTCCAAAAATTTCAGTACAGTCCATAAAAATAGGTGACTGTTTTCTGGTGTCCATGAAAAAACCATAGATGTGTCCTTGTTGTTTTGAGGCTGGTGGTACTCGGGTAGATTATTCCGGTGGTAATTATATTTTCCCAGCTCACAGTAAAAGCTGGTGATGACGTCTCATCCATGCACTGAGCCGTAGACATGGGATTATTGGGATCTTTATCATCTCCTGTTTCCTTCTCCCATCCCTTGTAGATTACGCCGCGCAACAATGATTTTGCTACTGAGAGAAAAACATGTGATTTATACTAAAATGAGCGCGCTGATTCCAAATAGGAACTCAGAATTTGCCTGACACGTCTAGATTTTAACCCCTTAAGGACCCTGGGATTTTCAATTTTTGCCTTTTTGTTTTTCGGTCCCCGCCTTCCCATAGTCCTAACTTTTTTATTTTTCCATTCACATAGCCTTATGAGGGCTCATTTTTGGCGCGACGATCTGTTATTTTCAGTGATACCAATTTGAAGTGTGTGCGACTTTTTGATCATTTTGTATAAAAAAATTATTGGGTATTTGAAGTGACAAAAAATGGCAAATTGGCTGTTTGCCGTATGCCATTAATATTGTTATATTTTAATAGTATGGGCATTTTTCGCACGCGGCGATGCCCATGTTTATTTTTTTATTGTTTAAGTATTTTTATTTTAAGGAAAGAAGGGAATTTAAACTTTTTTTATTTTTGGCAAAACTTTTTTTTTTTTTTTTTTTTACTTTTTTTAAAAACTTTTTTTAAGTCACCTTGGGGGACAATAACTGGCAATCATTAGATTGCTTATTGTGTTCATTGATGTCTATATAGTCACCATTGAACACTTCATTTGCACTTATACAATGCTGCCACCTAGTGGCCTGTATGTGTATAGTCATCTAAAAGGCCTGCTTGAGGCTTCAGCCTATTAGATCAATACAACAGGTTCCCTGATCTCAGCCGGGGACTGCGCAGATGCCGTGGTCACATTTGACCACGGCATCTGAAAGGGAAAATGTATGTGATCAGCCTTATGGCTGATCGCATACATGTGCTGCGGGTCTCTGCTATTTAAAATAGCAGAAACCTGGGGCTATGGTGCCTGCTGCACGTGCGAGCAGCAGGCCGGGGACCGGACTTCCGCCGTACTATTCAGTTGTAATATTAATGCTTTATATTGGAGATAGTCCAATGGACATGTCTAGACGCACTCAGGCTGATGTCAGCAGTAAGTATATAAGGTAAGCTGGACAGATTTTGATAAAGTGATCAGTTATAGTGCTATCTGTTTTGAAACTTAAGATGGATAAATGCATCCAGAGAATTTCTGCTACATATGTGGCAAATACACTACTTATGATCAGCGCAAGAATCTGACAAAGCAGAGTTTTATGTGGTTAATTGCGGCCCCAGGTTTAGCAGGTATGTCGCAGCCTTTGCAATTAGTTGTTCCAATAGCGTTTGTCCCTCTATATACCTGCAGTATCTCAGCAGAACCGCACACAACTGCTGCACAATACCAATGCACTATAATATACTTTCTATGTTAGAAAGTATATTATAGGTATATTACACCCCTCAGTAAGTCACACCAATCGATATCACACCTATACCAGTCCTTAAAAGGACTTGTGGCCCTATTAGCCAGCGTTTGGTGTCCCTAACAGCCTGTCCCTGCTCCACACAGCAACCTCTCCCTACACTGGCAAAAGACAGAATGTAAAATGGCGGCCAGATCGGGATCTTTTTATAGGGTGGGGGTGTGTCCATGTGCTGAAACGTCTCAATTGGCTGTCCTGTCCCATCTGATGGATGTGTCAAGGGTCAAAGTTCGGTGCAATGCAAAAGAATATGGCGCATGCGAACACCGCCATATGTTTGCATGTTCGGCAAATCACGAACGAGCCAAATTCGCTTCAAACCGACCGCCGGGCCAACCGCAAGGCTATCTCTAGTCGGGAATGCACGACTCTCAATTTTACTTCTACGGGAGTTGTTTTCCGATCCTCCATTGAAGCGGTTAGAAAGAGCTGCATATACGGCCCCGATCCTGAGATAGGAGCAGGTCCCAGAGGTGGAACCTGCAACTATTGGAACATTTATGGCATATCCTGTGGATGAGGGGTGGCTGTCTCCATTTTGGTCATGCTCTACTGACAAACCCATCTTTCTCACAGGTTAATTTTAATTAATGTAGCATAAAGCTGAAGCCTGCTCTCCCTGTATTCATCGGAGGCCAGTTGGCACCAGGTAAGGTAGCATACAGAGTGGGCCCAGTATATATGTGGAGCCTGCTGTTCCTAAATTTATTGAAGGCCTTTTGGCACCAAATGAGGTCACCTTGCCGTGGTGGATAGGCGCAAATGATTTTGATCAAAGTATACACGTTTATTGAGTACAGCATTAGTTCATATATTCTGTTTGCAGTGCTGTTGCATTGTGTATGATTTTTGTACTCTTCATGAATCACACTCTATTATCGGCGCTGTGCTTTACACTGCAGCCCTTCACTTACCATAATTTTTCAGGAAGCTTCTAATTAACAGCTTGTTGTGTCTGTGCACAGATCTGTAGAACGTGTACTTCTTTGAACATGACCAATTTTCTATGATATTAGAGAGACGCTGCATCTTGTCTTCATTCCCGCCATCACTGATCTCCTGATATTGCCGCTGTGTCAGAAGACTGTCCTCCCAGAGATCGTCGATGACGGGATCCATCACGATGGTGCTTTCTGTGGTGTTTGACTTGAGATGTTGTCCAATGTTGCCTTAAATTTTTTTTAAAGAAATGAGACAGTAAATGGTGTCAAAGCAGCACTTTATAACTGTCAGGTGATCCATGATTTTTGATGGGGGCCCCTTAGTTGTTGGTGCAGTGTAATTTGTGACTCCCAGGAGGGTGGGGGACTGCGTCACCCAATTTCCCAGTGACATGATGGAGCACTGGAGAATCCCTGTGCAATCAACAATTACACCGTCATATGCTAGTATATCATAAGCATAAAATACAAATGTAGAATTGTAATCTCTTAACCCCTTCCCACCATGCGCTGTAATAGTACATAGCAGCAAGAAAGTAGTCAGTGTGAACCGCCATGCCATTATGGCAAAGTGATGGCACAAATGCACGGCCCTGGAGCAGGGGTACTTTAAAGTCTGGACATTTGTTGACATTGGCCCCTGTTTCCCCTATGCAAAGTTATAAACTTCTTACTTTATTTCACTTGAAAGGGTTAACTTGCAATGTTTAATATCATGTAACTGCATTTTATATATATGTTGTGATATGTATCCTGTTCATTTGCACTGTATTTGTGAGGCTCCGTGGAAAGGGTTAATGAATACTGAAAGACTTTTGGGACTTTGAATGAGAAGCTGTTAATTTTCCACAGCTGCCATCGGGTTTAAAGAAGAGCATGTTTTGGAGGGAAAAACCCAGACTTGTTTACCACCAAAACCAGACAGTCTGACCTTTTGATTGTTTGGTGTTAGCTCTGTTGTTATGTCTGGAAGCTTGTTTTTGTCTGAAAACACTGCTGTGTCATTGCCATTGACTATCATTGAAACTCTAATGTAAGTCTATGAAAGACGGAAAGAGTTACAATGTTTCTGTTTGTGCTGAGCCTCTCCACTCCACCCCTCCCACTAGAAGGTTCTAGTCTAGGAAGAAACTGTATAGAAGGAGAGCAGTCAGAGCCCCTAGTGTTCTGCAGAGGGACCAGTGCTTGGAGGTTAAGACTCTGCCAGTCTGCATGAGTGACCAGAAGAAGACGCTGGGATGGGGACTCTGAGCCACAGACTATGGGTCACCAGCCCTGTGACCAAAGAGCCACCCGGATTACTGAGCTGCAGACTGTGGGCCCTTGACCAGGATACCAGCCTTCTGAGAGAGAGAGGGACAGCTAGCTCAGGCCTTTCCTCAGCATCAAACCCTTCCTCTGCCAGGGAGAAGACTGGCGAAGTCAGCCCTATGCCTCACTTGTATTGTTTTGGACCAGAATTCTTCCAGTAAAGAAGCCCCCTGGTTACTGCAGACCCTGACTCTCTGGACTTATTTCCCATTGGGATGCACCAGGCCTTACCATCCCTTCCGGAGAGCAGCAACATGTGGCGACACCTCGACGGTGTCCGGGGAACCCAGCATAGCGTTGGTGTCACCCCAAACCCGGCCACTGCACAAGCTCATGTGCTGTGATTGCACCATCACTTGTAGGGTGTCGTTCTCACTGCTGGGATCAGAGATAACTCCGACCCTGGTAGTTTAACCCCTTTGATGCCAATACTAACTGCACAATTAGTAGTAGTCTCACTTCACCAGCCCCCCTGTGATGCAATTGCAGAGTGTTGAAGAGTTGCCAGTGCAGCCAGAGGCTTGACATTGACCTCCGGGCCTGCTCTATAGAGAAGCCTAGAAGGCCCTGCCAGAGACGTGGTGCAAGAGGAATAGGCTGCGTGCCTGATTTTCAGCAACAAACATAATACAATGCAATGATTTTGCTGGGTGTTGCCCACATGCTGGCGGGTCATAGTGTAAACTTACTAAAATGCGGGAATAAAATTCTTTCCACTTTGCGATCGCTCGTCTCCATGTACCTCCATTGCCAGGCATTATATTTCCTCAGAGACATAATGATGAACTTCGTTAACAGCTCAGACCAGGACCTCACAATCTGGCACAGGTGGAACATCTTCTGCGGGGCGGTCAGCTCATTACAAATCTTTTCATGCACTTCCTTTTTTAATAATTGTAGATCCAAGAGATCGATCAGAACTGGATCCACTATGGTAATCCTCTGGGCCAGATCCGATAGCATGTCCATATGACCTCCATTGTCTCCAACTGCAGATGAAAAAGGTTCAGGATTGTATTGTTTTTCCTCTGATTTCTATAATGATCTCCTTTTAAGTCAAATTAGGAAGTTTGGAGTAAGAACACTTGGGTCCCTTTCACACGGGCGAGTTTTCCGCGCAGGTGCAAGGCGTGACGTGAACGCACAGCACCCGCACTGAATCCTGAGCCATTTATTTCAATTGGTCTGTGTACATGAGCATTTTTTTTCACGCATCACTTCTGCGTTGCGTGAAAAATTGCAGCATGTTCTATATTCTGCGTTTTTCACGTAGCCCTGGATCCATAGAAATGAATGGGGCTGCGTGAAAAACGCATTACATCAGCAAGCAAGTGCGGGTGCGATGCGTTTTTCACTAATGGTTGCTAAGAGATGTTGTTTGTAAACCTTAAGTTTTTATTCACGCGCGTGAAAAACGCATCAAAACGCATCGCACCCGCGCGGAAAAAACTGAACAACTGAACGCAATCGCAGACAAAACTGACTGAACTTGCTTGCAAAATGGTGTGAGTTTCACTGAACGCATCCGGACCTAGTCCGTCACGCTCGTGTGAAAGGGGCCTTACTGGTGTCTTGCTCTAGCCATACTGTCATCCTTCTGGCCAGGTCTGATAGCACGTCCCTACGGTCTTCATGATCTTCTGTTGTGGAGACAAGACATTTCTCATTAGATGCTTCTACTTTCCGTAGAGATATCTAATATAAACATGACCTACAAGTGTAGACAGCAGCGAAACAGACACTAAAATATATTTTTTTTACCGATTGTCTTAGTTAGGATCTCATTTTTTGCAGGATTAGGTGACGGTTAGATTGGTACTATTTTGGGGGGCATACGCCTTTTTGATCGCTTGGTGTTGCACTTTATGTGATGTTAGGTGACAAAAAATGGCTTTTTTCACACAGTTTTTTTTTCCTTTTTTTTACGGTGTTCATCTGAGGGGTTAGGTCATGTGATATTTTTATAGAGCTGGTTGTTACGGACGTGGCGATACCTAATATGTCTACTTTTTTTTATTTATTTCACTTTAACACAATAATAGTATTTTTGAAACAAAAAAATGATGTTTTAATGTCTCCATGTTCTGAGAGCTGTAGTTGGTTTTTTTTTTAAGCGATTTTCTTATGTAGGGGCTCATTTTTTGCGGGATGAGGTGACTGTTTTATTGGCACCATTTTGTGGGACATAGGCCTTTTTGATCACTTGGAGTTGCACTTTTTGTGATGTAAATGGCTTTTTTTGACAGTTTTCTTTTTATGGTGTTTATCAGACAGGGTGGATCATGTAATATATTTATAGAGCCGGTCATTATGGACGAGGCAATACCAAATATTTATATTTTATTTATTTGTAACATTTTTTTTTTATTACTTAATTAGGGAATTTTTTTTTTTTTCTACATGTGAAACCTTTTTTTTATTTTATTTTTTAAAACACTTTATTAATTAATTTTTTTACACTTTGCGTCCCCCATAAGGTCATACAAGACCTCTGTTGGACATTTAACTTCACATATTTTTTTTTCCACTATTGATTTTACCTGTAACTGGAGCTGACATAGCAGCCCCAGTTACAGGGGGAATACACCCCCCAGAGAGGCTGTACAGCAGAATGCCAGCCTTCTGAGAGACAGAGGGACAGCTCGCTCCGCTCAGGCCTTTCCTTAGCATTAAACCCTTCTTCTGCCCGGGAGGAGACTGGAGACGCCGACCCTATGCCTCGCCTGTATTGTTTTGCACCTGAATTCCTCCAGTAAAAAAGCCCCCTGGTTACTGCAGACCCTGACTCTCTGGACTTTTTTACCATCGGGGTGCACCACGCATTACCACCCCTTCCAGAGACCAGCAACACGCGGCGACACCTCGATGGTGTCTGGAGGACCCAGCGTAGGGTTGGGGCCACCTCCAACCTGGCCACCGCATAAGCCCTCGCGAGCAGGGTCCTCTCTCTTCTTTTGTACTGGTCTGTAACTCGTCTTGTTTATACTTATTGCACTTCTTTTTTATGTACGTGCACCCTTTTTCCTAGGTACAGCACAAACTTTGCCTCCTGTGACGTTTTAGGGCGTCATCTGCTGAATGTGGGATAAAGCAGGCAATATATTCCACTGGGATGAATGATTTAAAGGATAGGACTCTGAGAAGAAGGTTCTCACCGAGCTCACTATCGATGGGAGAGCGCCCTCTACAGGTTGTAGGGTGCATCTAATGTGATGATCCTGCTCTGCCATCTACTGGACAAAATGGATATCACAAGATGTCTTCAAGAAGATCTACACAGGCTGCCTGCAGGGCATTTAAAGGGAAATACTCCCCCTGCCGGACAGGGCATGATCACTGTGAGCTTTCACTACAGACGGTATTTGCTTATTTTCTGAGTTTATTCTTTTATTGACTTAATTCACATTACAAGGAGATTTTTTCTTTCCCTATGGATCTTGATTACAGGGGTCGGCAATAAACGGGCACCCGCCGCTTGTGCACCGCATCACAGATGCGCACCCATTCACATAAATGGGTACTCAATCCATGAGAACTTGTTCTATTTTTTTCCGGGGTGGACGGATCACCTTGAATGGGTCCACACCCGAATGCGCCAGCCACACGGACCGTAATTTGCAGCCCCCAATGCACGGTACGGGCAACACACGTTCAAGTGCATGAGCCCTAATGGTCCCAATGCAGACGTGAACCCATCCTGCAAAAAACAAGCCTCACACCATTGACGGAAAAATGTTGAAAAGTCAGAAGTCTGGGATAAAAAAAATTGAAAAAAGCCAAAATGAAGGCCAAAACAGCGTCTTAAGGGGCTAACAATGGCAGTGATGTGGACGGCGATTGTCACCATGATCTCTCAGTACTGCAGCCTTGAGCTTTGGGTTCAATGATGTCACCATGATCTCTCAGAGTGCATCCTCAGCCTTTGGTTTCAGTGATGTCACCATGATCTCTCAGTAGTGCATCCTCAGGCTTTGGTTTCAATGATGTCACCATGATCTCTCAGTAGTGCAGCCTCCAGCTTTGGATTCACTTATCTCAGCAGAGAAGGAAGAGAATACATTTTTTTCACATCTTTAATAGGAATTTCATGCTCACAGGGCGGACATCGATGACCCGTTACATGGATGATTACATGTAACGGGGCATCGATACAAACAAGATTGAAATAGTAAGAATTGTCCTGAAGCTCACACAGATCAGAGAAGGTCTCTGGGTCCCGTCTCCTGGGATCTGGAGGGAGGTGATGGTCGAGCTTCTGTCACTCCTTGGGAGCCGCATACAGTTGCCCGCGGTTTGGGTTGTTGTTTCAACCGCAGCTTGAGGCTTGATGTTGTTTGCCTCAAGTTTGCCGCGGACAACAGGTATGTGTGCGGTCCCTTTGGAGTTTGTGTGCGTGTATGTATGCACTGTCGTTTGTCTGTGTGCACTCTGTGTATTATGTGGTGTGCACGGACACCTTTTCTGCACTGTGGTTGGCCGTGGCAACGTTTGTCGTTGTGTACATGTGGTGGCAGTGTCCCGGCCTTGGGGCTGACTCCCAGGACACGGTTGCCACCCATGTCGTTGCCTGCGGCAACAACCACAGTGTGTTTGTTGTGTTGGACACTTTCCCTTTAAGTTGGTGTTTTCCCTTTCCTGTGGTGCTGGAAGGGTTAACTCCCTTCCCAGTGTGTGTGATGTCACTGGGTGTGTCTGACTGTTGGGTGTGGCCTCTTAGGCCTATAAAGCCTCTCACTTTGGCATGGCTCAGGAGGTTGCTTCAGTCATGCTTTGCTGTTGCAGCCTCCTGTGATTTCCATCTTCTTGTAAGGGCCACCCTTCCGGTCATAAGTTCTAATATCGTGATGTGTTGTTGATGTCTTGTGTCTTTTGTTTTTGTGCAGCTATGGATGTCCTGGTCCCTGTGTGTCTTCATGTGTGTGCTGTTTACCTTTGTCTGTGTGGACAGCCTTTTCTTAGCACGGGTTCCAGTCAGCAAGGCTGAGACAGGTTTGGTTGGAACTGTTTGGTTCACCTGTCTTATCCATAGTCATGTTTATGTACCCCCCTTCTTCTTGCTGCTTGTCCAGTGAGACTCCTGCTCCTCCGTGCCTAGGAGGAGTGGGTTGTCTTGCCCTGCTCCTTAGCCCAGGGACCGGTCGGAGGGTAAGTCAGGGATCCGAGGTTCCTGCGCATGGGTCCTCCTACCATCAAGGTCGGCCCATGCAGGTAGGAGACAGGGTCAGCGTTAGGGACGCAACAGGAGGTGACCTGCTCCCTGATTCTGTGTTCCTGGCGAGTAGCGACTGGACATCTTCCGCCACCGCACGGCTGAGGATTTCCCCCATCCTCAGCCGTGACAGCTTCTCTCCGAGGTTCTTCATGAGGACGGAGACTTCACAAAATGTTCATGTGTTCAACTGTACAGGGGCTTTTCCTATAACGAGAGAACATGGATTACTGCTCACATCATCCCCCACGTTCCTATGACAAGAGGACATGGATTACTGCTCCCATCATCCTACTCTGTTCCTATAGCAGATCAGACACAGCAGATTCTCGTCAGTGAATCCCCCTGATTTTAATGAGATCTGATAATCTGATGTCTCGGAGGACAGCCTGGCATCTATCAGTAGAGAAAGTGACCCCATTCCATATCTTTCCCCAGAGATAAGCTGCAGGAGAGGTCGGCAGAGGTAC
The DNA here is from genome assembly GCF_905171765.1 of Bufo bufo. NCBI lineage: Eukaryota > Metazoa > Chordata > Amphibia > Anura > Bufonidae > Bufo > Bufo bufo. Next base: position 9,833,416 of record NC_053395.1, read on the forward strand.
ATGCCCGGTCAGGGTAGTGATAGGAAGCCCGATGTGTTTCCCTCTTTATGCACTGAAGCTGGCACGTTCCCTGAGTTTTTCCAGCAAGATGGTGCACCACCACATTATGGGTGTCAGGTCCGAGCATTCCTAGATGAACAGTTTCCTGGAAAGTGGATTGGTCGTCGTGGGCCAGTTGAATGGCCCCCAAGGTCTCCCGATCTGACCCCCTTAGACTTTTATCTTTGGGGTCATCTAAAGGCAATTGTCTATGCTGTGAAGATACGAGATGTGCAGCACCTGAAACTACGGATGCTGGAAGCCTGTGCTAGCATTTCTCCTGCGGTGTTGCTATCAGTGTGTGAAGAGTGGGAGAAGAGGTATGCATTGACAATCCAACACAATGGGCAGCACATTGAACACATTTTATAAGTGGTCAGAAACTTGTAAATAACTCATGAAAGAATAAAGTTACGTTAAAACCAAGCACACTATTGTTTTTCTTGTGAAATTACCAATAAGTTTGATGCTTTTCCTATTGAAAAAACAAAAGTTGGATTCAAAATGGCCGACTTCAAAATGGCCGCCATGGTCACCACCCATCTTGAAAAGTTTCCCCCCTCACATATACTAATGTGCCACAAACAGGAAGTTAATATCACCAACCATTCCCATTTTATTAAGGTGTATCCATATAAATGGCCCACCCTGTACAACGTTCATTCCTTCATTCGCTTCCCTGATATTCTGTCCTAGTTTTAAGCTTTTCTCATGTGGAAGTGTCCTTCTCAGTAATACATGCTGGATGTGTGTGTCCAGGATGCTGCTGTCTTCCCCCCACAGCCTGTATGAACTGCCATCCTTGATTCTCTCCCCCCTCTCCACACTCTAATTTACCAGGTCTCCAAGGGACAGAAGAGTCTGGAGGGCTACAGAGGGGTCTGGAAGGGAAAGAGGGGTTAGGAAGAGGACAAAGGAGTCTGGAGGGCTACAGAGGAGTCTGGGAGAGATAGAAGGGTCTGGAGGGGGGGGGGGACAGAGGTGTCCGGAGGGCGACATGGGAGTCCGGTGGGGACAGAGGAGTCTGGAGGGGGACAGGGGGTCTGGAGGGGCAATAGAGGTGCCTGGAGGGGGACAGGAGGGTCTGGAGAAGACAGAGGAGTCTGGAGGAGATAGAGGGGTATGGAGGAGGAACAGAGGTGCCTGGAGGGGGGCAGGAAGGATTGGAGGGGGACAGGGGGGTCTGAAGAGGACAGAGGAGTCTGCAGGGGACAGTGGAGTCTGGAGAAGATAGAAGGGTCTGGAAGAGGAACATATGTCCATGGAGGAGGACAGAGGAGTCTGGAGAGGGACAGGGGTGTCAGGAGGAAGACAGAAGGATCTTGATGGGACAGAGGGGTCTGGAGGGGGACAGAGGCTTCTGGAGGGGATAGAGGATTTAAACAGAGGGTGCACTGTGCACAAATAATAATATAATACAGGGGCTCGTGGAGAAGCAGTGAGGTCTCTGTCATCTCTGTGATCAACATTCCTGTTCTGACCCTCTGCAGCTCCTCTGATCCCCCATACACATCCACATAGTCTTTATCCTCCAGATAAGCCAGTGGGATTGGCTTGTAGTTGTGACTTCCTAAAAATTCCTCATCTCTCAGGCAGGATATAAAAATTTTAAAGTTCTCTTTTCCAAGTTCTTGGAGGATGGAGAGGATGAGGTCCTGACGACTGGCAGCCATTGTCCGTCTGAACAGATGACGTCTCACTTTCACTTCCGTCTTTTCCAAGAAATGAAAATTTTCCGGATGTAATTAAAGACACAGATCCTTACATAACTGGATGTTGTGGGAAGACACGTGAGCCAGAGACCGGAGCCAGAGACATTATACACACATTACATAGAGTACACATATTAAACACACATATAATACATGTTATACACACATACATAATCTCTATTTATTTGAGAGCTCAATTCCATATATTGCATTCACATACATAATATAAAACAACACAGATACAAAGAGCATGAACTTATTAACAGACTGGTACAGTGAGGGGGAGGAACCTGGCCACAAGAGCTTACAATCTACAAGGGAAAGGGGAAGGACACAGTAGGTGAGTGTAAAGGCTGGTCACCTGGCTGCATGCTCATTGCAGGTGGTAGGCTTTCCTGAAGAGCTGGTTTTCAGGTTACTTATGAAGGTTTGGATGTTGGGGGAGAGTCTGATGTGCTGGGGTCGTGAGTTCCAGAATATGGGGGATGCACGGGAGAAGTCTTGTAGACGACCGTGTGAGGAACAGAAGAGATGTAAGGAGAGGACAGGTTGTGGACAGCCTTGTATGCAGTTGTTGCAGAGTCTTGAACTGAATTCGCTTGGCAAAGGGGAGCCTGTGAAGGGTTCTAGAAAGAGGAGCACAGAGTAATGTAGAAGGCAGAGGACAGATCTAGAAGGAGAAGCACAGAGTAACGTAGAAGACAGAAGACAGGTCTAGAAGGAGGAGAACACAGTAATGTAGAAGACAGAGGACAGGTCAAGAAGAAGGACAGAGTAATGTAGAAGGCAGAGGACAGATCTAGAAGGAGAAGCACAGAGTAATGTAGAAGACAGAGGACAGGTCTAGAAGGAGGAGAACACAGTATTGTAGAAGGCAGAGGATGGGTCAAGAAGCTGGAGAACAGAGTAATATAGAAGGCAGAGGACAAGTCAAGGAGGAGGACAGAGTAATGTAGATGTCAGAGGACAGGATTAGAATGAGGAGACCAGAGTAATTTAGAAGGAGGAGGACAGGTCCAGGAGAAGAGGGACAAAGTAATGTAGAAGGCAGAGGACAGGTCAAGAAGGAGGAGCACAGAGTAAAGTAGAAGGCAGAGTACAGGTAAAGAAGGAGGAGCACAGAGTAATGTAGAAGGCAGAGGACAGGTCAAGAAGAAGGACAGAGTAATGTATAAGGCAGGGGGCAGATCTAGAAGGAGAAGCACAGAGTAATGTAGAAGGCAGAGGACAGGTCTAGAAGGAGGAGAACAGAGTAATGTAGAAGGCAGAGGACAGGTCAAGAAGTAGCAGGACATAGTAATCTAGAAGTCAGAGGACAGGTCTAGAAGGAGGAGAACACAGTAATGTAGAATGCAGAGGACGGGCCAAGAAGGTGGAGAACAGAGTAATGTAGAAGGCAGAGGATAAGTCAAGGAGGAGGACAGAGTAATGTAGATGTCAGAGGACAGGATTAGAATGAGGAGAACAGAGTAATGTATGCAGTACGCCAGTCTTTCAGGGGGAGCGAATGTGAGGTCACGGGGGGTAGTTAACAGACCGAGGGTTGCTCTTGGTACTCACAATTTGTAGGATACCCTGGGCAGGCGTACAGCAGTGATGGAGAGGCTGGCACATGGATCCTCTGGGGCACTCTCTGTGTATAGGGACCAGGCCGGGTGGTAGGTGAGGTGGCCTGGGTGTTGGAAGTTTAGTGTGCCGGTGGCAAGATCCCTTACAGTTCGTGACGCCAGTGCCGGTAACGGTGGCACACCAATTTGTTTGAGGAATAAATGAGGTACACAAGATTGTAGTGAACCAGAACTCCTTTTTACTGAACAGTTCAACTATGTAGAGGCTTCAGATAGTTCCATATGCAGGATAATGGTATCAGGCAGGCTTCACATAAATGGCAGGTAAAATCCTAGCAAGATAACTCAGAGGGAATAAACTCACAGATCAGGCTGTACTTTCTGCAGAATCCTGTCTGACTTTCTCCAAGGCCAGGATGCCTAATAGCTGGCTTTATCCTTGGTAGAGAAACCTTCCTCTGGTATGAATCCACTTGCTGTAAATAACCTTCTGCCCTTCAGCTTTCTACTTGGCTGGACAAGATTAGCACTGCTCTGTACTTTGCAAGCTGCAGGATAACTTCAGGAGGAAACTTCTTCTCCTGGACTAACTTCTGAGCTTTTACTTACTCAGGAACTTCAGGCAGGCTAGACTGAGCAACTTAGCCTCCTGGGCTGGACTGACCTAACTCTTTCTTGTCTGGGCCTAACTATATACAGTACAGACCAAAAGTTTGGACACACCTTCTCATTCAAAGAGTTTTCTTTATTTTCATGACTATGAAGGCATCAAAACTATGAATTAACACATGTGGAATTATATACATAACAAACAAGTGTGAAACAACTGAAAATATGTCATTTTCTAGGTTCTTCAAAGTAGCCACCTTTTGCTTTGATTACTGCTTTGCACAGTCACCGGACCTGAACCCAATCGAGATGGTTTGGGGTGAGCTGGACCGCAGAGTGAAGGCAAAAGGGCCAACAAGTGCTAAGCATCTCTGGGAACTCCTTCTAGACTGTTGGAAGACCATTCAGGGGACTACCTCTTGAAGCTCATCAAGAGAATGCCAAGAGTGTGCAAAGCAGTAATCAAAGCAAAAGGTGGCTACTTTGAAGAACCTAGAATATGACATATTTTCAGTTGTTTCACACTTGTTTGTTATGTATATAATTCCACATGTGTTAATTCATAGTTTTGATGCCTTCAGTGTGAATCTACAATTTTCATAATAATGAAAATAAAGAAAACTCTTTGAATGAGAAGGTGTGTCCAAACTTTTGGTCTGTACTTGTACCTCATACCTCATATATCAGTACACTGCTGTATATACTATATATCTGTACACTGCATCTATTATACCTCGTACCTCACATATCAGTACACTGCGGTATATACTATATATCTGTACACTCGGCATCTATTATACCTTGTACCTCACATATTAGTACACTGCAGTATATACTATATATCTGTACACTGCATCTATTATACCTCGTACCTCATATATCACTACACTGCTGTATATACTATATATTGTGTCTCTTCACGTTTCCATAGACAGTATCACAATGCAGAACTGCATACACTGCTCAACTACAGAGACATACAGCTCTGCTGCATACAGTTCTCAAGTACACATACAGCTCTGCTGCATACACTGCTCAGCTACACAGACATACAGATCTGCTGCATACACTGCTCAACTACACATTCAGCTCTGCTGCACACACTGCTCATCTACACAGACATACAGTTCTGCTGCACACACTGCTCAACTACGCAGACATTCAGCTCTGCTGCACACACTGCTCAACTACACAGACATACAGCTCTGCTGCATACACTGCTCAGCTACACAGACATACAGATCTGCTGCACACACTGCTCATCTACACAGACATACAGTTCTGCTGCACACACTGCTCAACTACGCAGACATTCAGCTCTGCTGCACACACTGCTCAACTACACAGACATACAGATCTGCTGCACACACTGCTCATCTACACAGACATACAGTTCTGCTGCACACACTGCTCAACTACGCAGACATTCAGCTCTGCTGCACACACTGCTCATCTACGCAGACATACAGGTCTGCTGCATACTGTGACGGTAACGTACACTACACACAGGGAAGGAGGGTAGTGACCACTGCGCTCCACCCTCACCCCTGGCCCTGCCTACTTGCCTCGCAAGTCCTAATGACAGGGGACAACTAGACGGCAGTCCCTAACTTAGGATACGTGCTGGGAAGACAGACAAGACAAATAACGGAACGTGTCAATACCTAGAGAGCTATGCAGTACTAAGGAATGAGCAGAGAATAGTCAGGAAAAGCCGAGGTCAAATACCAGGAGAGAAACTAAGTACAACAGGAGTCCGCAAAGAATCGTCAAGTGGAAGCCGGGGTCAGGATACCAGGAGAGATGCGCAGTACAGGAGGAGCAGGCAGAGAATCGTCAGGGAACACAGGATCAGGTAAGTATGCAGGAACAAAACAATCACCAGATACCTAAAATTAACAGGCAACCTGTGGCCAGCAGGCTGCCTGTATTTATAGTGGGGAGTGAGGGTCATGTGACGTTGCCAGCATCACATGACCAACAGACCGACCAGTCGAGCACCGAGTGATCAGCTCGGCTCTCAAGACAGACCTAGGAGCAGGGAGCCTCCCTGCTAGCAAAGCTGCCCTGGGAACAAGGTCAAACACAGATCCTCGCTACCGAAGCTAAGCAGCAGGTCTGCGGCTGATGGGGGACCGAGTGCGCCTTCGGCACCCCGTTACAGTACCCCCCCTTTTACGAGGGGCCACTGGACCCAAGACTTCAGGCGATGGCCTTTCAGGGTGTTCTAAATTAAATTTTTTAGCAAGTCTAGGAGCAGGAACCTCCCTGGCAGTTACCCAAGATCTCTCTTCAGGTCCATACCCCTTCCAGTGAATCAGGTACTGCAGGGAATTACGCACCTTCCTGACATCCACTATTTTAGACACCACATACTCAACAGCATCATTAACAAGAACCGGCAGAGGCGAGGCTTTTGATGGTACTACTGGTTCAACATATCTTTTAAGTAGAGATTTATGGAACACATTATGAATGTGGAATGACTCAGGCAGCTCCAACCTAAACGATACTGGGTTAATCACCTCCGTGATCTTATATGGTCCAATAAAACGAGGAGCAAATTTTTTAGAATCTACCTTGAGAGAGAGATTCTTGGAGGACAACCATACCTTATCCCCAACCTGAAAATTCACCCCCCTTGAACGTTTCCTATTGGCTTTGAGAACTTTGAGCCTTTTCTAGGTTCATTTGAACCCGGGCCCAAACTGTGCACAGTTCAGAAGAGAGCCTATCCTCCTCAGGGTTAGAGGAGGAGACGGATGACCCAGAATGAAAACAGGGATGAAAACCATGGTTACAAAAGAAAGGGGAAACCCCAGCAGAAGAATTTAAACGGTTATTCAAAGCAAATTCAGCCAACGGAAGGTATTTGACCCATAATTGCTGGTCATCAGCAACATACGACCTCAAGAATTGTTTCACAGACTGATTAAGGCGTTCAGTCTGCCCATTACTCTCAGGGTGGTAGGCGGAGGAAAAAGACAACGAAATCTGACATTTTTGACAAAAAGCCCTCCAAAATTTGGACACAAACTGCACACCCCTGTCAGATACAATATTTTCCGGGATACCATGTAACCGTACAATTTCTTTCACAAAAATAGATGCCAGGGTCTTGGCTTAGACAGAGGAATGAAATGAACCATCTTGCTAAACCTATCGACCACTACCCAATCCTCCGCCGGCATCAGGTCAGTAATAAAGTCCATCGAGATATGGGACTAGGGTCTACTGGGAATGGGTAGGGGTCATAGGTTACCAGCAGGGCGAGTCCTAGGTGTCTTAGACCTAGCACAAACCTCACAGGCTGACACGTAGGACTTGACATCCCTAAATAGAGTGGGCCACCAATAGGATCTAGAAACCAGCTCTCTAGTGCCCTCAAAACCAGGATGTCCACAAAAGGCAGAATCATGACACTCACCCAACAGCTGGAGACGAAATTGTATGGGAACAAACAACTTATCTGTTGGGGTGGTTGCCGGTGCCAGATGTTGTTCAGCCTTAATGAGAGCCGAGATATCTTGGGTTAAGGCTGCTACGAAGATATTTGCTGGTAGGATGGATTCAGGCGGTGCCTCTGTAGGCTGAAAAGCATGGAAGCTCCGAGATAATGCATCAGCCTTCACGTTTTTTACTTCCAGGCCTGAAAGTAATGGAGAATATAAAACGAGTAAAAAACAGTGCCCATCTAGCCTGACGGGGATTCAACCTCTTAGCAGATTCGAGAAACATAAGGTTCTTATGGTCAGTGACAACAGTTACACAATGCCTTGCCCCCTCCAGAAAATGCCTCCACTCCTCAAATGCCCACTTAATGGCCAGCAACTCCCGATTCCCTATGTCGTAGTTTCTCTCAGTTGAAGAAAATTTTCTGGAAAAGAATGCACACGGTCTTAGGTTAGTTAGACTAGCAGGACCTTGTGAAAGGACTGCTCCTGCGCCATCCTCAGACGCATCCACCTCCTGATCTGGCTGGATCAGAATGTGAGCGCTACTGAATGCCTTTTTTAGTGTTTCAAACGAAGTAATGGCCTCAGTAGACCAGTTCTCTAAATCCGCCCCTTTCTTAGTAAGGTCGGTCAACGGTTTAGCAATTACTAAAAAATTCTTAATAAATTTATGGTAGTAATTTGGCAAAACCTAAGAACCGTTGTAAGGCCTTTAAGGATGAAGGCCTTACCCATTCCTTAATAGCTAGTACCTTACCAGGATCCATCTTGAAGGCGTGAGGGGTCAGGACATGCCCTAGAAACAGTATCTCCTGTACACCAAAAACACATTTCTCTTGACCGGCTAAAAATAAGGACAAGAACAGCAGGTGGCGCTGTACAGATCCAGTGTATTGCAGAACTGATTACCTGCGGTTATAAAAGACATGATGGCGGAGGAGACCACAGACACCCAGATGATAGGACCGACAACTCTGATGGGACAGAAGTAGTCAGACATTTATTCCATAAAAAGGGAAAAAACACAACAAATGCCGCGTATAGTGCGGAAAGAAGCGTCACATTGTCACATCTCTACAGAAATAGGAAAAGCTGATTAATAATTATATGTTCCCCAAATGTGTCCCAGAAACATAAAGAAGCCCCTACAGCGACCTCAGTGGAGGACGGGGAAGGGTTAATGATGCCCCCCATGAGGTACGTGCACTCGGCGGTGTATCTCCGCTCCAGGATCCACACCTGTTACCTGCAGATCCTGACACGGATTTCCCCAGATCTCCCCCTCTGCATTGTAAAGGGAGAAATCCGCACGGACAATCCACCGGCCGCAGATCTCCGGATCCGCTCCGCAGGTCACTCCGGACGCAGGAAACCTCCGCTCCGTGTAGATGAGATACTGAGAATCCCATCTGCTTAGGCGGTATTATTTCACTCTGGAAAACCAGCAGGTAATACGCACCGTGCGCTTGTACCCGAAGGCCATCTGCGCACGTTGCGGAATACGCTCAGTCTTTCCACGCGAATTTCCATGTGGAAAAACCGTAACGAATTACAGCACTAGCAAAGTGTATGAGATTATCCGATCACGTACACTTCGCCGATTATTTCCGTGCGGATTCCCAGATCTGCGGCCTGTCAGTTATGTTTGTGGTTTTAGCTGCGGATTTCACCCTTTTCAGTGGAAAACCGCATCTTATCCGCACCAAAAACCGTGATCACACATTGCAGGTATTGGTGCGGATACGCTGCGGATCTGATGTGCGTTCACCCGAACTCGTGTGCAGACGACGTAACTTTTTTATTTGTCTCAAGCATCGATTCTGGATCTGATCTCCAAGGAATATAAAATAATCGTACAGTAAACCCCCCCATAGAGCCGCCATATACATTGTGTGATCGGAGGCTCCGCCCATACAGCGCTATATAGTGACTTATAGGCGGAGATTATAAGGGGACGTGGACGCATCGGCCTCAGCTTATTATTCTAACAGAGGCTTCATCCCACACACAGAAGACAACATGTAGGGGTTGAGAGAAGGAGGCGGTGAAGGTGTGTAAGTGTCTGATGGGGTCACACAGCCGATAGAAGGACAGACGCCCGGCCTCATAGTCTAAGAAGACCCCAAGTCTAGGACATGTTCTATCTACACTGAGGCGGGATCTGACTGAGCGGTGACGCACTGCACATCCTGCACCAGACATATCCAGACACCAAGATTTATCATTACATCCAATACCAGACCGCCATCCTTCCCTTTCTATACTGGGATAGGACAGTGCGATGTAACATTCTCCTTTCAGGTCCCACACTACCTCCCAGTAATGTCTTCCTGAGGAGAGGCCACATCTGCTTAACACCTGGGCACAATCCAGGAACCTTCCTGGTGATTCTGGTCTGTTCTGTTCTTCTTCTGTTTCTGTTGCTATTTTCAGATCTTCTGATATCTTCACAGATCTATGAGCAGTGTCCTCATCCAGCAATATGTCTGGAACATGGAGCCCGAGCTCTGATGTGACATTGGTGACAATATCCCTCATAGATCGGTGTAAGGTCAGTGAGATCAGAACCTCATCTAGATCATCCTCAGACCTGCCCTCTCCACCATCTCCCCCTGTGTCCTCATCATCTCCATGACCACATACTGTAATGTCACTTTCTTGTAGGAGTCTTATTGGGTCGGTGACATGACACATCTCCTCCACGTGACGCATCTTCCTGGACAGCTCGTCCTCCTCTATTTCCAGCTTCTTGATCAGATCAGATATCTGGGACACAATCTTCTCCTCCTGCCTGGAGATCTCGCTCAGCGCTTTCTTTTCTGCCATTTCCAGTTGTTTCTTAATGTCCATAAATAACTTCCTGACGTTCTTCCTCTTATCAGAGGCTTTCTCCTGGATATTCCTCTGACGATCCTGCAGATTCTGAAGTTTAGTCTGAATTTCTACTTTTTGTGGGTTTAGTTCCTCCAGATATTTCCTCAGCTTCTCTTTTTCCTTCTCAGAGGCCACGTCCAGTAGCTCCACGTCATGTCCCTTGTGGTGTCCGGCCACCCAGCAGGACACACAGATACAGGTGGCGTCCATCCGACAAAAGTATTTCTTCACCTCCTTGTGTGTGGAGCATTTTCTGTGCAGAAACGACACAGTAGGTTCAATCAGACTGTGATCCACTGACTTGTTATGGGCTCTGAGATGTTCATGGCACATGGAGATCTCACACTGCAGACATGTCCTCACAGCCGGGACAGGAGACTTAGTACAGTAAGTACAGAAGATCCCGGTCTCCTCCATATCAGGCTGAGCAGATAAGAAACGCTCCACTATGTTCCTCAGCTTCCTGTTCTTCTCCAGGGCCGGACGCTCCGGATATTCTGCTCTGCAGTCAGGACAGGAATACACTCCAGCTGCCTCCTGCGCCTCCAGCGCACTCACAATACACGAGCGGCAACAGTAGTGTCCACATCTCAGGGATACAGGATCTGTATAGAGGCTCAGGCAGATGGAGCAGTCCAGCTCGGCCCTCAGATCAGCAGACGCCATTGTGGTACGGAGGAGCAGGAACCGAAAGTGGAAATGTCTCTTCCCCTAAGAGGGCGGAGAGCTCCTGTAGAAGAATTAACCCCTGCAGCTCAGAGATTGCATTCCATTGAGAAACAAGCAGAAAACCCACTAAACGTTAGTACAAAAAAAAGTCCTGAGTCCATCAGAAATGTTGGGTAGAGTAAAGCAAACTTCACCTCTGTCTCCTCCAGTCAGGACAATGAGACATGTGGAGTATTACAGGTGACCCCTGTAGGAGGTTGATGATGGGCTCCATCCTGAGGAGCAGCGAGTGCAATCTTCTCAGAAATCAAGCTGAATGGATTATTTTTCCTCCCATCATTTTTTTTTATTAAAGGGAACCTGTCATCGGGATTTTGGGTATAGAGCTGAGGACATGGGTTGCTAGATGGCCGCTAGCACATACGCAATACCCAGTCCCCAAAGCTCTGTGTGCTTTTATTGTGTAAAAAAAATTATTTAATACATATGTAAATTGACCTGAGATGAGTCCTGTATGTGAGATGAGTCCTCTATGTGAGATGAGTCCTCTATGTGAGATGAGTCCTGTCCCTGAGATGAGTCCTGTATGTGAGATGAGTCAGGGACAGGACTCATCTCAGGTTAATTTACATATGTATCAAATAGTTTTTTTAACACAATAAAAGCACACAGAGCTATGGGGACTGGGTATTGCGGATGTGCTAGTGGTCATCTAGCAACCCATGTCCTCAGCTCTATACCCAAAATACCGGTGACCGGTTCCCTTTAAAGGGGTTATCTGGGATTAACCTTTTTTTGCATTAAAAAAATCTAACCTGTGGAGGAAAGATTAGTGACCAGATACTTACCTTCCAAAGTGCAGCCGTTCAGGAGATCTGCCTCCCGGTCACGTGGTCCCTCCAGATGTCTTTTCTTTGCTTCTGGAATAGTCCGTCTTCTTGTCTTACGCTCCTCTCTTATTGCTTCTGGAATAGTCCGTCTTCTTCACCCGCGCAGTACGCACAGTTACAGTGCGCATGCGCCCGACTCTCTTCTCCGTCCAAATTCTCACTGCGCATGCGCCGTATCTCTAGTGAGTGAAGCGTCTTAAACTGCATCCTATAGCGATTATCCTACACTACTCAAATTACTAATATAATTAGTAGTGTAGAAAATAAAGGACTAATAAACTTGTACTTGTGCTTTTGTTTCATTTCAACCTCGGCAGGCATTTGGGCAAATTGGTAAACTTGGCTGTATATCTTCAAAAGGGTGTGTGCGTTTATTTATTTTTTCGCCCTCATTTATCTAATATTTTTCATCCCCTGCGTCTTATGGGGCGAATGCTTCCATTTTACATCGCAGCCTGCGATGTATGAGCGGGGAGAGAGGAGCGGCTGGAGTCCGGACTCTTGCGGCGGGGCCCGATGCAGTCACTGTACTCTTACACCGGGCCCCGCCGCTCATCGCAGTATTTATAAATATGAATCCTTAACTTGTTAATAAGTTTAACTAAAGCTGCGCTTTCCCCTGTTCCCCCGTATCAGTACAGCATTTACTAACAAGCTTCCATAGAAGGCAGAGCAGACGGCAGCAGTAACGTTACTCACTGACGTTGCGCGCCTGCTCCGCCCACTTTATGAATGAAGCAGGCGGAGCAGGCGCGCGACATCAGTGAGTGACGTTACTGCTGCCGTCCGCTCTGCCTGCTATGGAAGCTTGTTAATAAGTGCTGTACTGATACGGGGGAACAGGGGAGAGTGCAGCTTTAGTTAAACTTATTAACAGGTTAAGGATTCATATTTATAAATACTGCGGTGAGTGGAGGGCCGGTGTATTGGGGGACACTGTCATGAGGGGGATCTGTGGATGACACATATATAGCAGTGTCATCCACAGATCCCCCCATAACAATGCCATCCACAGACCCCCCCACCCCATAGCAGTGCCATGCAGAGATGCCCCTCCCCATAACACTGCCATCCACAGATCCCCTATAAACAGTGCGTCATCTACAGATCCCCCATAACAGTGCCATCCACACATCCCCCACATGACAGTGCGTCTTCCACAGATCCCCCATAATAGTGTCATGCACAGACCACCATTAGTTCAAAACCCACCAAAAGCACACCTTTTGGTTAAAAATATATTTTTTCTTATTTTCCTCCTCAAAAACCCAAAACCCTAGGTACGTCTTATAGGCCGATGCGTCTTATAGGGCGAAAAATACGTTATCTATCTCTGTATATATATATATATATATATTAATATATGCACAAAAATAAGGCCTTTTTTTTTATTCTATAGATACATACATATAGTAACATAGTAACATAGTATATAAGGCCGAAAAAAGACATTTGTCCATCCAGTTCGACTTGTTATCCTGCAAGTTGATCCAGAGGAAGGCAAAAAACCCTGTGAGGTAGAAGCCAAATTTCCCCACTTTAGGGGAATAAATAATTCCTTCCCGACTCCAATCAGGCAATCAAACTAACTCCCTGGATCAACGACCCTATCATGTTACACATGCATGGTTTGCCTTTTCATTATGTGTGTCCCTTCTCTCTTCCCCTAGCTTCTGCTCTCTCTCTTGTCTCCTCCCCTCTTCTTCATTCTGGCTTCACCCCTCATCTCAGCTACTTGCTCTGTTTGCTGCTCACTCCATGATTTTTTGACCTATCCATCTGTTCATCGGTGTATGATCTGCACAGTTTGGAATAAACTTCTTCACGATCTACAAGGTGTCATTTGGATCGAGTCACTATCAGCCAATTCACCTAAGATTATGGTTATCGCCATCTCAGCAGAACTGTAAGTTCAGAGATCACATTGTAATGCTTAGACTGGAGAGGCAGAACAGTCAAAAAATCCGAGAAGGGATCTTACAAGATCTGCAAAATATCTTTCAAGGGATCCTTGCTAGCTATGCATGTATAGTGAGATGTATATGGACACTGGAATATAGCAGAATATATGAACAAGCCCGTATACTCCAGCCAGCAAGTAAATCTCAGCATAAGATTCATCAGCTTTCTGCACAGATTATTGAAGAAACTGTTCATGCAACTGTTATATAATCAGCTCCTAGACTGTCTGTATTGTCACATGCATTCTGCCTGAAAGCCAGTCTAAGCTCTGTATGCAATCAAAACTAACTTTGCAGCAGCCATTGCTAAACTTCTCTCTGACTCTCCCTCCCACTGGTTGCCTAGGAAACCCTCTCCCAGAGCCAGAAGATTGATACATTTCTATGCAAACACATACCTTATGATTTAACCCTCTGCTTGCCATCACAATGCACCAGCAAGGCAATGTACAATCTGAGGAACCTAATACACAGAAAGAACCTGAACTTCCAACAGCTCAGGAGTCAGATCCTCAAGGCCACATAAAACAATAACATTTAGTGAAGCCTGGAAAGTCCAAGGGAACTATGAGGCTGACAAAGAGGAACTGCTGCAGAACATCAGCCACTCGTGGTCTAAAACTATTGAATGCATGTCAGCTCTGTCTCAACCAACTCATAAGGTATTGCACCTAGAGGGCGCTGTTAAGCAGTTGAATGCTGCCTATGAGAACTACCAAAGACTGTCTGCTAAATATGCTGATCTCTTAAAGCGGTACAACACAGAAAATTCCTTAAAAGAATTACAGGAATTGAATGAGCTCAATCTTGAAAGAGACGATCTAGTAATACAAACAAGGACAAAAACAGATGTAAAAATCGCACATCTCCATGAATCTAGATCCCATCTCTCCACAACTTCTAAGCGCTCCACAGGATCTTCCAAATCCTTAAGATCAACATCTTCTACTCTCAGCCAACGACTCATCAAAGCCCGCGCTGATGCAGAAGCGTCTAAAATCCAGGCAGTTTTCCCCCAGAAGAAAGCGGAAATGGAAGCTGAGGCTGCACAGAGGGAAGCGGAGAGGGAAGCTGAGGCTGCACAGAAGAAAGCAGAAATGGAAGCTGAGGCTGCACAGAGGGAAGCTGAGGCAGCACATAAGAAAGCGGAAATGGAAGCTGATGCTGCACAGAAGAAAGCGGAAATGGAAGCTGAGGCTGCACAGAAGAAAGCAGAAATGGAAGCTGAGGCTGCACAGAAGAAAGCGGAAATGGAAGCTGAGGCTGCACAGAAGAAAGCGGAAATGGAAGCTGAGGCTGCACAGAAGAAAGCGGAAATGGAAGCTGAGGCTGCACAGAGGGAAGCTGAGGCTACACAGAAGAAAGCGGAAATGGAAGCTGAGGCTGCACAGAGGGAAGCTGAGGCTGCACAGAAGAAAGCAGAAATGGAAGCTGAGGCTGCACAGAAGAAAGCAGAAATGGAAGCTGAGGCTGCACAGAAGAAAGCGGAAATGGAAGCTGAGGCTGCACAGAGGGAAGCTGAGGCAGCACATAAGAAAGCGGAAATGGAAGCTGAGGCTGCACAGAAGAAAGCTGAAATGGAAGCTGAGGCTGCACAGAAGAAAGCGCAAATGGAAGCTGAGACTGCGCAGAGGGAAGCTGTCTGCACAGAAGAAAGCTGAGGCTGCAAAGAAGAGAGCAGAAATTGAAGTCTTAGAAAAACAATGTGAGCACGCCAAAGACATGGCAAGACTAAGAGTCTTAGAGCAGGCTGTAAGTGACAATGAAAGAAGTGTCAGTAGCCATCACTCTGTTATATCCTATGCATCAGTGTCATCACACACCTCATCAAAACTCCATCACTCTGTCATAGCAGCCAAAGAACTCAATCAAGGTGTTGTCTCTACATCTATTACACCTTCTCAAGTGGCAGAAACGGGTACGAATAGAAATGACCTACCACACTATCACACTAACCTGCCACCCTCTAACCAATCCACTATTATGCGGCTACAAACCAACACACCTTTGGACCGTACACCAGCTCCAGTGTTAAACGCCTCAGCACCATCTTATGTTCCCAAGTCACTCAACGTCAATGTACCAGCTACTGCAACTAACTTTGTTCCGCCTGCAATTGTATACCCAAAGTCTGAAAACACAGACATGTCGCAGTTTGCCAAGTACATCCTTGGCAGAGAACTCACTAGGACGGGCCTCACCATGTTTGATGACAAGCCTGAAAATTACCGAGGCTGGAAATTCACCTTTAAAGCAACAATCAGCGAATTAGATATCACTGTTGCAGAAGAATTGGATCTACTTATCCTGTGGCTAGGTCCTCAGTCAGCTGAACGTATCAAGAGACTTAAAACCGTTTACATTTTCAATCCTGCTGCAGGTCTCGAAGCTGCTTGGGACAGACTTGATCTTAGCTTTGGCAGCTCTGAGGCCATCGAAGATGCCTTACTCAAAAGGTTGCAAGGCTTCCCAAGGATGACAACTAAAGACAATCTAAAGCTTCAAGAACTTAGTGATCTTCTACTAGAGCTTCAACTAGCTAAGGCTGACACCCACCTACCCCGTCTTAGTTACCTTGACACCCCTCATGGCATCAACCCTATTGTCCTTAAGCTACCATAATGGCATCCAAGAAAAATGGGTTAGTCAAGGATCTACTTACAAGAAAAGGTATGGAGTAGCCTTTCCTCCCTTTTCCTACTTCTGTACCTTCATAAAGGAAATTGCGGACTCTAAGAATGACCCAAGTTTCTTCTACGGTGACTGCAACCCTCTTAGTCCACCTTCTCCAGGACTTGCTAACATGCACATAACGCACAGAGACCGCAGGGGTCCAGTGTCAGTGAAAAGGACTGATGTTCAACCTGTTCTTCCGAAGACTGGACAAAACAAGAAACTTGAGGATCCGAATCGCCAATGTCCCATACATAAGCCACACCCACTTAAGAAGTGCATCGGCTTCAGAAAGAAACCTCTACAGGAACGCAAGGAACTTTTAAAGGAATTTGGAGTTTGTTTCAGATGCTGTGCTTCCACAGAACACCTGGCAAAAGACTGTAAGGCCATAATTAAGTGCATAGAATGCGGTAGTGACAACAACGTTCAAGCCCTTCATCTGTACCAACACAGCACTACTCCATCCACCGACATTCCCCCCAGGGCAAAGCTTGGCGGGGAGCACGCTGAACAAACAGCAACCTCCACCCCAGTGTTCTCAACATGCACTGAAGTCTGTGGGGAAGGACTTTGTGGGAAATCCTGCGCTAAGATATGCTTGGTTCGCGTATACGCAAAGGGCAAACCTGAAAGGGCCGTAAGACTGTATACCATTCTCGATGACCAGAGTAACCGATCTCTCGCAAGTTAAAGGTTCTTTGATCTCTTAGGCATAACAGGAAGTGCTCTACCTTATACCCTAGGTACTTGTGCAGGGATTACAGAAGTCTGGGGTAGAAGAGCCAGTGACCTTGTAGTTACTCCTCTCAATGGCAACTTGGAAATACCCTTGCCTACTATCATTGAGTGCAATCAGATCCCAACTAACAAGGATGAGATTCCCACTCCTGAAGCTGCCTTGCACCATACTCACTTGAAAGACATAGCTGATCAAATACCAGCCTTTGATGAGAATGCTGATATCTTGTTGCTACTCGGGAGAGACATCCTAAGGGTGCACAAGGTGCGCCATCAAATCAACGGCCCACATGATGCACCTTACGCCCAGCATCTGGATCTAGGCTGGGTCATTATTGGCAACATCTGTCGTAGCAACGCCAGGAAACCTCTCTCGGTTTCTTCCTTTAAAACTCATGTCCTGCCCAATGGACGCACTACTTGCTTTCCAAGACAACAGCATCAGTATAGTGTGAAAGAAAGACTGTGTGTCAAAGGTACGCCAGAGCCTATCATACTCGATGATAGGAAAGCATTTATCTTTCGGGATGGCAAAAATGGTAACACAGTGTTTAAAGTGACCACAAAAGACAATGAGTTAGCAGCCACAATGGAAGAGAAGGAATTCTTGAGAACCATGAGTAAAGAGTTCTATCAAGATGATTCTAACAGCTGGGTGGCGCCGCTACCATTCCGCACTCCAAGGAAGAGAATTCCAAATAGTAGACAACACGCAGATTCACGGTTCATCTCTTTAGAGAGCAACCTGAACCGGAAACCGGAGATGAAGAAACATTTTGTCGACTTTATGCAGAAGGTGTTTAAGAGAGATCATGCTGAACCTGCACCCCTTATACAAGGAGAAGAATGCTGGTACCTACCGTGTTTTGGTGTCTATCATCCTCGTAAGCCTGACCAGATTAGAGTGGTCTTTGAATCAAGCGCTCGCTATGAAGGCGTTTCTCTCAATGACAATCTTCTCTCTGGACTCAATCTGAACAACAACCTCTTGGGAGTCCTACTCCACTTTAGACAAGAGCCAATTGCCATTATGGCCGACATTCAACAAATGTTTCATTTTTTTATCGTCCGTGAAGATAACAGAAACTTCCTCAGGTTCCGATGGTATCGCAATAATGATGTCAACAACGAGGTCATAGACTATCGGATGAAAGTTCACGTGTTCGGCAATAGCCCTTCCTCAGCAGTTGCCATTTATGGACTGAGAAAAACTGCCCAAGAAGGCGAACAGGAGTTCGGGACGGATGCACGTCGGTTTGTGGAAAGGAACTTCTACGTGGATGGCGGTCTTAAGTCCCTAGCTACAGATGAAGAGGCCATTGACCTTCTCACCAGAACCCAGAACATGCTCGCCACTGACAACCTCAGATTACACAAAATCATCTCCAACAGCAATAAGGTAATGGGAGCATTTCTTTCCGATGATCATGCTGTCAGTGCCAAGGAATTCCAACCAGAGTCTGACCTTTCCTTCACACAACGCAGCCTTGGATTGCTGTGGGATGTTAAGCAAGGTACGTTCACATTTCAAACATCAGCTTGCGACAAGCCCTTCACAAAAAGAGGAGTACTGTCTGCAGTGAACAGTATCTACGACCCTTTGGGATTCATAGCACCCTTTACTATTCAGGGTAAGATATTACTCAGACAACTTACTACAGAGAACACTGACTGGGATACCCCTTTACCCAAGGAGAAACAACAAAGGTGGGAATCCTGGAAGCAGTCCCTCCAAGCATTGGAACAGTTCAAGATACCACGCTCTTACACTCCTGCGTCCTTGAAGAATGCCACCAGACTAGAGATCCATGTCTTTTCGGATGCATCCATGGAAGCCATAGCTGCTGTAGCTTATCTCCGAGCTGTACACTCTAACGGTGGAATAGGAGTAGGATTCGTCATGGGCAAAACCAAGCTAACTCCGAAGCCTGCACATACCATCCCAAGGCTTGTACTCTGTGCAGCCATGTTAGCTGTTGAAATTGCTGAGCTTATAGAGCAAGAAACAGACCTTGACATTGATTTCTTTGACTTTTACACAGATAGCAAAATCGTGCTAGGATACATACATAATCAAACAAGACAATTCCATGTGTATGTCGGCAATCGAGTGGAACGCATCAGGAAATTCTCCACACCAAAGCAATGGCACTATGTACCCACCGACCTTAACCCTGCCGACTTAGGCAGTCATGCAGTGCCTGCTGCTACATTTCTGGATATATCATGGATATCCCCACCAGTACTCTTGAATGAAGAATTCTTCTCAAGGCCTGTAAAGTAGGGATCGACCGATTATCGGTTTTATCGATATTATCGGCCGATATTCAGGCTTTTGACAGTTATCGGTATCGGCATCTATTTTGCCGGTATTCCGATAACGTATGGGGAACACAGATCGCGCTGCTCAGCGCTCTATGTGTTCCCTCAGCAGCACAGGGGAGAAGGAAGCAGTGTCTCCCTCCCCCTGTGATGCTGCTGCCGCTGCCGCCAATAAGAGGAGAGAAGACAAGAGGAGGGGAGGGGCTGTGGCCACTGCGCCACCAATGATGTTGACCTACTCATTCATTCGACCTCTATGAGCGGTAGCTGCGATCTGCGGTAGTTAACCCCTTAACTACCGCTCATAGAGGTCGGGAGCCGGCTATGTGATTCTGCAGCCAGCTCCCGCCTCCTGTATATGAATAAATGAGAGATTTTTGTTCATTGGTGGCGCAGTGCGGCCCCCCAAGCCCCCCAGTATTAATCATTGGTGGCGCAGTGCGCCCCCCACCCAAGCCCCCCCAGTTTTAATCATTGGTGGCAGTGGCCACAGGGTCCCCTCTCCCCTCCTCCTCCGATCGGAGCCCCAGCAGTGTAAGCCTGGGGCTCCGATCAGTTACCATGGCAGCCAGGATGCTATTGAAGCCCTGGCTGCCATGGTAAGCTCCATGCTGCTGTGTGCACAAAGCACAGAGCAGCAGGGACAGTGTGAGATCCTATTCACCCTGATAGACAAGGGTTCTAGTCCCTAAGGGGGTTAAAAGTTTGTAAAAAAATAAACACCAAAATATTAAGTATAAATAAAAAAGAAAGATTTACAAAAAAAACAACAACTACACATTAACAATAGAAAATTTTCAGCAGATGTGTGTAGGATTTTTTTTTTTTCAAAAATGAAATTTCACAGAATATCGGTATAAATTATCGGCAATCGGCCTGAAAGTTCACAAATTATCGGTATCGGCCCTAAAAAATCAATATCAGTCTTCCCTACTGTAAAGTCTATCTTTGAACTTGTCCAGCCGGACTCTGATAAGGAAATCAAGACCATTACAGTTACACTTAACACCTCTGTGGAAGCAAAGGTAAAACTGAAATCTCGTAGATTTGAGCGGTTTTCTAAGTGGTCTTCGGCTGTGCGAGCGACTGCACGTCTTATTCACATTGCTCGTCACTTTGCAAACATGGATGGCCCAAATCAGGAGTGTCGTAAGTGGCACATTTGTAAAGAACTCCTCACACCAGGTTGATACAAAGGGAGGTAAGAAGGACTGGTGCTGTTGCTGCCTTCGCCTCTGAAGACAGACCTTCAAGGCAACCTGTTAAAGGGAGGTAAGAAGGACTGGTGCTGTTGCTGCCTTCCGCTCTGCAGATGGACTCACGGAACTATCTACTTCCTACTGTTCCACTTCAAGAGCTTTTCTACAAGTATTGTAGTAATGTTTTCTTGTTTATGTTCCTTTGTTCTCTTTGTTGCAGGTGTTCCAGTAGAAAAACATCTATATTTCATGGACTTGAACAAGGTTATTATTGTTATAAATGTTATTAGAAATCATAGATTTCGACGGGGAGTATCATGTTACACATGCATGGTTTGCCTTTTCATTATGTGTGTCCCTTCTCTCTTCCCCTAGCTTCTGCTCTCTCTCTTGTCTCCTCCCCTCTTCTTCATTCTGGCTTCACCCCTCATCTCAGCTACTTGCTCTGTTAGCTGCTCACAGCATGATTTTTTTTTTACCTATCCATTTGGTCATCGGTGGATGATCTGCACAGTTTGGAATAAACTTCTTCACGATCTACAAGGTGTCGTTTGGATCGAGTCACTGTCAGCCAATTCACCTAAGATTATGGTTATCGCTATCTCAGCAGAACTGTAAGTTACAGAGATCACACTTTCAATGCTTAGACTGGAGAGGCAGAACAGAGGCACTTATGCAACCTGTTGTAATTCCTGCACCGTTCACCTGATTTGGATGTAAATACCCTCAAATTAAAGCTGACAGTCTGCAGGTAAAGCACATCTTGTTTGTTTCATTTCAAATCCATTGTGGTGGTGTATAGAGCCAAAAATGTTAGAATTGTGGCGATGTCCCAATATTTATGCACCTGACTGTATATATACATACATACATACATATACACGTGGCAGCGTGTGTTTGTGCTTTAGGGTGCACACTCTCCTAATGCAATAGTCTGCACACGCCTATACATAGGATGTCTCTGTAGTAGTTCAGTTTGTCCTCCCTCTCAGTGGGTGTTAAAAAAGGCCCCCATTTTGGACCGGTAGCGAGGGTCCAACAAGGTGGAGAGACAGAAGTCATCCCTCTGCCGAATGGTGACAATTCGGCTGTCACAACGCCAGCAAGTGAGCAGGCTATCTGTGTAAGTGACTCGGAGGGACTCCATCTCCACTGCATACTGCCACGGTGCGTCCGGGTCCTCTGCCTCATCTTCCTCATCGCCCTGTATCTCCTCTGGCTGCTCCTGCTCCTCCTCTCCTGTCCCCTGAGTAGAAAAACCACCCATTTGGCTACACATTACCTGCGCTCCAATGTCCTCCTCCCCCTTCCAGTTCAGCCCCCACAGGGCTCATGTGGCCTTGAGATCTAGACGCTACGTCTCCAGTCCCCTGACCAGCCACATTTACCAGCATCTGTTCCAGGACAAGAAGCAGTGGAATGACGTCATTCACGCCGAATACATTTTTCTTTTTCTATAGAAATACATCAGTAAAGATTTCACCACAAATATTACTGCAGCGCTGAACGCTGAATAAATCGTTTTTCTACCGAAATCCATCACTAAACGCTTTCACCACATATAACAGCAGAAGTGAAGTGCGTCTATATTTCTGTTTTTGCACTGAAATAGGCCACTAAAGGCTTTTCAGCACAGCAGCCCGATAACAAGTTGCTGGAAGGACAGAGAGGTATAATGACTATTTTGATCCCCAATCGTTCTCTGCACTTGTAAATCGCTTTCCGATCACTGTCCCTAGCGCCTCTGACCTCTCTCCCTGCACTAAGATGCTGTGAAGTGATTCCTCCCTATCCTTTCCCTGCACTTAGAAATCGTTTAATCAGGGGCTTTTTCACAATGAGATTTTTCCTATTACTGTCCTTCTCACGTCTGTCCCTGAACGCTGGAAAATGTCTGGATCTAAGATGGCCGCCGTATTTATAGGGCTGTGACATCACAGGGCTGGCTGCATGGCATTATGGGTGATCCCGCCTTCCCAGACTTCCTTTCTCCATGTTCTCACAGGTGCAGCAGCCATTTTAGAAAAATGCAATTCGTTACCACGGATCGAATTCCACTTCGTCAGCTTCCATTCGCTTATCTCTAGTCTTGACCTCATCTTGCTCTAGATAGGTAGATACAAAACGCTTGGCTATATTCCCCAGCTTCCTGGTCTTCTCCGGGGCCGGACTCTCTGGATATTTTGCAAGCTCGTCCCTCTGATCAGTGGACGCCATATTCTGGAAGAGCAGGGAAGAGTGAAATCTCTACATGCTGTTACATTGGCTCGAACTTAGAGGGATTGTCTAGAATCTGGATACAGGGGATCCGTATTTGTTTTCAAGAAGCAGCGCCTCCCTTCTAGATGGTCATGTCTGGTATTTCATCCAAATTCACTTAAAAGTACAAGTACAAAGCTGCAATACCAAACAAAAAGGACCAGGAGGCGCTGTTTCCGGAAAAACAAGGACGAGCCCCCTTTTCAACCCTTTTTGGATGAACACTTTAAAAATGTTCTTCAGTGCAGAAGACAAGTTTTATATTCATATTGTAGGACTGTTGGCCATCTCCATGGAAGGATCTAGTACAGATGGAGTGAAGGCCTCTGCTATGGGGCCCCTAGGGAGAGAGGGCCCGGCTCAGGGTGGTTGCATTATGTGTGTGTCGGATTTCTCCCACGCTCAGTAGTAATTGGCCCCGACAAGCACCGGTCCCTTCTGTCCCGGTGGGTGGAGAGCTGGGGAGACAATGCAGAGTAAGGGGCACTGGCGTTATGGCTATGGGGCTTCTTCTCAGATATGTCCACTCCTGCCCATCCCATGGGTACAACCTGAGAGGAGCAGGAACCGGGAGCGTCCACAAGGGGGACCCAGACACCAAACACTGCACCGAAGCCGAGCGGCCGGGTGGGGCTGAAGAATCGTGTAGTCGATATGTCCGATCACCTCAGCTTCATATCATAGGGATCAGTAATAATAATATTCTATAACAGGGGAAAGGTATGCTGTATCACAGGACAGGATTAGATACACAGCTCAGCAGACAGTATCACACAGGACAGGATTAGATACACAGCTCAGCAGACTGTATCACACAGGATAGGATTAGATACACGGCTCAGCAGACAGTATCACACAGGAGAGGATTAGATACACAGCTCAGCAGACAGTATCACACAGGATAGGATTAGATACACAGCTCAGCAGACAGTATCACACAGGATAGGATTAGATACACAGCTCAGCAGACAGTATCACACAGGATAGGATTAGATACACAGCTCAGCAGACAGTATCACACAGGATAGGATTAGATACACAGCTCAGCAGACAGTATCACACAGGACAGGATTAGATACACAGCTCAGCAGACAGTATCACACAGGATAGGATTAGATACACAGCTCAGCAGACAGTATCACACAGGACAGGATTAGATACATGGCTCAGCAGACAGTATCACACAGGATAGGATTAGATACACAGCTCAGCAGACAGTATCACACAGGACAGGATTAGATACATGGCTCAGCAGACAGTATCACACAGGAGAGGATTAGATACACATCTCAGCAGACTGTATCACACAGGATAGGATTAGATACACGGCTCAGCAGACAGTATCACACAGGACAGGATTAGATACACGGCTCAGCAGACTGTATCACACAGGATAGGATTAGATACACAGCTCAGCAGACAGTATTACACAGGATAGGATTAGATACACAGCTCAGCAGACAGTATCACACAGGATTAGATACACGGCTCGTCTCTTACCTGATGCAGTTTAGTCAGTAACATATGACTCTGCCTTTAAGTCCTGATCCGTCAGTTATACTCACCTGACACATTCTGAGGGATGATGGGAGTTGTAGTCCTCACCCACCAGCTCTTGCTCCCAGGAGTCAGCTGTACCTCATTTCCCAGTACAGGCACTGGTTTGCTCCCAGTAAGTATTTCCGGTTTCCCAGCTTTCCATGGATCCTGAATGGCACATACAACCCCCGGCCGCTCCCCGTGGTCTTACCCTGAAGGCGCGTTTACATGAGACGCATCGAAAACCGCCCCCAGGACTAAAGGTCTTTTACAGGGAGCGATTATCCGGGATACGTGTTTGTAGAAATGCTCCTTCCGGATAATCTGCCTTCATGAAAGATGGCGGCTCATTCATCGGGTGATCGTCGTTCTGCCGGCCCGGAAAATCATGGCTCCTGCGCAGGCGATCCTGGTGTATAAAGACCGATCTGCTGCGCTGAGACAATGATCTTCTATGGGGAGAGGTCATCGCTGTATATGTCGCCTGTCCCCGGACCGCGGAGGGGATTGCGGTTGTGTAAAACGTCACTTACGCGGTTTTACCGCCATTTAGCCGGGCAGTTATTGACTTGCGTTTATTAAACATTTATTTCACCTGTAAAATTAATGCGTCCGATAATCACAGCGACGGCGGTGAAACAATATGTGGTTCTGCACCAGCCCCGGAGGAGAGGAGCGGAGGATGGGAGTGGTAGTGGCTCACAGAGGCAGTGACAGGAGGGCACACCCTTCTTCCCTCGGGGCACACCCTGATGTTGGGGCTCCTGCCTGATGGCGGTCGGGGGCCCTTCATGTTGTTGGTTTGCAGTAAGGAAGGAGGAGGAGATGCAGCGGACGGTGCAGGAGGGAGACAACAAACCTCTTTTTGCTAAAGAGCAGAATGGGAGTTGTAGTACATCCAACGGAATCAAACACAGGTCTGGATAACTCAGTGCAAAACCTTCCCAGATAGAGATGTATGGATGTGAGTAACGATGGGGGTTGTAGTCTCTTTTCTCTCCTCCCAGAGTCTCTGGCGCCGTTCTGACAAAACATATAAAGGTGACAACAGCAGAAAACGGAGGTCACCAGATCGCCGTGTCACACACCGCATCTCACCATAGTCTCCGACCTCCGCCGCTCCAGCTGTCGTGTCACTACAACTCCCAGCATGCTCCAGTCACTTCTAGATTCACTTCAACAGCTGAGCAGGTGTGCATGCTGGGAGTTGTAGTCCTATAACCGCTGGACTGGGGGAGGCTGCTGCCCCCAGGGCACAATGTGCCAGGAAAACATCACAATCTTCATCAGAAATCCCAACCTGCTGGACGAGACATCACCGGGCCCCACAGCAAGAGTCTACACGAGGCCCCAATGCCTCATTCTTAGCCCCTCCCACTACCCGTTCCTGCAGTATATACAGTAGTGTACTGACATGTGAGGTACGAGGTATAAATTACAGCTCACGCCTCATACATCAGTACACTGCTGTATATACTATATATCTGTACACTGCATCTATTACACCTCGTACCTCACATATCAGTACACTGCTGTATATACTATATATCTGTACACACTGCATCTATTACACCTCGTACCTCACATATCAGTACACTGCTGTATATACTATATATCTGTACACACTGCATCTATTATACCTCGTACCTCACATATCAGTACACTGCTGTATATACTATATATCTGTACACTGCATCTATTATACCTCGTACCTCACATATCAGTACACTGCTGTATATACTATATATCTGTACACTGCATCTATTATACCTCGTACCTCACATATCAGTACACTGCTGTATATACTATATATCTGTACACACTGCATCTATTATACCTCGTACCTCACATATCAGTACACTGCTGTATATACTATATATCTGTACACACTGCATCTATTATACCTCGTACCTCACATATCAGTACACTGCTGTATATACTATATATCTGTACACACTGCATCTATTATACCTCGTACCTCACATATCAGTACACTGCTGTATATACTATATATCTGTACACACTGCATCTATTACACCTCGTACCTCACATATCAGTACACTGCTGTATATACTATATATCTGTACACACTGCATCTATTATACCTCGTACCTCACATATCAGTACACTGCTGTATATACTATATATCTGTACACACTGCATCTATTATACCTCGTACCTCACATATCAGTACACTGCTGTATATACTATATATCTGTACACACTGCATCTATTATACCTCGTACCTCACATATCAGTACACTGCTGTATATACTATATATCTGTACACTGTATCTATTATACCTCGTACCTCACATATCAGTACACTGCTGTATATACTATATATCTGTACACTGTATCTATTATACCTCGTACCTCACATATCAGTACACTGCTGTATATACTATATATCTGTACACTGCATCTATTATACCTCGTACCTCACATATCAGTACACTGCTGTATATACTATATATCTGTACACACTGCATCTATTATACCTCGTACCTCACATATCAGTACACTGCTGTATATACTATATCTGTACACTGCATCTATTATACCTCGTACCTCACCTATCAGTACACTGCTGTATATACTATATATCTGTACACAGCGCATCTATTATACCTCGTACCTCACCTATCAGTACACTGCTGTATATACTATATATCTGTACACACCGAATCTATTATACCTTGTACCTCACATATCAGTACACTGCTGTATATACTATATATCTGTACACTGCATCTATTATACCTCATACCTCACATATCAGTACACTGCTGTATATACTATATATCTGTACACTGCATCTATTATACCTCGTACCTCACATATCAGTACACTGCTGTATATACTATATATCTGTACACACTGCATCTACTATACCTCGTACCTCACATATCAGTACACTGCTGTATATACTATATATCTGTACACACTGCATCTATTATACCTCATACCTCACATATCAGTACACTGCTGTATATACTATATATCTGTACACACTGCATCTACTATACCTCGTACCTCACATATCAGTACACTGCTGTATATACTATATATCTGTACACACTGCATCTATTATACCTCGTACCTCACATATCAGTACACTGCTGTATATACTATATATCTGTACACCTCATCTATTATACCTCGTACCTCACATATCAGTACACTGCTGTATATACTATATATCTGTACACACTGCATCTATTATACCTCGTACCTCACATATCAGTACACTGCTGTATATACTATATATCTGTACACACTGCATCTATTATACCTCGTACCTCACATATCAGTACACTGCTGTATACACTATATATCTGTACACTGCATCTATTATACCTCGTACCTCACATATCAGTACACTGCTGTATATACTATATATCTGTACACACTGCATCTATTATACCTCGTACCTCACATATCAGTACACTGCTGTATATACTATATATCTGTACACACTGCACCTATTATACCTCGTACCTCACATATCAGTACACTGCTGTATATACTATATATCTGTACACACTGCATCTATTATACCTCGTACCTCACATATCAGTACACTGCTGTATATACTATATATCTGTACACACTGCATCTATTATACCTCGTACCTCACATATCAGTACACTGCTGTATACACTATATATCTGTACACTGCATCTATTATACCTCGTACCTCACATATCAGTACACTGCTGTATATACTATATATCTGTACACACTGCATCTATTATACCTCGTACCTCACATATCAGTACACTGCTGTATATACTATATATCCGTACACACTGCACCTATTATACCTCGTACCTCACATATCAGTACACTGCTGTATATACTATATATCTGTACACACTGCATCTATTATACCTCGTACCTCACATATCAGTACACTGCTGTATATACTGTATATCTGTACACACTGCATCTATTATACCTCGTACCTCACATATCAGTACACTGCTGTATATACTGTATATCTGTACACACTGCATCTATTATACCTCGTACCTCACATATCAGTACACTGCTGTATATACTATATATCTGTACAGTGCATCTATTATACCTCGTACCTCACATATCAGTACACTGCTGTATATACTATATATCTGTACACTGCATCTATTATACCTCGTACCTCACATATCAGTACACTGCTGTATATACTGTATATCTGTACACACTGCATCTATTATACCTCGTACCTCACATATCAGTACACTGCTGTATATACTGTATATCTGTACACACTGCATCTATTATACCTCGTACCTCACATATCAGTACACTGCTGTATATACTGTATATCTGTACACACTGCATCTATTATACCTCGTAACTCACATATCAGTACACTGCTGTATATACTATATATCTGTACACACTGCATCTATTATACCTCGTACCTCACATATCAGTACACTGCTGTATATACTATATATCTGTACACTGCATCTATTATACCTCGTACCTCACATATCAGTACACTGCTGTATATACTATATATCTGTACACACTGCATCTACTATACCTCGTACCTCACATATCAGTACACTGCTGTATATACTATATATCTGTACACACTGCATCTATTATACCTCGTACCTCACATATCAGTACACTGCTGTATATACTATATATCTGTACACACTGCATCTACTATACCTCGTACCTCACATATCAGTACACTGCTGTATATACTATATATCTGTACACACTGCATCTATTATACCTCGTACCTCACATATCAGTACACTGCTGTATATACTATATATCTGTACACCTCATCTATTATACCTCGTACCTCACATATCAGTACACTGCTGTATATACTATATATCTGTACACACTGCATCTATTATACCTCGTACCTCACATATCAGTACACTGCTGTATATACTATATATCTGTACACACTGCATCTATTATACCTCGTACCTCACATATCAGTACACTGCTGTATATACTATATATCTGTACACTGTATCTATTATACCTCGTACCTCACATATCAGTACACTGCTGTATATACTATATATCTGTACACTGTATCTATTATACCTCGTACCTCACATATCAGTACACTGCTGTATATACTATATATCTGTACACACTGCATCTATTATACCTCGTACCTCACATATCAGTACACTGCTGTATATACTATATCTGTACACTGCATCTATTATACCTCGTACCTCACCTATCAGTACACTGCTGTATATACTATATATCTGTACACAGCGCATCTATTATACCTCGTACCTCACCTATCAGTACACTGCTGTATATACTATATATCTGTACACACCGAATCTATTATACCTTGTACCTCACATATCAGTACACTGCTGTATATACTATATATCTGTACACTGCATCTATTATACCTCATACCTCACATATCAGTACACTGCTGTATATACTATATATCTGTACACTGCATCTATTATACCTCGTACCTCACATATCAGTACACTGCTGTATATACTATATATCTGTACACACTGCATCTACTATACCTCGTACCTCACATATCAGTACACTGCTGTATATACTATATATCTGTACACACTGCATCTATTATACCTCATACCTCACATATCAGTACACTGCTGTATATACTATATATCTGTACACACTGCATCTACTATACCTCGTACCTCACATATCAGTACACTGCTGTATATACTATATATCTGTACACACTGCATCTATTATACCTCGTACCTCACATATCAGTACACTGCTGTATATACTATATATCTGTACACCTCATCTATTATACCTCGTACCTCACATATCAGTACACTGCTGTATATACTATATATCTGTACACACTGCATCTATTATACCTCGTACCTCACATATCAGTACACTGCTGTATATACTATATATCTGTACACACTGCATCTATTATACCTCGTACCTCACATATCAGTACACTGCTGTATACACTATATATCTGTACACTGCATCTATTATACCTCGTACCTCACATATCAGTACACTGCTGTATATACTATATATCTGTACACACTGCATCTATTATACCTCGTACCTCACATATCAGTACACTGCTGTATATACTATATATCTGTACACACTGCACCTATTATACCTCGTACCTCACATATCAGTACACTGCTGTATATACTATATATCTGTACACACTGCATCTATTATACCTCGTACCTCACATATCAGTACACTGCTGTATATACTATATATCTGTACACACTGCATCTATTATACCTCGTACCTCACATATCAGTACACTGCTGTATACACTATATATCTGTACACTGCATCTATTATACCTCGTACCTCACATATCAGTACACTGCTGTATATACTATATATCTGTACACACTGCATCTACTATACCTCGTACCTCACATATCAGTACACTGCTGTATATACTATATATCTGTACACACTGCATCTATTATACCTCATACCTCACATATCAGTACACTGCTGTATATACTATATATCTGTACACACTGCATCTACTATACCTCGTACCTCACATATCAGTACACTGCTGTATATACTATATATCTGTACACACTGCATCTATTATACCTCGTACCTCACATATCAGTACACTGCTGTATATGCTATATATCTGTACACCTCATCTATTATACCTCGTACCTCACATATCAGTACACTGCTGTATATACTATATATCTGTACACACTGCATCTATTATACCTCGTACCTCACATATCAGTACACTGCTGTATATACTATATATCTGTACACACTGCATCTATTATACCTCGTACCTCACATATCAGTACACTGCTGTATACACTATATATCTGTACACTGCATCTATTATACCTCGTACCTCACATATCAGTACACTGCTGTATATACTATATATCTGTACACACTGCATCTATTATACCTCGTACCTCACATATCAGTACACTGCTGTATATACTATATATCTGTACACACTGCACCTATTATACCTCGTACCTCACATATCAGTACACTGCTGTATATACTATATATCTGTACACACTGCATCTATTATACCTCGTACCTCACATATCAGTACACTGCTGTATATACTATATATCTGTACACACTGCATCTATTATACCTCGTACCTCACATATCAGTACACTGCTGTATACACTATATATCTGTACACTGCATCTATTATACCTCGTACCTCACATATCAGTACACTGCTGTATATACTATATATCTGTACACACTGCATCTATTATACCTCGTACCTCACATATCAGTACACTGCTGTATATACTATATATCCGTACACACTGCACCTATTATACCTCGTACCTCACATATCAGTACACTGCTGTATATACTATATATCTGTACACACTGCATCTATTATACCTCGTACCTCACATATCAGTACACTGCTGTATATACTGTATATCTGTACACACTGCATCTATTATACCTCGTACCTCACATATCAGTACACTGCTGTATATACTGTATATCTGTACACACTGCATCTATTATACCTCGTACCTCACATATCAGTACACTGCTGTATATACTATATATCTGTACAGTGCATCTATTATACCTCGTACCTCACATATCAGTACACTGCTGTATATACTATATATCTGTACACTGCATCTATTATACCTCGTACCTCACATATCAGTACACTGCTGTATATACTGTATATCTGTACACACTGCATCTATTATACCTCGTACCTCACATATCAGTACACTGCTGTATATACTGTATATCTGTACACACTGCATCTATTATACCTCGTACCTCACATATCAGTACACTGCTGTATATACTGTATATCTGTACACACTGCATCTATTATACCTCGTAACTCACATATCAGTACACTGCTGTATATACTGTATATCTGTACACACTGCATCTATTATACCTCGTACCTCACATATCAGTACACTGCTGTATATACTATATATCTGTACACTGCATCTATTATACCTCGTACCTCACATATCAGTACACTGCTGTATATACTATATATCTGTACACACTGCATCTACTATACCTCGTACCTCACATATCAGTACACTGCTGTATATACTATATATCTGTACACCTCATCTATTATACCTCGTACCTCACATATCAGTACACTGCTGTATATACTATATATCTGTACACACTGCATCTATTATACCTCGTACCTCACATATCAGTACACTGCTGTATATACTATATATCTGTACACACTGCATCTATTATACCTCGTACCTCACATATCAGTACACTGCTGTATATACTATATATCTGTACACTGTATCTATTATACCTCGTACCTCACATATCAGTACACTGCTGTATATACTATATATCTGTACACTGTATCTATTATACCTCGTACCTCACATATCAGTACACTGCTGTATATACTATATATCTGTACACACTGCATCTATTATACCTCGTACCTCACATATCAGTACACTGCTGTATATACTATATCTGTACACTGCATCTATTATACCTCGTACCTCACCTATCAGTACACTGCTGTATATACTATATATCTGTACACAGCGCATCTATTATACCTTGTACCTCACATATCAGTACACTGCTGTATATACTATATATCTGTACACTGCATCTATTATACCTCATACCTCACATATCAGTACACTGCTGTATATACTATATATCTGTACACTGCATCTATTATACCTCGTACCTCACATATCAGTACACTGCTGTATATACTATATATCTGTACACACTGCATCTACTATACCTCGTACCTCACATATCAGTACACTGCTGTATATACTATATATCTGTACACACTGCATCTATTATACCTCATACCTCACATATCAGTACACTGCTGTATATACTATATATCTGTACACACTGCATCTACTATACCTCGTACCTCACATATCAGTACACTGCTGTATATACTATATATCTGTACACACTGCATCTATTATACCTCGTACCTCACATATCAGTACACTGCTGTATATACTATATATCTGTACACCTCATCTATTATACCTCGTACCTCACATATCAGTACACTGCTGTATATACTATATATCTGTACACACTGCATCTATTATACCTCATACCTCACATATCAGTACACTGCTGTATATACTATATATCTGTACACACTGCATCTATTATACCTCGTACCTCACATATCAGTACACTGCTGTATATACTATATATCTGTACACCTCATCTATTATACCTCGTACCTCACATATCAGTACACTGCTGTATATACTATATATCTGTACACACTGCATCTATTATACCTCGTACCTCACATATCAGTACACTGCTGTATATACTATATATCTGTACACACTGCACCTATTATACCTCGTACCTCACATATCAGTACACTGCTGTATATACTATATATCTGTACACACTGCATCTATTATACCTCGTACCTCACATATCAGTACACTGCTGTATACACTATATATCTGTACACTGCATCTATTATACCTCGTACCTCACATATCAGTACACTGCTGTATATACTATATATCTGTACACACTGCATCTATTATACCTCGTACCTCACATATCAGTACACTGCTGTATATACTGTATATCTGTACACACTGCATCTATTATACCTCGTACCTCACATATCAGTACACTGCTGTATATACTGTATATCTGTACACACTGCATCTATTATACCTCGTACCTCACATATCAGTACACTGCTGTATATACTATATATCTGTACAGTGCATCTATTATACCTCGTACCTCACATATCAGTACACTGCTGTATATACTATATATCTGTACACTGCATCTATTATACCTCGTACCTCACATATCAGTACACTGCTGTATATACTGTATATCTGTACACACTGCATCTATTATACCTCGTACCTCACATATCAGTACACTGCTGTATATACTGTATATCTGTACACACTGCATCTATTATACCTTGTACCTCACATATCAGTACACTGCTGTATATACTGTATATCTGTACACACTGCATCTATTATACCTCGTAACTCACATATCAGTACACTGCTGTATATACTATATATCTGTACACACTGCATCTATTATACCTCGTACCTCACATATCAGTACACTGCTGTATATACTATATATCTGTACACTGCATCTATTATACCTCGTACCTCACATATCAGTACACTGCTGTATATACTATATATCTGTACACACTGCATCTACTATACCTCGTACCTCACATATCAGTACACTGCTGTATATACTATATATCTGTACACACTGCATCTATTATACCTCGTACCTCACATATCAGTACACTGCTGTATATACTATATATCTGTACACACTGCATCTACTATACCTCGTACCTCACATATCAGTACACTGCTGTATATACTATATATCTGTACACACTGCATCTATTATACCTCGTACCTCACATATCAGTACACTGCTGTATATACTATATATCTGTACACACTGCATCTATTATACCTCGTACCTCACATATCAGTACACTGCTGTATATACTATATCTGTACACTGCATCTATTATACCTCGTACCTCACCTATCAGTACACTGCTGTATATACTATATATCTGTACACAGCGCATCTATTATACCTTGTACCTCACATATCAGTACACTGCTGTATATACTATATATCTGTACACTGCATCTATTATACCTCATACCTCACATATCAGTACACTGCTGTATATACTATATATCTGTACACTGCATCTATTATACCTCGTACCTCACATATCAGTACACTGCTGTATATACTATATATCTGTACACACTGCATCTACTATACCTCGTACCTCACATATCAGTACACTGCTGTATATACTATATATCTGTACACACTGCATCTATTATACCTCATACCTCACATATCAGTACACTGCTGTATATACTATATATCTGTACACACTGCATCTACTATACCTCGTACCTCACATATCAGTACACTGCTGTATATACTATATATCTGTACACACTGCATCTATTATACCTCGTACCTCACATATCAGTACACTGCTGTATATACTATATATCTGTACACCTCATCTATTATACCTCGTACCTCACATATCAGTACACTGCTGTATATACTATATATCTGTACACACTGCATCTATTATACCTCATACCTCACATATCAGTACACTGCTGTATATACTATATATCTGTACACACTGCATCTATTATACCTCGTACCTCACATATCAGTACACTGCTGTATATACTATATATCTGTACACCTCATCTATTATACCTCGTACCTCACATATCAGTACACTGCTGTATATACTATATATCTGTACACACTGCATCTATTATACCTCGTACCTCACATATCAGTACACTGCTGTATATACTATATATCTGTACACACTGCACCTATTATACCTCGTACCTCACATATCAGTACACTGCTGTATATACTATATATCTGTACACACTGCATCTATTATACCTCGTACCTCACATATCAGTACACTGCTGTATACACTATATATCTGTACACTGCATCTATTATACCTCGTACCTCACATATCAGTACACTGCTGTATATACTATATATCTGTACACACTGCATCTATTATACCTCGTACCTCACATATCAGTACACTGCTGTATATACTGTATATCTGTACACACTGCATCTATTATACCTCGTACCTCACATATCAGTACACTGCTGTATATACTATATATCTGTACACACTGCATCTATTATACCTCGTACCTCACATATCAGTACACTGCTGTATATACTATATATCTGTACAGTGCATCTATTATACCTCGTACCTCACATATCAGTACACTGCTGTATATACTATATATCTGTACACTGCATCTATTATACCTCGTACCTCACATATCAGTACACTGCTGTATATACTGTATATCTGTACACACTGCATCTATTATACCTCGTACCTCACATATCAGTACACTGCTGTATATACTGTATATCTGTACACACTGCATCTATTATACCTTGTACCTCACATATCAGTACACTGCTGTATATACTGTATATCTGTACACACTGCATCTATTATACCTCGTAACTCACATATCAGTACACTGCTGTATATACTATATATCTGTACACACTGCATCTATTATACCTCGTACCTCACATATCAGTACACTGCTGTATATACTATATATCTGTACACTGCATCTATTATACCTCGTACCTCACATATCAGTACACTGCTGTATATACTATATATCTGTACACACTGCATCTACTATACCTCGTACCTCACATATCAGTACACTGCTGTATATACTATATATCTGTACACACTGCATCTATTATACCTCGTACCTCACATATCAGTACACTGCTGTATATACTATATATCTGTACACACTGCATCTACTATACCTCGTACCTCACATATCAGTACACTGCTGTATATACTATATATCTGTACACACTGCATCTATTATACCTCGTACCTCACATATCAGTACACTGCTGTATATACTATATATCTGTACACACTGCATCTACTATACCTCGTACCTCACATATCAGTACACTGCTGTATATACTATATATCTGTACACACTGCATCTATTATACCTCGTACCTCACATATCAGTACACTGCTGTATATACTATATATCTGTACACCTCATCTATTATACCTCGTACCTCACATATCAGTACACTGCTGTATATACTA
This sequence comes from Bufo bufo, assembly GCF_905171765.1. Lineage (NCBI taxonomy): Eukaryota > Metazoa > Chordata > Amphibia > Anura > Bufonidae > Bufo > Bufo bufo. The sequence continues at coordinate 9,870,683 of NC_053395.1, forward strand.
TATATCTGTACACACTGCATCTATTATACCTCGTACCTCACATATCAGTACACTGCTGTATATACTATATATCTGTACACACTGCATCTATTATACCTCGTACCTCACATATCAGTACACTGCTGTATACACTATATATCTGTACACTGCATCTATTATACCTCGTACCTCACATATCAGTACACTGCTGTATATACTATATATCTGTACACACTGCATCTATTATACCTCGTACCTCACATATCAGTACACTGCTGTATATACTATATATCCGTACACACTGCACCTATTATACCTCGTACCTCACATATCAGTACACTGCTGTATATACTATATATCTGTACACACTGCATCTATTATACCTCGTACCTCACATATCAGTACACTGCTGTATATACTATATATCTGTACACACTGCATCTATTATACCTCGTACCTCACATATCAGTACACTGCTGTATACACTATATATCTGTACACTGCATCTATTATACCTCGTACCTCACATATCAGTACACTGCTGTATATACTATATATCTGTACACACTGCATCTATTATACCTCGTACCTCACATATCAGTACACTGCTGTATATACTATATATCCGTACACACTGCACCTATTATACCTCGTACCTCACATATCAGTACACTGCTGTATATACTATATATCTGTACACACTGCATCTATTATACCTCGTACCTCACATATCAGTACACTGCTGTATATACTGTATATCTGTACACACTGCATCTATTATACCTCGTACCTCACATATCAGTACACTGCTGTATATACTGTATATCTGTACACACTGCATCTATTATACCTCGTACCTCACATATCAGTACACTGCTGTATATACTATATATCTGTACAGTGCATCTATTATACCTCGTACCTCACATATCAGTACACTGCTGTATATACTATATATCTGTACACTGCATCTATTATACCTCGTACCTCACATATCAGTACACTGCTGTATATACTATATATCTGTACACACTGCATCTATTATACCTCGTACCTCACATATCAGTACACTGCTGTATATACTATATATCTGTACACTGCATCTATTATACCTCGTACCTCACATATCAGTACACTGCTGTATATACTATATATCTGTACACACTGCATCTATTATACCTCGTACCTCACATATCAGTACACTGCTGTATATACTATATACCTGTATACACTGCATCTATTATACCTCGTACCTCACATATCAGTACACTGCTGTATATACTGTATATCTGTACACACTGCATCTATTATACCTCGTACCTCACATATCAGTACACTGCTGTATATACTGTATATCTGTACACACTGCATCTATTATACCTCGTACCTCACATATCAGTACACTGCTGTATATACTGTATATCTGTACACACTGCATCTATTATACCTCGTAACTCACATATCAGTACACTGCTGTATATACTATATATCTGTACACACTGCATCTATTATACCTCGTACCTCACATATCAGTACACTGCTAGATTGTATGTGTATTTCTCTTTAAGGAAGTTAGGCCTGCAGCAGGCAATGCAGATTCCAGCCAGCAGAGGGAGCCCCCAGTTCAGTATAAATAGGTCAGGACCTAGCCCAGGAAGGGAGTTCAGAAGTTTCCAGAGTCAGTGCTGGGAGAGACAGAGGCAAGCTCAGAAAAGCAAGAGGTACTAAAGACAACAGAGGAGGTACTTGATAATTATAAAACCAAGGATATACGCCAGAGATAGGGCATCGGCCTTGGAGAAGAGTTTCTATGTTCCAGGATCAGTCAGGAATAGAGTGCAAGCTGCCTGTACTATAAGTCCTGTGTTTAACACTCTGAAGTCACCTTGCTATATATTGCCTGCATCAAATGTACTGCAACCAACTGTCTTCAAAGGAACTGCGCTTCCATCTATGTCCCATGTATGATGACTACTAAAGTTTGAGTTCTGTTTTAACATCACGTGGTTCCTCAGTTATTCCTGCTATCAGCAAACGGCGTGCCACCGTTTAATTGGCACTGGCGTCACGAACATTTCTTATCATCACCTGCCCTTGCAGAGAGTCGGCTGTCTCAGGTTAGTGTCACAATTGCACTACAACACCCAGGAACAATATTAACCCTAACTTGAGTACGCTGCACCTCTCTTTTGGCGTCACGAACAGGATACGCACGCTTTCTAGTGCAAGAAGCGTGAACTTTGCGCCTTATACAGTTGCCCTGTGACCAAAGTGACAAATTGCCTGTTTTATTAAAGTGGACTTTGTGGACCGAAAAACATACTAAAAGTGTCCCTAAAACCTCCGAAAAGCGCTGTGCAGTGTTGCGCTATCAAGAGGAAAGAAATCGCCACATCGGAGTGTGGTTTTATGGACTTTTTACAACCCTGCTTGCTGTCAGGGAATGGTAACCAAGATGGCCACCGGCCGCCTGGAGTAAAGTTTCCCGCGCTGCTGAGGACCTTCGTGGGCGGATCCCTTCAAAGACACAGAAGATCACGCCCCTCGTCATCATCGCACCGCCGCAGCCCGGTTTCTTCTACGTCACCGCGTACTCAGGACGTCCGGAATCTCTCGAGACTTGGCCTGCGCAAGCCCGGCGATACCGGTAAGAACTTGTAACCGGAGGGAAGGGGATTGTTCCGGCCCCTTTAGTCACCAGCGGCCACATCTCAATAGACTAACATGTCAGCCCCGGGAGAGCTTGCAGCTCCTAATCATCCCATTGCCCCCAGCATGATGCCCTTTACCATGCCTTACTATTTCGGGGCCCCATGGTTTCCCCGCTACAGAGGAGAGACCCATACCCTGAAAGACTTTAAAGAAAAGTTGCTGGCATTATTCAAACTGTACCCCATTAATGCCGATCAGCAAATGGAAATCCTGCAAGCGCAACTGGAGGGAGCTGCCCGCAGGGAGGTATTATCCTGGCCTGCTACTGAGCGGAGTACTCTAGAACAGATATTCATCCGCCTCAGGGCCACTTTTGAAACTAGGACTGCCTCAGAGATAAAGATGCACTTCTTTGGCAAGAGACAGAAGCCCGGTGAGTCCCTCCGTGACTATGCCCTATCACTTCAGGAGGCTTTAGGGGCTGTAATTCAGATAGATCCCAAAGAGGCTGATAATCAGGACCAGACCCTGAGGGAACAATTTATCAACGGGGTGTCTAGTGAGCAAATAAGGACCCAACTAAAGATGCTGTCCGCCCAGCACCCTAACAGTACCTTTCTGGACTTTAAAGAACTGGCTATAAAAATTCTGGGGTCAGCAGTATCTCCGGAGTTGAGCACCCTACCTGAATCACCAGCCTGCAAGCCAAAACCGCTTATCACTAACCAAGCTCAGGCCGGTCAAGCTGTTCAAGCTTCAGCTACCGATACTATCGCCATGCTGACAGAGCAAGTAAATCACCTCACTAAAAGTCTAGAGAGAGTGTGCAGAAAAATAGAGGAATGGGAAAAACCCATAATGTCAGAAGAAGAGTTCCTGTCACCTCCTAGGCCGTTCCCACCTCCTTACCAAGAGACTCACCCCAGGGATCCTGGGAGGCGTAATAGAGATCGCAAGCGGCCCGTGTGTACATACTGCAAAAAGCTGGGACACACAGAATCCACGTGCTGGCAGTTAAACGGGCAACCCCTGAGGCTGAGGACCACCCCTCGGGAGGTAGAACACTAGGTCCAAAGGATCCAAATTGGATGCCACGGTATGTAGGATCCCATCCTAAAATCAACATAGAGATCAACGGGGTCTCCTTTGAAGCCCTATTAGATACTGGGTCTCACTACTATTCAGCTGCCCGCCTTTGAAAGATTCTGGGACACCAACCAATTGACCCAGCCGCCTGAATCCTGGGTGGAGATTATCGCCAGCAATGGCAAACCAGTAAAGATTCATGGATACTGGGAACCCACCCTGCAGGTGGGAGAAGTAACCTTGCCTCAACAGGGGGTGATAGTAGTACAGGCCGGCGACAGAGGAGGACATCCTGTCATTCTAGGCACCAATGTCTTCAAAAACTGTTATTCAGAATTACTTGCTGTATTACATCAGACTTTGCCCACTGCTTCCTCTGCATCCAAGAGGGTAATTCAAAAGACTATTACTGTGTTAAGTGCCCAGCAGAGGTTTGCTAATGGGAAAGGAGAAATTTGTACTGCCAGGATTAGTGATATTAAGCCTGTGACTTTGCCTCCTAATTCTCAAACTCTTTTATGGTGTCGTGCTGTCCTGGAAGTCCAAGGCCGAGATTATCCAGCCCTGGTGGAACCAATCCAGATGGAGGATTACCCTTATGTGAGAGCTGCCAAGTGTCTGGTGAACGTCTCCCAAGGTAAAGTACCTGTCCGTCTGATTAACCTGAGTGATCATCCTGTGGCGCTTACTAAGCATTGCCGTGTTGCCCAGCTTTCTCAGGTGTCTTTCCAAGACATCATTCGTCTTCCAGTGACAGAAAAGCCGCCAGCTGCAGGCAGTGGACGCCCGTCAGTGACCCAGCCACAAGTGCCCTGGTGGGAAGAGCTCCATGTGGGGGACGAGACTACCCCCCAACATCAACAAGAAGGGATCCTACAGCTGGTCAAAGAGTACCACCAGGCCTTCAGTAAGCATGCTACTGATTATGGAGAGGTGAGTGCCATACAACACACCATACCTACTGGCTCTCATCCTCCTATCAAGGAGAGATACAGACCCTTACCGCCTACTTCATATCAGACTGTAAAAGAAATGATCCAAGAGATGAAAGACTCTAATGTAATCCGGGACAGCCGTAGTCCGTGGGCTGCACCCCTGGTCCTTGTAAAGAAAAAGGATGGTGGTATCCGTTTCTGTGTGGATTATAGAAAAATTAACCAAATAACCCACAAGGATGCATACCCACTGCCCCGCATTGAGGAGTCGCTAACTGCTCTGGGCTCCTCTGCCTATTTCTCCACCTTGGACTTGACCAGCGGCTACTGGCAAGTACCCATGGCCCCTGCAGATAGGGAAAAGACTGCTTTCACCACTCCCATGGGTCTATTCGAATTCAATTGTATGCCGTTCGGGTTATGTAATGCCCCAGGAACTTTTCAGAGACTAATGGAGCGGTGTTTGGGTCACAAAAACTTCGAAACAGTGCTGCTGTATCTAGATGACGTCATTGTGTACTCAAAAACATATGAAGACCATCTGAAACATTTGGCAGAAGTATTGAAATCCTTATCAAATATGGCCTGAAGGTAAAGCCATCCAAGTGTCACTTGCTCAAACCTGCAGTAAAATACCTGGGGCATGTGGTAAGCGGAGAGGGCGTGCAACCTGACCCTGATAAGTTAGCGTCTGTCCGTAATTGGCCGGTCCCCACTACCGTCAAAGAGGTGAGGGGTTTCCTTGGTTTTGCCGGCTACTATAGACGTTTTATCCCCCATTTTGCTCAAATAGCTGATCCTATCCAGGAGCTCTTGAGGGGGCAACCCAAGAAAAGTCCTAGAACTCCTGTGCCCATCGAGTGGAATGAGGAAAGAGAGATAGCGTTCCAATTGCTTAAAAAGAAACTGACCGAGCCTCCTGTGTTAGGTTATCCAGACTACAGCAAGCCCTTCCATCTGTATACTGATGCTAGCAAGCGAGGCCTGGGAGCGGTGTTAGCCCAGATCCAAGAGGGAAAAGAAAGAGTGATAGCTTATGCGAGTCGCTCCCTGAAAGGAGCTGAGAAAAATGACCAGAATTATAGTTCCTTCAAACTAGAGTTCCTGGCATTAGTGTGGGCAGTGACGGAAAAAATCAAAGATTATCTAGCCGCTACCCCATTCATTGCATTCACTGACAATAACCCTCTGGCACATCTCAATACAGCTAAATTGGGGGCTTTGGAGAAGAGATGGGCCTCTCGCCTCGCCAACTATGATTTCTCTGTAAAATATCGTGCTGGACGTACTAATGATAATGCTGATGCTTTATCCAGGCTTCCCACAGAGACAGCTCCTGATGATGTGCGAGATGCTTGGGAAGATGTAGAGATGCCGGCCTTCTATAACAAATTTGCTCAACAGGATCAGGCTCGAGCTACCAATGACAGAGCTGCAGTTCCTTCACCCTCCAGTAGGCCTGAACCTAAAGAAGAAAGGTGGGTGAAACTACAGTCTGAAAGTAGAGTGCTGGGTGAGTTGTTGGACTTCATTACTAGTGGCAGAGCCCCTGAGAGGATTCGGCGTAAGAGTGCAGATCCTGAGCTCATCAAACTGTGGAGACAGCGCCATCAGCTCTTCATACAAAAGGGCCTATTGCTACGGAGAAGCCTAGACCCAGTGTCCAACGAGAGAGTGCACCAGATTCTCATACCCCGACGAGATGCAGGTATGGTGTTGGAGATGTACCACAATCAATCCGGTCACTTTGGGGTCCAAAAGACTGAGGCTAATATCTGCCAGCGGTTTTACTGGGTGGGCATGAGAGAAGACATGGAGAAGTGGTGTCGGGAGTGTGTAGCCTGTGCCTTAAAACGAAGTGAGCACCATGACCAGAGGGCACCACTGAGACCCATTGTAAGTACTCGTCCTCTTGAACTTGTCGCCATCGACCATGTAAAACTGGAGCCTAGTCGCTCAGGGTATGCTTATACCATGACTATTATTGACCATTTCACTAAGTTTGTTGTAGCGGTGCCTGTGAGAGACCAGACAGCCAAGACTACAGCTGAACTGTTCTGGAAGCACTTCCTCCTGCCCTACGGATGTCCAGAAAAGATCCTCACCGATCAAGGACCTGCTTTTGAGTCCCATCTGTTCCATGAACTGTGCCGCTTACACAACTGTAAGAAGATCCGGACAACGGCCTACCATCCTCAAGGTAATGGATTATGTGAAAAAATGAATCAGACCTTGATAGAGATGCTGAGGGCCGTGCCTCCTGACAACAGAGGAGATTGGCCTAATCTGTTGCCACAGCTCATGTTCACGTACAATCATACCATACATTGTTCCACCGGGTATACCCCCTTTTATTTGATGTTTGGGCGCCAAGGGACATTGCCTGCTGATCATTCATTGGACATACACGTACCTGATTGCATTAACCCATTACCTAACACCGACTGGGTTGCTGAGCATCAAAGGCGATTGAATACAGCCAAAGCCATTGTTCAGGAACGTATGGACGATGCTAGGGACCGACAGCAGAGAGACTATGATCAAGCAGCCCATGCAGAACCCTTGACAATAGGGGCTGTGGTATGGTTAAAAAATAACCGCCGTACCAGTAAACTGGACAGTAAATGGGAGCGAAGTCCCTATGTTGTCACTGCAATCCCAAATGTTGGAACTCACACTTATGAGATCACCCGGGAAGACAAGGGATCCCAAATTGTACACCGAAACCGGTTAAAGCTCTGCCTGACGCCAGAACCTAGTGCCGAGAGTTCTGGATTTGAATCCCCTGTGTCAGAGTCATCAATACCGCCCGAGGATCCTATGCAGGCTGTCAGTAATCTAAGGTATGACGCTGATCCCATGCATTGGCTTCTGACACCGTGGCTGAACTTGTTGGTGCCCGCTCCGGCACCTACTGTACCTTCACGTCCAGAAGAGCCGGTTCAAGATGCCCCGGATCCAGTTTCCCCTCTAGTGGATCTAGTTGTTCCTGTTGTTCCTGTTGTTCCTGACCAAGGTCTCACTGATGGAGACCCTCCTGTTGCTCCTCTCTCTTCTACCTCGTTGCTAAGGGAAGAGGAGACCCCTGTATTGAGAAGGTCCACCCGGATGACCAGGGGACGTCCGCCAGTCCGTTTAGGAGACTTTGACTATGCTGGTGGTGTCTCCTCCCGAGCAGTTGCTACTGGTAATACCTTACTTGACATTTGTGCGCAAGAATGGACTCCTCCACGTGAGCCCTTGCCTGTGATACACCCACAGGATACTCCTGGGTAGTTCCATTATTATACTGCCACCAAAGAGGAATGGACTAACCTGGTTCACCCTAAGTCCGCTGTGCCAGGTCAGCGGCCGTGTCTAAGAAGCAAGAAGACGCCCCTTTCCCTTGCTCATTTGTTCATTAAGTTACAAATGTTATGTTTTCTGTGTGAAATGATTATTTATCATATTTATAATGCATGTTTAAGTTATGTACCATTTTATGCCGGTTCAGGAAGGTGTGTGTGAGTACGAGGCCTTACTCACGTTAAAGTCTGGGGGTGTGCAGCATACGGGTAGGTTACCCGACACTGCTAGATTGTATGTGTATTTCTCTTTAAGGAAGTTAGGCCTGCAGCAGGCAATGCAGATTCCAGCCAGCAGAGGGAGCCCCCAGTTCAGTATAAATAGGTCAGGGCCTAGTCCAGGAAGGGAGTTCAGAAGTTTCCAGAGTTAGTGCTGGGAGAGACAGAGGCAAACTCAGAAAAGCAAGAGGTACTAAAGACAACAGAGGAGGTACTTGATAATTATAAAACCAAGGATATACGCCAGAGCTAGGGCATCGGGCCTTGGAGAAGAGTTTCTATGTTCCAGGATCAGTCAGGAATAGAGTGCAAGCTGCCTGTACTACAAGTCCTGTGTTTAACACTCTGAAGTCACCTTGCTATATATTGCCTGCATCAAATGTACTGCAACCAACTGTCTTCAAAGGAACTGCGCTTCCATCTATGTCCATGTATGATGACTACTAAAGTTTGAGTTCTGTTTTAACATCACGTGGTTCCTCAGTTATTCCTGCTATCAGCAAACGGCGTGCCACCGTTTAATTGGCACTGGCGTCACGAACATTTCTCATCATCACCTGCCCTTGCAGAGAGTCAGCCGTCTCAGGTTAGTGTCACAATTGCACTACAACACCCAGGAACACTATTAACCCTAACTTGAGTACGCTGCATGTATATACTATATATCTGTACACACTGCATCTATTATACCTCATACCTCACATATCAGTACACTGCTGTATATACTATATATCTGTACACTGCATCTATTATACCTCGTACCTCACATATCTGTACACTGCTGTATATACTATATATCTGTACACTGCATCTATTATACCTCGTACCTCACATATCTGTACACTGCTGTATATACTATATATCTGTACACTGCATCTATTATACCTCGTACCTCACATATCAGTACACTGCTGTATATACTATATATCTGTACACTGCATCTATTATACCTCGTACCTCACATGTCAGTACACTGCATTATATACTATATATCTGTACACTGCATCTATTATACCTCGTACCTCACATATCAGTACACTGCTGTATATACTATATATCTGTACACTGCATCTATTATACCTCGTACCTCACATGTCAGTACACTGCTGTATATACTATATATCTGTACACTGCATCTGTTATACCTCGTACCTCACATATCAGTACACTGCTGTATATACTATATATCTGTACACACTGCATCTATTATACCTCGTACCTCATATATCAGTACACTGCTGTATATACTATATATCTGTACACACTGCATCTATTATACCTCGTACCTCACATATCAGTACACTGCTGTATATACTATATATCTGTATACACTGCATCTATTATACCTCGTACCTCACATATCAGTACACTGCTGTATATACTGTATATCTGTACACACTGCATCTATTATACCTCGTACCTCACATATCAGTACACTGCTGTATATACTGTATATCTGTACACACTGCATCTATTATACCTCGTACCTCACATATCAGTACACTGCAGTATATACTATATATCTGTACACACTGCATCTATTATACCTCGTACCTCACATATCAGTACACTGCTGTATATACTATATACCTGTACACACTGCATCTATTATACCTAGTACCTCACATATCAGTACACTGCTGTATATACTATATATCCGTACACACTGCATCTATTATACCTCGTACCTCACATATCAGTACACTGCTGTATATACTATATATCCGTACACACTGCACCTATTATACCTCGTACCTCACATATCAGTGCACTGCTGTATATACTATATATCTGTACACACTGCATCTATTATACCTCGTACCTCACATATCAGTGCACTGCGGTATATACTATATATCTGTACACACTGCATCTATTATACCTCATACCTCACATATCAGTACACTGCTGTATATACTATATATCTGTACACACTGCATCTATTATACCTCGTACCTCACATATCAGTACACTGCTGTATATACTATATATCTGTACACTGCATCTGTTGTACCTCGTACCTCACATATCAGTACACTGCTGTATATACTATATATCTGTACACACTGCATCTATTGTACCTCGTACCTCACATATCAGTACACTGCTGTATATACTATATATCTGTACACTGCATCTGTTATACCTCGTACCTCACATATCAGTACACTGCTGTATATACTATATATCTGTACACTGCATCTATTATACCTCGTACCTCACATATCAGTACACTGCTGTATATACTATATATCTGTACACACTGTATCTATTATACCTCGTACCTCATATATCAGTACACTGCTGTATATACTATATATCTGTACACTGCATCTATTATACCTCATACCTCACATATCAGTACACTGCTGTATATACTATATATCTGTACACACTGCATCTATTATACCTCACATATCAGTACACTGCTGTATATACTATATATCTGTACACACTGCATCTATTATACCTCATACCTCACATATCAGTACACTGCTGTATATACTATATATTGTGTCTCTTCACATTCCTATAGACAGTATCACAAAGCAGAGCTGCATACACTGCTTAACTACACAGACATACAGCTCTGCTACATACACTGCCCAACTACACAGACATACAGCTCTGCTACATACACTGCCCAACTACACAGACATACAGCTCTGCTGCATACACTGCTCAACTACACAGACATACAGCACTGCTGCATACACTGCTCAACAACACAGACATACAGCTCTGCTACATACACTGCTAAACTACACAGACATACAGCTCTGGTGCATACACTGCTCAACTACACAGACATCCAGCTCTGCTGCATACACTGCTCAACTCCACAGACATACAGCTCTGCTGCATACACTGCTCAACTACACAGACATACAGTCGTGGCCAAAAGTTTTGAGAATGACACAAATATTAGTTTTCACAAAGTTTGCTGCTAAACTGCTTTTAGATCTTTGTGTCAGTTGCTTCTGTGATGTAGTGAAATATAATTACAGGCACTTCATACGTTTCAAAGGCTTTTATCGACAATTACATGACATTTATGCAAAGAGTCAGTATTTCCAGTGTTGGCCCTTCTTTTTCAGGACCTCTGCAATCCGACTGCGCATGCTCTCAATCAACATCTGGGCCAATTCCTGACTGATAGCAACCCATTCTTTCATCATCACTTCTTGGAGTTTGTCAGAATTAGTGGGCTTTTGTTTGTCCACCCGCCTCTTGAGGATTGACCACAAGTTCTCAATGGGATTAAGATCTGGGGAGTTTCCAGGCCATGGACCCAAAATGTCAACGTTTTGGTCCCCGAGCCACTTAGTTATCACTTTTGCCTTATGGCACGGTGCTCCATCGTGCTGGAAAATGCATTGTTCTTCACCAAACTGTTGTTGGATTGTTGGAAGAAGTTGCTGTTGGAGGGTGTTTTGGTGCCATTCTTTATTCATGGCTGTGTTTTTGGGCAAAATTGTGAGTGAGCCCACTACCTTGGATGAGAAGCCACCCCACACATGAATGGTCTCAGGATGCTTTACTGTTGGCATGACACAGGGCTGATGGTAGCGCTCACCTTTTCTTCTCCGGACAAGCCTTTTTCCAGATGCCCCAAACAATCGGAAAGAGGCTTCATCGGAGAATATGACTTTGCCCCAGTCCTCAGCAGTCCATTCACCAGACTTTCTGCAGAAGATCAATCTGTCCCTGATGTTTTAACCCAATCAGCCTGACATAATGATCTCCAGCCTTGTGCTCGTCAACATTCTCCCCTGAGTTAACAAGACGATTACTGAAATGATCTCTGCAGGTCCTTTAATGACAGCAATGAAATTCAGTGGAAAGTTTTTTTTGGGATTAAGTTAATTTTCATTGCTATTATAAAAACTTAAGCAGCAACTTTTCCAATTTCCAATATTTATGCAATTCTCAAAACTTTTGGCCACGACTGTACACTGCTCAACTACACAGACACACAGCTCTGCTACATACACTGCTCAACTACACAGACATACGGCTCTGCTACATACACTGCTCAACTACACAGACATACGGCTCTGCTACATACACTGCTCAACTACACAGACATACAGCACTTCTGCATACACTGCTCATCTACACAGACATACAGCTCTGCGACTAGCTCAGCGCGAGCGGCCAAAAATAAGGAAAAGAACAGCAGGTGGCGCTGTACAGATCCAGTGTATTGCAGAACTCATTACCTGCGGTTATAACAGACATGATGGCGGAGGAGACCACGGACACCCAGATGATAGGACCGACAACTCTGATGGACAGAAGTAGTCAGACATTTATTCCATAAAAAGGGGAAAAACACAACAAATGCCGCGTATAGTGCGGAAAGAAGCGTCACATTGTCACATCTCTACAGAAATAGGAAAAGCTGGTTAATAATTATATGTTCCCCAAATGTGTCCCAGAAACATAAAGAAGCCCCTACAGCGACATCAGTGGAGGACGGGGAAGGGTTAATGATGCCCCCATGAGGTACGGGCACTCGGCGGTGTATCTCCGCTCCAGGATCCACACCTGTTACCTGCAGATCCTGACACGGATTTCCCCAGATCTCCCCCTCTGCATTGTAAAGGGAGAAATCCGCACGGACAATCCACCGGCCGCAGATCTCCGGATCCGCTCCGCAGGTCACTCCTGACGCAGGAAACTTCCGCTCCGTGTAGATGAGATACTGAGAATCCCATCTGCTTAGGCGGTATTATTTCACTCTGGAAAACCAGCAGGTAATACGCAGCGTGCGCTTGTACCCGAAGGCCATCTGCGCACGCTGCGGAATACTCTCAGTCTTTCCACGCGACTTCCCATGTGGAAAAACCGTAACGAATTACAGCAAAGTGTATGAGATTACCCCGGTCACGTACTCTTTGCCGATTATTTCCGTGCGGATTCCCAGATCTGCGGCCTGTCAGTTATGTTTGTGGTTTTAGCTGCGGATTTCACCCTTTTCAGTGGAAAACCGCATCTTATCCGCACCAAAAACCGTAATCACACATTGCAGGTATTGGTGCGGATACGCTGCGGATCTGATGTGCGTTCACCCGAACTCGTGTGCAGACGACGTAACTTTTCATTTGTCTCAAGCATCGATTCTGGATCTGATCTCCAAGGAATATAAAATAATCGTACAGTAACCCCCCCCATAGAGCCGCCATATACATTGTGTGATCGGAGGCTCCGCCCATACAGCGCTATATAGTGACTTATAGGCGGACATTATAACGGGACGTGGACGCATCGGCCTCAGCTTATTATTCTAACAGAGGCTCCAGACCACAACCAGAAGAGAACATGTAGGGGTTCAGAGAAGGAGGCGGTGAAGGTGTGTAAGTGTCTGATGGGGTCACACAGCCGATAGAAGGACAGACGCCCGGCCTCATAGTCTAAGAAGACCCCAAGTCTAGGACATGTTGTATCTACACTGAGGCGGGATCCGACTGAGCGGTGATACACTGTACATCCTGCACCATACATTTCCAGACACCAAGATTTATCATTATCTCCAATACAAGACTGAAGTCCTTCCCTTTCTACACTGGGATAGGACAGTCCGATGCCACATCTCCCTTTCAGATCCCACTCTACCTCCCAGTAATGTCTTCCTGAGGAGAGGACACATCTGCTTAACACCTGGGGATAATCCAGGAACCTTCCCGGTGATTCTGGTCTGTTCTGTTTATCTTTAGATCTTGTTGCTGTTTTCAGATCTTCTGATATCTTCACATGTCTATGAGCAGTGTCCTCATCCAGCAATATGTCTGGAACATGGAGCCCGAGCTCTGATGTGACATTGGTGACAATATCCCTCATAGATCGGTGTAAGGTCAGAGAGATCAGAACCTCATCCAGATCATCCTCAGACCTGCCCTCTCCACCATCTCCCTCTGTGTCCTCATCATCTCCATGACCACATACTGTAATGTCACTTTCTTGTAGGAGTCTTATTGGGTCGGTGACATGACACATCTCCTCCACGTGACGCATCTTCCTGGACAACTCGTCCTCTTCCATTTCCAGCTTCTTGATCAGATTAGATATCTGGGACACAATCTTCTCCTCCTGCCTGGAGATCTCGCTCAGCGCTTTCTTTTCTGCCATTTTCAGTTGCTCCTTAATGTCCATAAATAACTTCCTGACGTTCTTCCTCTTATCAGAGGCCTTCTCCTGGATATTCCTCTGATGATCCTGCAGATTCTGGAGTTTACTCTGAATTTCTGCTTTTTGTGGGTTTAGTTCCTCCAGATATTTCCTCAGCTTCTCTTTCTCTTTCTCAGAGGCCACGTCCAGTAGCTCCACGTCATGTCCCTTGTGGTCTCCAGCCACCCAGCAGGACACACAGATACAGGCGGCGTCCATCGGACAATAGTATTTCAGCACCTCCTTGTGTGTGGAGCATTTTCTTTCCTTCGGGGTAGCAGTGGGTTCAACCAAAGTATGTTCTGATGACTTACTGTGTCTACTCAAGTGCTTTTCACAGAACGAGGCCTCACAGTGCAGACATGTCCTCACAGCCGGTACAGGAGACTTAGTACAGTAAGTACAGAAGATCCCGGTCTCCTCCATATCAGGCTGAGCAGATAAGAAACGCTCCACTATGTTCCCCAGCTTCCTGTTCTTCTCCAGGGCCGGACGCCCCGGATATTCTGCTCTGCAGTCAGGACAGGAATACACTCCAGCTGCCTCCTGCGCATCCAGCGCACTCACAATACACGAGCGGCAGAAGTAGTGTCCACATCTCAGGGACACGGGATCTGTATAGAGGCTCAGGCAGATGGAGCAGTCCAGCTCGGCCCTCAGGTCAGCAGACGCCATTGTGGTACGGAGGAGCAGGAACCGAAAGTGGAAAAGTCTCTTCTGATAAGAGGGCGGAGAGCTCCTGTAGAGGAATTAACCCCTGCAGCTCAGAGATTGCATTCCATTGAGAAAAAAGCAGAAAACCCACTAAACGTCAGTACAAAAAAAAAGAGTCCATCAGAAATGTTGGGGAGAGTAAAGCAAACTTCACCTCTGTCTCCTCCAGTCAGGACAATGAGACATGTGGAGTATTACAGGTGACCCCTGTAGGAGGTGGATGATGGTCTCCATCCTGAGGAGCAGCGAGGGCAATCTTCTCAGGAATCAAGCTGAATGGATTATTTTTCCTCCAATCATCATTTTTTTTTTTATAAAGGGAACCGGTCACCGGGATTTTGTGTATAGAGCTGAGGACAGGACTCATCTCAGGTTAATTTGCATATGTATCAAATAGTTTTTTTTTACACAATAAAAGCACAGAGCTATGGGGACTGGGTATTGCGGATGTGCTGGGGGCCTTCTAGCAGCCCATGTCCTCAGCTCTATACACAAAATCCCGGTGACAGGTTCAATTTAAAGGGGTTCTCCGGGATTAACCAAATCTAACCTGTGGAGGAAAGATTAGTGACCAGATACTTACCTTCCAAAGTGCAGCCGTTCAGGAGATCTGCCTCCCGGTCACGTGGTCCCTCCAGATGTCTTTTCTTTGCTTCTGGAATAGTTCGTCTTCTTGTCTTCCGCTCCTCTCTTCTTGGCTTGAGCAGTAGACGGATCATCACTAATGACGTCACCGCCTCCTGCAAGTCGAGGCGCCGGCCTCCGTCTTCTTCACCCGCGCAGGCGCAGTACGCACAGTTACAGTGCGCATGCGCCCGACTCTCTGCTCCCTCTCCGTCCAAATTCTCACTGCGCATGCGCCGTATCTCCAGTGAGTGAAGCGTCTTAAACTGCACCCTATAGCGATTATCCTACACTACTCAAATGACTAATATAATTAGTAGTGTAGAAAATAAAGGACTAATAAACTTGTACTTGTGCTTTTGTTTCATTTCAACCTCAGCGGCATTTGGGCAAATTGGGAAACTTGTCTGTATATCTTCAAAAAGGTGTGTGCGGTTATTTATTTTTTTCACCCTCATTTATCTAATATCTCTCTCTGTGTATATATATATATATATTAATATACGCACAAAAATATATTTTTAGATGTAATACTTATAGAAAAAGGCAGTAATCAAAAATGTATAAAAATGCTCACCCAGGTGGATACACGAAGTTTCATCTCAACTTTAGAGCCGAAACGTCGCACATCCACAGGGGTGAATAAACTTTTAGCATTTTTATATTTTTTGAAAAGTGCATTTAGGTTATTTTGTGTATTGGGCAATGGTATCGCCCCTCAAGCGTGCGCCTAGTTTTCTCTTTATCTGACTGCTGTTATTTATATACACACAAGGGCCATTCACAAGACCTCATCCGTTTATCATTTAAATACTGACTATTCTGGTGCGCACAAGGTAGAAGAACAGGACACGTTCTCTAATGTGCGGCTCGGCTACACGGATTTGGACAGTACAAAGATGTTATCCGCGTCCTGACCTCCTTTTCTGTCAGAACCCATGGGTCCATGTGCGATATACAGAAAATGAGAATCGCACTCCCGAAACCACATCTTATTTAAAGTTGTTTTCCCTTTTCAGACAAAGGGCGTATCGCTAGGATAAACTGCCGTTATCTGATCGGTCTAGATCTCAGCTCTGGAACCCGCACCTACACCGAGAATGGGGAGCGCACATTAGCGCCGGGCGTACTGCACATGTGAAGCCTCCCTCCATTCATTTCTATGGGGACGCGGAAAATAGCCGAGCGCTGTCTCAGCCATTTACGCCGACACAATGGAAATGAACGGGAGTAGCGGCCACACAAGCGCCGTGCGCTCCCATTCACTGCTATGGGTAGAGCGCCTGGTGGTGGCCGGACCCAGGAAGACCCGGGGTCCTCCTGCAGCCACCTTCCCAGATCCGTTCTCAGAGTAGGTTCGGGTACCAGAGGTGGGACCTGCAATGATAAGACGTGGGGTCACATCCTAGCGATCTGCCCACATTGTCAGAAATAGGAAAACCACTGAAAACTAGTATTTGCGCTATAGAAATAAGGAGCTGCCTCTTCATAACTTCCGCGGATCCACCCCGCTAAAAAAAGTCATACATCTTCATAGCTTCATTGAAAATGTTAAATGAGACCTCCGCTTCCACCCACCGACGCCACACCCGCTGTTGTAGACCCGCCGCGTGCAGGGAGAATTCACAGATTGCGGCAACACTAGCCGTTGCGCCACAAACTGCGCCTCAAATACGCCTAAGGCTACTTTCACATCCGCGCTTTCCCCTTCCGCTGCTGAGATCCTTCATAGGGCCTCAATACGGTGGGAAAAAGCTTCAGTTTTGTCCCCATTCATTGTCTACGGGGACAAAACTGAACTGAAGGGAACGCAACGCACCAGAACGCATTCCGTTACGTTTCATTGCGTTCCCATGACGCACACAAAAGAGCTGCAAGCAGCGTTTCTGACTGCGTACTGATAAACCGATCAAAAAGGGATCAGACGCGACTCACAATGTAAGGGCTCATGTACACGACGTGTGCTGGCCGTGCCGTGCATTGGGGACCGCAATTTGCAACATCCGTGCGGTGTCCGCAGACAGATCCAGACCCATCAACTTGAATGGGTCCGTGATTTGTCCAAACCGCAAAAAAGTAGTGCATGCAGTGCGGAGACACGGACAGAAAACCTACGGAAAAACTCTGTACTGCTTACGTGGGCTTTCGTTCCGTGCCTCCGTTCTGCATCTCCCGGATTTCGTACCGATTGAAGTGAATGGGTCCACGATCCGTGAAGCAGGATGCACACAGCCGGTGACCGTGTATTGCGGACCTCCCGTATGTGGGCCACAATACAGCCACGGGGCGCACACGTTTGTGTGAAGCCTGGTGCCATATTGCGGACCGCATTTGCGGTTCCGCAATACACAGGCACCGTTCCGTGTGAATTCTGCATCAAGGATGCGGACCCATTCATTTCAATGGATCCGCAAATCTGGAGATGCAGAACGGAACGGAACACTACTGAAGCACTACGTAGTGATTTTTGAGGTTCCGTTCCGTACCTCCGTAACCCAAAAAAATAGAACTTGCTGTATCTTTTTGCGGAACGGGCAGGGATAGCGGACCCATTGAAGTGAAAGGGGCTGCGATCCCCATGCGGCGGGCACACGGCGGGTGCCCGTGCATTGCGGACCGCATTTTGGGGTCCACAGCACGGCCACGGGCTTCACGCGGTCGTGTGGACAAGACCTTACAATGGTTTTAATGATGGATCTTTCGTGGCCATTTTAGAGATAATACAACCGGATCCGTCTACAAATGCTGTCCGTCTGCGCGCAGATTGCCGGATCGCTCTGCCGCAGTGTGAAAGTAGCCTCATCATTGAAAAATCATTTTAGCGGCCCCTAGACTTCTATTATAACGGAATGAATAGCGAAATGCCTCTAAAGGCAATCCGCTATGCAATCCGTCATATAATGCTGATTGGTCCGTGGTAATGGAATCCAGAACGCAATTCACCTTTTACCAGTAAACGAAGCGCGAACGAATTTCAAAATATGAAATGCGCTCATCTCTATCAATATATCCAAGGAGATGTAGAACTTATACCTGGTGTATATATAAATCATTATATCCAGGGGAATAAATATACAATTTTGAAGACTAACTTTGAACAACGATCTTTCCAGGAAAAATGATTTCAATATAAATGTAACCGATTTTCAAACTTGTTTTATATAAGAATAACATTTTAATGATTTTTTTAGAATGCCATCCTGCATCGTTCGACGTTGTTCATCGCCTACTAATAGAAGGGATCCATCAATAATTCTTCATCCTTTTCCTACGCAGCCCGAGAGAATGAGACAATGGCTAATCCAAACCGCTCAATTTGCAAACGATCTAGAAATGATGGTCAAAAAAGTTACTGAAGGAAAGTTGCGTGACACATACCGCATATGCTCTTTACATTTTTCCTCCGATGCCTATACCGACCATGAAGAACGGAGAAGGCTACGACCAAATGCCAAACCCACTATTTCTAAAGACATTTGTTATAACCGGAGAACCTTCAACGTCAACAGAGTCTATTGAAACAATTATGGAAACTAGACATACCACTGTGGAAACTGTTAGGCCTCTTTCACACGGGCGTCGCGTGTGAGGGCCGGACAAGATACGGGTGCGTTAAGGGAAAATGCCCCATTTGCAAAACGTTTTAATGCGTTTTGCACGCGCGTGAGAAAAATCGTTATGTTTGGTACCCAGACCCGAACCCGGACTTCTTCACAGAAGTTCGGGTTTGGGGATCGGTGTTGTGCAAATTTTATTATTTTCCCTTATAACATGGTTATAAAGGAAAATAATAGCATTCTTAATACAGAATGCTAAGTAAATTAGGGATGGAGGGGTTAAAAAAATTAAATTAAACTCACCTCATCCACTTGTTCGCGAAGCCCGGCTCGTCTCCCTTCTTCTTCTTTGAGGACCTGGGAGAAAGGGACCTTTGGTGACGTCACTGCGCTCATCACATGGTCCGCTACATGATCCATCACCAGGACCATGTGATGAGCGCAGTGACGTCACCAGGTGAGGAAAGCTAGAACTCTTGCTTACACCCACCGCTTACTCCAGAACTAATAAATAATAATAAGTGGCTCATCTCAGACTCTCCTGCAATGGATCAGCTGAAGAATATTGTACTGAGAAAAGCACTTCTTCGTGACCTCCGGCAAATCACCTGCTTCTGCCTCACAGGTGACTTAGAAGTCTACCACAGTGTTAGTGTAAAGTACAGGACAAAAATAATTCATTATTACATTGATGGAATGGTGGCAAGAACCCAGCTTGGACCATAATCGAAATGTTGAACTGGACCTCATCGTGTTGAGTTTTCAATAGCTCGCAAAGACTGGGTTGTCAAAGCCTTATATGAACCTACATCACAGGACTTTGTAAAGGACATACTAGAAGATGTCCTACGTATTATGAAGAAATAACTTGCCACTAGAGTTGAGCAAACACCTGGATGTTCGGGTTCGAGAAGTTCGGCCGAACTTCCCGGAAATGTTCGGGTTCGGGATCCGAACCCGATCCGAACTTCGTCCTGAACCCGAACCCCATTGAAGTCAATGGGGACCCGAACTTTTGGGCACTAAAAATGCTGTAAAACAGCCCAGGAAAGAGCTAGAGAGCTGCAAAAGGCAGCAACATGTAGGTAAATCCCCTGCAAACAAATGTGGATAGGGAAATTAATTAAAATAAAAATTAAAAAAATAAAAATGAACCAATATCAATTGGACAGAGGTCCCATAGCAGAGAATCTGGCTTCACGTCAGCAGAGAATCAGTCTCTTCATGCCATAGCAAAGAATCTGGCTTCATGTCAGCAGAGAATCAGTCTCTTCATGCCATAGCAGAGAATCTGGCTTCATGTCAGCGCAGAATCAGTCTTCATGTCATAGCAGAGAATCAGGCTTCACGTCACCCACCACTGGAACAGGCCACTGTCACACATTTAGGCCCCGGCACCCAGACAGAGGAGAGAGGTCCCGTAACAGAGAATCTGGCCTTATGTCAGCACAGAATCTGTCTTCATGTCATAGCAGAGAATCAGGCTTCATGTCACCCACCACTGGAACAGGCCACTGTCACACATTTAGGCCCAGGCACCCAGGCAGAGGAGAGAGGTCCCGTAACAGAGAATCTGGCCTTATGTCAGCGCAGACTCAGTCTTCATGTCATAGCAGAGAATCAGGCTTCACGTCACCCACCACTGGAACAGGCCACTGTCACACATTTAGGCCCAGGCAGAGGAGAGAGGTCCCGTAACAGAGAATCTGGCCTTATGTCAGCGCAGAATCTGTATTCATGTCATAGCAGAGAATCAGGCTTCACGCCACCCACCACTGGAACAGGCCACTGTAACACATTTAGGCCCAGGCACCCAGGCAGAGGAGAGAGGTCCCGTAACAGAGAATCTGGCCTTATGTCAGCGCAGAATCAGTCTTCATGTCATAGCAGAGAATCAGGCTTCACGTCACCCACCACTGGAACAGGCCACTGTCACACATTTAGGCCCAGGCAGAGGAGAGAGGTCCCGTAACAGAGAATCTGGCCTGATGTCAGCACAGAATCTGTCTTCATGTCATAGCAGAGAATCAGGCTTCACGTCACCCACCACTGGAACAGGCCACTGTCACACATTTAGGCCCCGGCACCCAGACAGAGGAGAGCGGTCCCGTAACAGAGAATCTGGCCTGATGTCAGTGCAGAATCTGTCTTCATGTCATAGCAGAGAATCAGGCTTCACGTCACCCACCACTGGAACAGGCCACTGTCACACATTTAGGCCCAGGCACCCAGGCAGAGGAGAGAGGTCCCGTAACAGAGAATCTGGCCTGATGTCAGCACAGAATCTGTCTTCATGTCATAGCAGAGAATCAGGCTTCACGTCACCCACCACTGGAACAGGCCACTGTCACACATTTAGGCCCAGGCACCCAGGCAGAGGAGAGAGGTCCCGTAACAGAGAATCTGCCCTGATGTCAGCACAGAATCTGTCTTCATGTCATAGCAGAGAATCAGGCTTCACGTCACCCACCACTGGAACAGGCCACTGTCACACATTTAGGCCCAGGCACCCAGGCAGAGGAGAGAGGTCCCGTAACAGAGAATCTGGCCTGATGTCAGCACAGAATCTGTCTTCATGTCATAGCAGAGAATCAGGCTTCACGTCACCCACCACTGGAACAGGCCACTGTCACACATTTAGGCCCCGGCACCCAGACAGAGGAGAGCGGTCCCGTAACAGAGAATCTGGCCTTATGTCAGCGCAGAATCTGTCTTCATGTCATAGCAGAGAATCAGGCTTCACGTCACCCACCACTGGAACAGGCCACTGTCACATATTTAGGCCCAGGCACCCAGGCAGAGGAGAGAGGTCCCGTAACAGAGAATCTGGCCTTATGTCAGCGCAGACTCAGTCTTCATGTCATAGCAGAGAATCAGGCTTCATGTCACCCACCACTGGAACAGGCCACTGTCACACATTTAGGCCCAGGCACCCAGGCAGAGGAGAGAGGTCCCGTAACAGAGAATCTGGCCTTATGTCAGCGCAGACTCAGTCTTCATGTCATAGCAGAGAATCAGGCTTCACGTCACCCACCACTGGAACAGGCCACTGTCACACATTTAGGCCCAGGCAGAGGAGAGAGGTCCCGTAACAGAGAATCTGGCCTTATGTCAGCGCAGAATCTGTATTCATGTCATAGCAGAGAATCAGGCTTCACGCCACCCACCACTGGAACAGGCCACTGTAACACATTTAGGCCCAGGCACCCAGGCAGAGGAGAGAGGTCCCGTAACAGAGAATCTGGCCTTATGTCAGCGCAGAATCAGTCTTCATGTCATAGCAGAGAATCAGGCTTCACGTCACCCACCACTGGAACAGGCCACTGTCACACATTTAGGCCCAGGCACCCAGACAGAGGAGAGCGGTCCCGTAACAGAGAATCTGGCCTGATGTCAGTGCAGAATCTGTCTTCATGTCATAGCAGAGAATCAAGCTTCACGTCACCCCCCACTGGAACAGGCCACTGTCACATATTTAGGCCCAGGCACCCAGGCAGAGGAGAGAGGTCCCGTAACAGAGAATCTGGCCTGATGTCAGCACAGAATCTGTCTTCATGTCATAGCAGAGAATCAGGCTTCACGTCACCCACCACTGGAACAGGCCACTGTCACACATTTAGGCCCCGGCACCCAGACAGAGGAGAGCGGTCCCGTAACAGAGAATCTGGCCTTATGTCAGCGCAGAATCTGTCTTCATGTCATAGCAGAGAATCAGGCTTCACGTCACCCACCACTGGAACAGGCCACTGTCACATATTTAGGCCCAGGCACCCAGGCAGAGGAGAGAGGTCCCATAACAGAGATTCAGGCTTCATGTCAGCAGAGAATCAGTCTTCATATCATAGCAGAGAATCAGGCTTCACGTCACCCACCACTGGAACAGGCCACTGTCACACATTTAGGCCCCGGCACCCAGACAGAGGAGAGCGGTCCCGTAACAGAGAATCTGGCCTTATGTCAGCGCAGAATCTGTCTTCATGTCATAGCAGAGAATCAGGCTTCACGTCACCCACCACTGGAACAGGCCACTGTCACACATTTAGGCCCAGGCACCCAGACAGAGGAGAGAGGTCCCGTAACAGAGAATCTGGCCTTATGTCAGCGCAGAATCTGTCTTCATGTCATAGCAGAGAATCAGGCTTCACGTCACCCACCACTGGAACAGGCCACTGTCACACATTTAGGCCCCGGCACCCAGACAGAGGAGAGGTTCATTC
Organism: Bufo bufo; assembly: GCF_905171765.1. Lineage (NCBI taxonomy): Eukaryota > Metazoa > Chordata > Amphibia > Anura > Bufonidae > Bufo > Bufo bufo. Next base: position 9,894,181 of record NC_053395.1, read on the forward strand.
AACTTTGGGTTGCCCCGCAATATAATGGTAAAATTAAATTAAAAATAGTATTGAATGAGGAAGTGCCCTGGAGTAGAATAATATATTGTTAAGGGGAGGTAGTTAATATCTAATCTGCACAAGGGATGGACAGGTCCTGTGGGATCCATGCCTGGTTCATTTTTATAAACGTCAGCTTGTCCACATTGGCTGTAGACAGGCGGCTGCGTTTGTCTGTAATGACGCCCCCTGCCGTGCTGAATACACGTTCAGACAAAACGCTGGCCGCCGGGCAGGCCAGCACCTCCAAGGCATAAAAGGCTAGCTCTGGCCACGTGGACAATTTGGAGACCCAGAAGTTGAATGGGGCCGAACCATCAGTCAGTACGTGGAGGGGTGTGCACAGGTACTGTTCCACCATGTTAGTGAAATGTTGCCTCCTGCTAACACGTTCCGTATCAGGTGGTGGTGCAGTTAGCTGTGGCGTGGTGACAAAACTTTTCCACATATCTGCCATGCTAACCCTGCCCTCAGAGGAGCTGGCCGTGACACAGCTGCGTTGGCGACCTCTTGCTCCTCCTCTGCCTTCGCCTTGGGCTTCCACTGGTTCCCCTGTGACATTTGGGAATGCTCTCAGTAGCGCGTCTACCAACGTGGGCTTGTAGTCGCGCATCTTCCTATCACGCGCCAGTGTGGGAAGTAAGGTGGGCACATTGTCTTTGTACCTGGGATCCAGCAGGGTGTCAACCCAGTAGTCCGCACACGTTAAAATGTGGGCAACTCTGCTGTCATTGTGCAGGCACTGCAGCATGTAGTCGCTCATGTGTGCCAGGCTGCCCAGAGGTAAGGACAAGCTGTCCTCTGTGGGAGGCGTATCGTCATCGTCCTGTGTTTCCCCCCAGCCATGCACCAGTGATGGGCCCGAGCTGCTTTGGGTGCCACCCCGCTGTGAACATGCTTCATCCTCATCCTCCTCCACCTCCTCCTCATCCTCGTCCTCCTCGTCCTCCAGTAGTGGGCCCTGTCTGGCCACATTTGTACCTGGCCTCTGGTGTTGCAAAAAACCTCCCTCTGAGTCACTTCGAAGAGACTGGCCTGAAAGTGCTAAAAATGACCCCTCTTCCTCCTCTTCCTCCTGGGCCACCTCCTCTTCCATCATCGCCCTAAGTGTTTTCTCAAGGAGACTTAGAAGTGGTATTGTAACGCTGATAACGGCGTCATCGCCACTGGCCATGTTGGTGGAGTACTCGAAACAGCGCAACAGGGCACACAGGTCTCGCATGGAGGCCCAGTCATTGGTGGTGAAGTGGGTCTGATCCACAGTGCGACTGACCCGTGCGTGCTGCAGCTGAAACTCCACTATGGCCAGCAGCTGCTCGCACAGTCTGTCCAGCATGTGCAAGGTGGAGTTCCACCTGGTGGGCACGTCGCATATGAGGCGGTGAGCGGGAAGGCCGAAGTTACGCTGTAGCGCAGACAGGCGAGCAGCGGCAGGGTGTGAACGCCGGAAGCGCGAACAGACGGCCCGCACTTTATGCAGCAGCTCTGACATGTAGGGGTAGTTGCGAATGAACTTCTGCACCACCAAATTCAGCACATGCGCCAGGCAAGGGATGTGCGTCAAACCGGCTAGTCCCAGAGCTGCAACGAGATTTCGCCCCTTAATCGCACACCACCAGGCCGGGCTTGAGGCTCACCGGCAGCAACCACTCGTCGGTCTGTTGTTCTATACCCCGCCACAACTCCTGTGCGGTGTGGGGCCTGTCCCCCAAACATATGAGTTTCAGAACGGCCTGCTGACGTTTACCCCGGGCTGTGCTGAAGTTGGTGGTGAAGGTGTGTGGCTGACTGGATGAGCAGGTGGAAGAAGAGGAGGAGGAAGCTGAGTAGGAGGAGGAGGAGACAGGAGGCAAAGAATGTTGCCCTGCGATCCTTGGCGGCGGAAGGACGTGCGCCAAACAGCTCTCCGCCTGGGGCCCAGCCGCCACTACATTTACCCAGTGTGCAGTTAGGGAGATATAGCGTCCCTGGCCGTGCTTACTGGTCCACGTATCTGTGGTTAGGTGGACCTTGCCACGGATGGCGTTGCGCAGTGCACACTTGATTTTATCGGACACTTGGTTGTGCAGGGAAGGCACGGCTCTCTTGGAGAAGTAGTGGCGGCTGGGAACAACATACTGTGGGACAGCAAGCGACATGAGCTGTTTGATGCTGTCTGTGTCCACCAGCCTGAATGACAGCATTTCATAGGCCAGTAGTTTAGAAATGCTGGCATTCAGGGCCAGGGATCGAGGGTGGCTAGGTGGGAATTTACGTTTTCTCTCAAATGTTTGTGAGATGGAGAGCTGAACGCTGCCGTCTGACATGGTTGAGATGCTTGGTGACGCAGGTGGTGGTGTTGGTGGTACATCCCATGTTTGCTGGGCGGCAGGTGCCAACGTTCCTCCAGAGGCAGGAAGAGGCCGAGGCGGCGGCAGCAGCAGCAGAAGAGGCCGAGGCGGCTGCAGCAGCAGAAGAGGCCGAGGCGGCAGCAGCAGAGGAGGTAGCAGGGGGAGCCTGAGTGACTTCCTTGTTTTTAAGGTGTTTACTCCACTGCAGTTCATGCTTTGCATGCAGGTGCCTGGTCATGCAGGTTGTGCTAAGGTTCAGAACGTTAATGCCTCGCTTCAGGCTCTGATGGCACAGCGTGCAAACCACTCGGGTCTTGTCGTCAGCACATTGTTTGAAGAAGTGCCATGCCAGGGAACTCCTTGAAGCTGCCTTTGGGGTGCTCGGTCCCAGATGGCGGCGGTCAGTAGCAGGCGGAGTCTCTTGGCGGCGGGTGTTCTGATTTTGCCCACTGCTCCCTCTTTTGCTACGCTGTTGGCTCGGTCTCACCACTGCCTCTTCCTCCGAACTGTGAAAGTCAGTGGCACGACCTTCATTCCATGTGGGGTCTAGGACCTCATCGTCCCCTGCATCGTCTTCCACCCAGTCTTGATCCCTGACCTCCTGTTCAGTCTGCACACTGCAGAAAGACGCAGCAGTTGGCACCTGTGTTTCGTCATCATCAGAGACGTGCTGAGGTGGTATTCCCATGTCCTCATCATCAGGAAACATAAGTGGTTGTGCGTTAGTGCATTCTATCTCTTCTACCCCTGGGGAAGGGCTAGGTGGATGCCCTTGGGAAACCCTGGCAGCAGAGTCTTCAAACAGCATAAGAGACTGCTGCATAACTTGAGGCTCAGACAGTTTCCCTGATATGCATGGGGGTGATGTGACTGATGGGCTTGGTTTTCATGCGCCATCTGTGCGCTTTCTGCAGAAGACTGGGTGGGAGATAATGTGAACGTGCTGGATGCACTGTCGGCCACCCAATTGACTAATGCCTGTACCTGCTCAGGCCTTACCATCCTTAGAACGGCATTGGGCCCCACCAAATATCCCTGTAAATTCTGGCGGCTACTGGGACCTGAGGTAGTTGGTACACTAGGACGTGTGGCTGTGGCAGAATGGCCACGTCCTCTCCCAGCACCAGAGGGTCCACTAACACGACCATGTCCACGTCCGCGTCCGCTATTAGATGTTTTCCTCATTGTTCCCGTTCACCACAATTTTGAGAGTTTGGGAATAGTTTTTCAACCCAGAACAAAAAGTCTGCTTTTACGGTCACTACAAATAACTTGACCAGCTAAAACAGTGCAGATTTGGTTGAATAGAAATGTGAGGCCTGTTTTTTTTTGCGCTGTGTGACAAGTATAGGTTTAATCACAGAATCAGACTTCTATCAGCACGGTAGCGTGTGTCTTAGGTTTTTCTGAATGACACTATCAGTACCTTCAATGTAAGATATCCTTTTTGGGATAGATTTCAAGTAGGCCTCAAATACCAGAAACTAGTTATTTTGATAATGGCAAATTTGGGAATAGTTTTTCAACCCAGAAAAAAAAGTGTGCTTTTACGGTGACTACAAATAACTTGACCAGCTAAAACTGTGCAGATTTGGTTGAATAGAGATGTGAGGCCTGTTTTTTTTTGCGCTGTGTGACAGGTATAGGTTTAATCACAGAATCAGACTTCTATCTGCACGCTAGCGTGTGTCTTAGGTTTTTCTGAATGACACTATCAGTACCTTCAATGTAAGATATCCTTTTTGGGATAGATTTCAAGTAGGCCTCATATACCAGAAACTAGTTATTTTGAGAATGGCAAATTTGGGAATAGTTTTTCAACCCAGAACAAAAAGTGTGCTTTTACGGTCACTACAAATAACTTGACCAGCTAAAACAGTACAGATTTGGTTGAATAGAGATGTGAGGCCTGTTTTTTTTTGCGCTGTGTGACAGGTATAGGTTTAATCACAGAATCAGACTTCTATCTGCACGCTAGCGTGTGTCTTAGGTTTTTCTGAATGACACTATCAGTACCTTCAATGTAAGATATCCTTTTTGGGATAGATTTCAAGTAGGCCTCAAATACCAGAAACTAGTTATTTTGAGAATGGCAAATTTGGGAATAGTTTTTCAACCCAGAAAAAAAAGTGTGCTTTTACGGTCACTACAAATAACTTGACCAGCTAAAACAGTACAGATTTGGTTGAATAGAAATGTGAGGCCTGTTTTTTAGGCGCTGGGTGACAGGCTCAACTTGCCCCTGATGTAGTATATGGCCAAAAAATAACCACACTGTTGATGGTTAAATGCACTTGGGTGACACAGGCTCAGCCTGCACCAGATGTAGTATATGGCCAAAAAATAACCAGACTGTTGATGGTTAAATACACTTGGGTGACACAGGCTCAGCCTGCAGCTGATGTAGGATATAGCACAAAATAACCACACTATCGATGGTTAAATACACTTGGGTGACACAGGCTCAGCCTGCAGCTGATGTAGTATATGGCCAAAAAATAACCAGACTGTTGATGGTTAAATGCACTTCGGTGACACAGGCTCAGCCTGCAGCTGATGTAGGATATAGCACAAAATAACCACACTATCGATGGTTAAATACACTTGGTGATAGCTTGTGGTGGCGCACCACAAGTCACAAAATGGCCGCCGATCACCCCAGAAAAAAAGTGATCTAAAAACGCTCTGGGCAGCCCAAAAAAAGTGAGCAAGTCAATAATAGCACTTCAATGATCCACAGCTGCAGATCGATCACAGAATGAAGTCTTTTGGAGGAGTTAATCACTGCCTAATCTCGCCCTAACGTCGCAGCTGCAACCTCTCCCTACACTTGTATGAGCAGAGTGACGTGCAGCGCTACGTGACCCAAGCTTATATAGAGGCTGGGTCACATGCTGCACTGGCCAATCACAGCCATGCCAATAGTAGGCAAGGCTGTGATGGCCTCTTGGGGCAAGTAGTATGACGCTTGTTGATTGGCTGCTTTGCAGCCTTTCAAAAAGCGCCAAGAAAACGCCGAACACCGAACCCGAACCCGGACTTTTACGAAAACTATACAGTTCGGGTTCGCTCATCCCTACTTGCCACCTCATGGCAATCTCGACGATCATCTTACCCACCAAATATTGCCACACTTCCTAAACCGGATAGACAAGAACTTATTCAAGAACATCAATCCAGATTCAGAATTCACCATATTTCACTATTTGAAATATTTGTTTAATAAAATGTTTAAATTGATAAATTATTTCACCCAGGCAGCCCCCTGACAAGAGCATCAGAGCTTTCCGTGGAGTTACAGGGATGCCACCTGGTACTGACGGGTGGAAGCCTCCGCCGGGCAGTGTGTAATAGTAAATAAAAGAGCCCTTGCCCTGCGTGATCCTGCGCAGGGAAAGGGAGAGCATCTGAGCAAACTGCTCCGATGCTAAAGTCGGGGGGATGCCTCGCTGAAATTATGGGTAAGTCCGTGATCAGCTCTGAACCCGAACAACCACTTTAACCCCTTCCCGACTGCAATCCGTTTATATACGTGATATTTGCACATGCCCCGTGCAGCTATCACGTCTATAAACGTCAAGCCAGTTCTTTAATCCAAGCGCTGCAAAGCGCTTGGATTAAAGCTTCTGCCCCTGTCCTGCTGCTGTCACGGACAGCATACAGTTCAGTAATGCCGGCAAGGGACCAATCAGAGTGGTCCCTTGCCGGCAATCGATCCGATTGGTTAGTCTATGCAGACTAAGCAATCGGATCGCAGCAGTGAAAAAATGCCGGTTTCAGGCTCTGATCTGCGCTCTGCAGATCAGAGCATGAAATAAGGTAGTGTTCCTTGTGCCCCCCGATCTGTGCCCCTCCAAGCCCCCCTTGTGTCCAAAAAATAAAAAAGCTATGGCTCTCAGACTATGGAGACACTAAAACATCATTTCTTTGGTTTCAGAAATGCTATAATTGTGTAAAACTTAAATAAATAAGAAAAAGTATACATATTAGGTATTGCCACGTCCGTAACGATCTGCTCTATAAATCTATCCCATGACCTAACTCCTCAGATGAACGCTGTAAAAATAAATAAATGAAAACTGTTCCAAAACTTTTTTGGTCACCTTGCCCCCATAAAGTGTAATAATGAATCATCAAAAAATCCTATGAACCCAAAAATGGTACCAATAAAAAGCTCAACACTTTCTGCAAAAAACGAGCCCCTGCACAAGACGATCGGCAGAAAAATAAAAAACATATGGCGTTCAGAAAACCAATCCAGCAAAATCTGCCTTCCAAAAACCGTATGGCATTCCTTGCCTTCTGCGCCCTGCCGTGTGCCCGTACAGCAGTTTACGACCACATGTGGGGTATTTATGTAAACCGCGGAATCAGGGTAATAAATATTGAGTTTTGTTTGGCTGTTAACCCTCAATGTGTTAAAGAAAAAAATGTAATAAAATGGAAAATCTGCCAAAAAAGTGAAATTTAGAAATTTCATCTCCATTTTCCTTTAATTCTTGTGGAATGCCTAATGAGTTAACAAAGTTTGTAAAATCAGTTTTGAATACCTTGAGGGGTGTAGTTTCTACAATGGGGTCATTTATGGGGGTATCCACTATGTAGGCCCCACAAAGTGACTTCAGACCTGAACTGGTCCTTAAAAAGTGGGTTTGGGAAATTTTCTTAAAAATTTTAAGAATTGCTTCTAAACTTCTAAGCCTTGTAACGTCCTAAAAAAATAAAATGACATTTCCAAAATGATGCCAACTTAAAGTAGACATATTGGGAATGTTAAGTAAGAAATATTTTATTAGGTATCACTTTGTGTTTTAGAAGCAGAGAAATTGAAATTTGGAAAATTGTGAATTTTTCAAAATTTTGGGTACATTTTGGATTTTTTCATAAATAAAGGTGAAATATATTGACTCAAATTTATGACTGTCATGAAGTACAATGTGTCACGAGAAAACAATCTCAGAATGGCTTGGATAAGTAAAAGCGTTCCAAAGTTATTACCACATAAAGTGACGCATGTCAGATTTGTAAATTTTGACCTGGACACTAGGTACTTTAAACATTACAAAATGGAAGCCATATATTGTTCAAGGCAAAGTAATGAATAAATTGCACCAACAGAGATCAGAAATGATTCTTCTGCATAGAAAAAGAACATTGGTTTTAGAAATGTAGATGGGACGGATAAGAACTAACATCATACACTGTAAACCATTTGAAACCAGTATAGGTTTGATTTGGCTCAGGAACAGTTACTGGGATTTTGTTCTCTGCACAGGATGGTATCGGTGCTCGATGTCCTTGTCCCAGGAGGCCATAAACTATGCTGGTAAATTTGCGATTTGCGGTTAGACGGATAATTCTGTAGAAAAATAAAATAAAAATTATAAATGTATTTTACTTAAAACAACCGTGCAGGTAATGTGCTGTTAGACTTGCAGATGAGCAGCAGATTGTATGGAGAGAAGCGTTCCGTGCCGACAGTCGGCTGCTTGTTCGGTGACAGCGCCATTTACATGCAGCGATCTCAGCCGCAGGATGAGAACGAGCAGATGCTATTTTGATATCTCGTACACATACAGGATCGCGGTTTCTGGCCAGCAGATTGCCATCTTGAAGTCATGATTCCATATCTGTCACCTGAATGATTGCTTGGCCGACATCCTTCTAAATCCATATACTGGTCCCACTAGCCCAAACCATTGACTTGCATTCAATAGAGAGGGAACTTCAGGAGAATGTGCAGGTGCATGGTTGTAGCTTTAGGCGAAGTAGCTGTTATGTAGCCCGTACGTCATCCATATTTTTTCGGATCAGTCTTTTGCGTACCACTAAATACTGAAAAAGCCATACAGTCGTGTGTAAGAGGCCTTAGGCTTCTTGCACACGAATGTGTGTGCCCCGTGGCCGTACTGTGGCCCGCATATTGCGTGTCGCAATGCACGAACACCCACTGTGGGAAAGCCACAGCGGATTGCGGACCCGTTCACTTTAATGGGTCCGCTATCCGGCTGTTCCTCAAAAAGACAGGACATGTTCTATCTTTTTTGTGGAACGGAAGAACTCCGTAGTGCTTCTGTAGTGTTCCGTTCCGTGCTTCCGTTCCGCACCATTTCGCATCTCCGGATTTGCGGACCCATTGAAGTGAATGGGTCCACATTCGTGATGCGTAATTCACATGGAACGGTGCCCGTGTATTGCGGACCTGCAAAAGCGGTTTTCAATACAGCCACGGAGCGCACATGTTCGTGTGCAATAAGCCTTAGGGCTCGTTCACACGAACGTGTGCTGCCCGTTGCCGTATTGCGGACCGCATTGCGGATGTGGACCCATTCACTTCAATGGGTCTGCAAATCTGGAGATGCGGAATCACGGAACGGAACATTACGGAGTGCTTCCTGGGGTTCCATTCAGTGCCTGCACACCACAAAAAGATAGAACTTGCGCTATCTTTTTGCGGAACGGAGGGATCGTGGACCCATTCAAGTGAATGGGTCCACGGTCCCCATGTGGCTGCCCCACGAACAGTGCCCGTGCATTGCGGACCGCAATTTGTGGTCCACATCACGTTCGTGTGAATGAGCCCTTACAATTGAACAGCAGAAAAATAAACACAGAAGTCACACGGACGTCATTAATTTTTTGGGAGGATACGCATTTGGCGGACCTGAAAATACATACGGTCGTGTGAATGTAGACTAACAATGCCTATCCTTGCCCACTAAACGGATATATTTTTAGCGTGGCTACGGAACGGTGTGCCGTCTGTATTTTCTGCAGACCCATTTAAATTAATGGGTCCATATCCTATCTGTAAAAAAAACCTAATGGACACGGAAACAAAATACGTCCGTGTGCACGAGGCCTTGTTTTGCTGGACGGACATACGGACTCAAACATTACTTTCAGGAAACGGGTCTGTGTACAGTTTGCCAAAAATGTGCATTGGACTCGGAGGCAAAATTTTTTAGTGTGCATGAGGTCCAAGTGAGAGCTGATGGATCAGAAGAAAGGAATATGTAACGGAGAAGTGAACTCGCCAAAGGGCGTATTCTCACGACTACAACGTGGTTTTTTTTCCGCAATTTGCTGAACGGAACAGGCAATTATATAAATGGCTATTCTTGTTCGCAATTGAGGACAAGAATAGGACACGCTCTATATTTTTGGCATGGATACAGAACCAAAAAACGTACGTGGTGTGCTGTCTGTCTTGTGAGGCTCCGTTGAAATGAATGGGTCAGCGCCCGTTCCACAATATTGTTCATTCATACAGTTGTTTGAAGGAGCCCTTCCTAAAACACAACTGACTGAGGCCTTCATTTCCTGGATATATATTGAGTACATTGTGATTTTGGATACAACTTGATTTGCACAACCAAAGACTGCACGTGGCCTCGTGCACACAACTGTCACCAGGATCCGTGTTGATTCAGCAAAGGCTACTCGCAAACCCATTTATTTCTTTTTTTGTAAATTCTTTATTTAAATTTTGCATTTTTATGATTAAAGCAGACAGAGTAAGTGTGGGGCGCAGCCCAACAAGTGTCAAGGGCACATATCAAGTAAAACATAAGGAGAATAGTCCTTAAAAGATTATCTCTAAAACTTTAAAGAGAAAATGGTACAAAATGTTGGACAGCACATTCCTGGTTAGGTAGGTCTATGTTGTTAGTGCAAGGTAATGGAGTCACAGCATAGATCCCAACATGTGAATCAGGACAGATGAATGGGTGTGGAATAGAGACAAAGGGAAAAATGGGAGAGAGCGGAAGAAGAAGAAAAAAAAAGGGGGGGGGGGGGTAAACTATAATAGAATATAATAATAACCACCTTAGTCTCTTTAGAGTTTGAGAGTTAGTTACTCATTGCGATGATAGTAATAGTCTGCATGCTTGGGAATTATGAAAGTTAATCCAACTTTTCCAGGTTTTAATGAACTTTTTTTCGGCGTTTCTCAGTGATGCGGTTAGATCCGCCATCCTCATGGTCTCCTGCACTTTGTTAATCCACATTGCGATTGTGGGGGCAGAGACTTGTCTCCACATACAAGGGATACACGCTCTCGCTGCGTTGAGCAAATATCGTACCACTGATTTATTATAGGTAGCGATAGGAATCTCGCACTGATGGAGCAGAAAAAATGCCGGCGTCTTGGGCAGGACATAGGGAGTGAATGTAGATGTGGTACGCCATACCTTCTCCCAGAAACTGGCAAGAATTGGGCATTCCTAGAAAATATGTAATATTGTTCCCCTAGCTCCCCCACATCGCCAGCGAAGCGGCGAAACTGTAGGGACAATAGAGTGGAGTTTTGTAGGGACTCTGTACCATCTAGAGAGGATTTTAAAGGGCTTCTGTCACCCCCAAAACCCTTTTTTTTTTTGGGGGGGGGCTTGTTAAAATCGTTATTTGCGACTATTCCCTATATAGGGATCTTACCTTTTTCTGTGGTTTCTTTTCATTAAAAAACGATCTTTTAAAATATGCAAATCGCTTCACTACCAGCAAGTAGTGCGTCTACTTGCTGGTAGTCGCCGCAAAAAAATGCCCCCCTCCTCCTTGTTGATTGACAGGGCCAGCAGCGCTCTCCTCCTCCGGCTGGCCCTGTCAGCATTTCAAAAATCGCGCGCCTGTCTTGATTCGGCGCAGGCACTCTGAGAGAAGGAGGCTCGCCTCCTCAGCACTCCCTCAGTGCGCCTGCGCCGATGACGTCACCGAAAGAGAAGACGTCATCGGCGCAGGCGCACTGAGGGAGTGCTGAGGAGGCGAGTCTCCTTCTCTCAGAGTGCCTGCGCCGAATCAAGACAGGCGCGCGATTTTTGAAATGCAGACAGGGCCAGCCGGAGGAGGAGATCGCTCGCTGGCCCTGTCAATCAACAGGATAAGGGGGCGTTTTTTTGCGGCGGCTACCAGCAAGTGGACACCCTACTTGCTGGTAGTGAAGCGATTTGCATATTTTAAAAGATCGTCTTTTAATGAAAAGAAGACACAGACAAAGGTAAGATCCCTATGTAGGGAATAGTCGTTAAATAACTATTTTAACAAGCCCCCCCCAAAAAAAAAATAAGGGTTTTGGGGGTGACCGAAGCCCTTTAAACCCTGCTTCTTGTATGTTACTAGCTATGGAGGATTTATGTGTACAGATAAATAATCGTTTTTTTTGTTCTGGAGAAAAAGTAAGACCCAAGTCTTGTTCCCAATTGTGTATGTAATTGGGAGGTGGCTGGTCAGAAGGTGAGATCAGTAGATTAGACATTTGAGAAAGAGCGTGTCGGGATTTGCCTCTTTGTTCGCAGAGTTGTTCAAAGACTGTTTTGTCCCTTTTGTAAGTTGCTGCTGAGGGAAGTGTAGCAAGAAAGTGTTGTAGTTGTTGAGATTGCCAGGGCGTTAAGTTAGGAGTAATTTCCGAGTTAATGTTGTGTTGAGGGAGGAGACAAGAGTCCGACGCGATAAAGTGGTGTGCCCTGTATTTATTATTTAATAGTAGACTCCGGAATGTTCCGTGTTCAAGCCCAGGGGGGAAACTGAGGATTCCCTAAAATCAGGTACATTGGCGAGGGTGACGGAGAGATCTCCGGATTGTCCTTGATTGAGGAGAAGATTTTCAGGGTAGGACCTATTGTCGGATGGTGTGTAAGTCCCCAGCCACGGTGTTAGGATTGCTCAATTGCAATCCATTGTTAATGTGTCTGATGCCGACACCAGTCGACTATTCTCAGAAGGTGGGAGGCCATATGATAGGCTATGAAGTCTGGTAAGCCCAGACCTCCATTAAGTTTGGTACAGAATAGGACATTTCGGGCTATTCTAGGCGTTTTCCCAGCCCATATGAATTGTGTGAGTATTTTTAGTAAGGTATGGAAGAATAATCTAGGGATATGTATTGGCATGGCTTGAAAGAAGTACAGTATTCTGGGTAAGATGTTCATTTTGAAAATGGAGATCCGACCAAACCATGAAAATGTACTCTTGTGCCAACGGTCTATGTCCGCTTTTATAGTTCGAAGGAGAGGGGGGTAATTTTTCGGGTATAGATCGGAAAGAATGGGGGTTAGGTGTATTCCCAAGTATTTCGGGGACGATCTTGCCTTTTTAAATGGGAAGTTAGCCGATAATTCTAAAACTATTTTAGTGGGGAGTGTGACGTTTAGGGCTTCTGACTTTTGGTAGTTTATCTTGAAATTTGAAAATTGGGCATAAGCTTTAAGTTCTCGTTGCAGATTTGGTAGTGATATCCTAGGATTGGTGAGGAAAAAGAGTAGATCATCTGCATAGGCTGCAACTTTATGTGTGGTTCCCTGAATTTGCAACCCTGATATGTCAGGATTCGCTCTTATGTGGCCTAAGAGTGGTTCTAAACATAGTACAAATATTAGAGGAGAGAGGGGGCATCCCTGTCTTGTTCCGTTCTTGATGGAGAGACATGTTGAGAATTGGCCATTCACTTTGATCAAGGCTGTGGGATTTGAGTACAAATTGTGGTTACGGGCCATCATCGTCTCGCCCAATCCAATGCGTTTCAGGGTTTCAAACATAAATGTCCAGTTTATCGGCGTCAGTTGAGAGGAGAAACATGGGTAATTTGGAGGTTATTGCGTGATATATCCTGTTTATGGCCCTAGTATTGTCTCGGGCCTCCCTCAGGGGGAGGAAACAAGTCTGGTCAAGATGGATGATGTTTTGTATGTATGGGATAAGACGTGTGGCTAGGATTTTAGAGAACAATTTTAGGTCCACATTTATTAGCGAAATGGGTAGGTAACTCTGGCATTGGGATGGGTCCTTCCCTTTTTTGGGGATGACCGTAATGTGAGCTCTAAGTGTGTCTTAGGGAAGGTTACGAATTGAGTCAAAGGAGTTAAAGGCGGCTAAAAATTGTGGGGAGAGTATGTCCATGAAGGTTTTGTAATATGACAGGGGAAGGCCATCTGGGCCGGGAGCTTTCCCTGTTTGGGAATCTTTGACCGCCGACATCAATTCAGGGCCATAGTGGCTTCCGGGTGGGAGGCTATTTAGACCTGAGGCCGCAATATATGTACGGATCAATTGTACAGTTTCCTCAGGGTTCTGCATTGGGGATTCGCGCATATTGTAGTGAATGATAGTATGTTTTGAAAGTTTCGGCCATTTTTTGGGGTAGCGTTACCCGTTAGTCCGGTATTGTCCGTTATAAATGGTATGTATGAACGCATTCTAGTTTTGTGCAGTGCCCTTGCTAGGGTCCTACCGGTTTTGTTCCCATGTTCGTAGTAGTGTCTGCGACATTTAACCATGGTCGCTTTTGCTTTGGATAGGCAGAGGGATCGAACTTGGTCTCTTAATAGTGAAAGTTCCGCTCCTATTTGTATGTCCAGGGTATTCTTGTGTTGTTGTTCTAGGGTATATATTTTGGTTATAAGTCTGGCGATTGTTGTTGCCCTTTCTTTTTTCAGTTGCGTGCCCATTTTAATGAGGGTACCCCTGATAAAACACTTTTGTGCCTCCCATATGGTGAGGGGATCGCTATCAGACGTGGTATTAATTGAGAAATATTCTGTTAGGTCTTTCTGGACCTCTGTGAGAACCTGTAGGTCTTGTATGAGGGAGTTGTTTAGTTGCCAATGCCAGGCTCTGGCCTGGAAATTTGGAAGAGAAATTGTCATTGATATCAGAGCGTGGTCAGAGAAAGTGATGGAATCGATTTGGGCCCCTGTTAGATGTTCCAGTTTGGAGTGTTGTATCAAAAAATAGTCTAGTCTAGAATATGAATTGTATGGATTACAGTAAAACTGTATAGTTGTAACGGTCGCGTACACACACACACACAGGGGGGAGGGAAGTGACCACTGCGCTCCACCCTTACCCCTGGCCCTGCCTACTTGCCTCGCGAGTTCTAATGACAGGGGACAACTGGACGGCAATCCCTAACTTGGAATAAGTGCAGGGATGACAGACAGACGAACAACAGGATGTGAACGGACCGAGTCAATACCAGGAAAGCTACAAAGTACAAATGGAGCAAGCAGAGAATTGTCAGGAGAAGCCGGGGTCATAAATACCAGGAGAGCAGCAAAGTACACAAGGAGCAGGCAGAGGATCGTCAGGAATTCAGCAGGAGGTAAGTACGCCAGGAAAGACCAAATCACAGGTGGAACCTAAATTAACAGGCAACCTGTGGCCAGCAGGCTGCCTGTATTTATAGTGGGGAGTGAGGATCATGTGACGTGGCCAGCGTCACATGACCGACAGACCAACCAGTCGAGCACCGAGTGATCAGCTCGGCGCTCAAGGCAGACTTAGGAGCAGGGAGCCACCCAGCTAGTAAAGCCGCCCTGGGAATGAGGTCAAACACAGATCCTCATTCCCAAAGCTAAGCAACAGTTCTGCGGGCAATGGGGGACCGAGTGCACCTTCGGAACCCCGTTACAGTACCCCCCCTTTTACGAGGGGCCACCGGACCCAAGACTTCAGGCGATGGCTTTTCAGGGTGTTCTAAATGAAATTTTCGAACAAGTCTAGGAGCATGAACCTCCCTGGCAGGTACCCAAGATCTCTCTTCAGGTCCATACCCCTTCCAGTGAATCAGGTACTGCAAGGAATTACGCACCTTCCTGACATCCACTATTTTAGACAGCATCATTAACAAGAACAGGCGGAGGCGAGGCTTTCGATGGTACTACCGGTTCAAAATATTAGAGATTTATGGAACACATCATGAATGTGGAATGACTCGGGCAGCTCCAACCTAAATGATACCGGGTTAATCACCTCCGTGATCTTATATGGTCCAATAAAACGAGGAGCAAACTTTTTAGAATCTACCTCAAGAGAGAGATTCTTGGAGGACAACCATACCTTATCCCCAACCTGAAAATTCACCCCCCTTGAACGTCTCCTATCGGCCTTGAGTTTCTGAGAACTTTGAGCCTTTTCTAAGTTCGATTGAACCCGGGCCCAAACTGTGCACAGTTCAGAGGAGAACCTATCCGCCTCAGGGTTAGAGGAGGAGACGGATGACCCAGAATGAAAACGGGGATGGAAACCATGGTTACAAAAGAAAGGTGAAACCCCAGCAGAAAAATTGACACGGTTATTCAAAGCAAATTCAGCCAATGGAAGAAATTTCACCCATAATTGCTGGTCATGAGCAACATACAACCTCAAGAATTGTTCCACAGACTGATTAAGGCGTTCAGTCTGCCCATTACTCTCAGGGTGGTAGGCAGAGGAAAAAGACAATGAAATTTTACATTTTTGACAGAAGGCCCTCCAGAATTTGGACACAAACTGCACACCCCTGTCAGAAACAATATTTTCCGGGATACCATGCAATCGAACAATTTCTTTCACAAAAATAGACGCCAGGGTTTTGGCATTCGGGAGTTTAGACAGGGGAATGAAATGGACCATCTTGCTAAACCTATCGACCACTACCCAAACTACAGTCTTACCCTCCGCCGGCGGTAGGTCAGTTATAAAGTCCATCGAGATATGGGACCAGGGTCTACTGGGAATGGGTAGGAGTCGTAGGTTACCAGCAGGGCGAGTCCTAGGTGTCTTGGACCTGGCACAAACCTCACAGGCTGACACGTAGGACTTGACATCCCTAGTTAGAGTGGGCCACCAATAAGATCTAGAAACCAGATCCTTAGTGCCCTCCACACCCGGATGTCCACAAAAGGCAGAATCGTGACACTCACCCAACAGCTGGAGACGAAATTGTACGGGAACAAACAACTTATCTGTTGGGGTGGATGCCGGTGCCAGATGTTGTTCAGACCTAATGCGAGCCGAGATATCCTGGGTAAGAGCTGCTAAGAAGATTTTTGCTGGTAGGATGGATTCAGGTGGTACCTCAGTAGGTTGAAAAGCCTGGAAGCTCCGAGATAATGCGTCCGCCTTCACATTTTTACTTCCCGGCCTGAACGTAATGGAAAAATCTAAACGAGTAAAAAACAGAGCCCATCTGGCTTGACGGGGATTCAACCTCTTAGCAGACTCGAGAAACATAAGGTTTTTATGGTCAGTGACAACAGTTACACAATGCCTTGCCCCCTCCAGAAAATGCCTCCACTCCTCAAAAGCCCATTTAATGGCCAGCAGCTCCCTATTCTCTATTCCCTATGTCGTAGTTTCTCTCCGTGGGAGAGAATTTCCTGGAGAAGAAGGCAAATGGTCTCAGGTTAGTGAGGCTAGCAGGACCTTGTGAAAGGACTGCTCCTGCGCCGTCCTCGGACGCATCCACCTCCACAATAAAAGGTTTCTCCTGATCAGGCTGGATCAGAATGGGAGCGCTACTGAATGCCTTTTTTAATTTTTCAAATGAAGAAATGGCCTCAGTAGACCAATTCTCCAAATCCGCCCCTTTCTTTGTAAGGTCGGTCAACGGTTTAGCAATTATGGAAAAATTCATAATAAATTTACGATAGTAATTGGCGAAACCTAAGAACCGTTGTAAGGCCTTTAAGGATGAAGGTCTTACCCATTCCTTAATTGCTATTACCTTACCAGGATCCATCTTGAAGGCGTGAGGAGTCAGAACATGCCCTAGAAACAGAATCTCCTGTACACCAAAGACACATTTCTCTTGCTTAGCGGATAGCTGATTCTCCCTCAACACCTCTAATACTTGTTTAACATGAGACACATGGGATTCGAAGTCAGGAGAGAATATCAAAATGTCGTCAAGATAGACAATAACAAATTTACCTAAGAACTCCCTAAGAATGTCATTCATAAAGTTTTGGAACACAGCTGGGGCATTGCTGAGTCCAAAAGGCATCACCTGATATTCAAAGTGTCCTACCGGGGTATTGAACGCCGTCTTCCATTCATCTCCCTCCTTGATTCGGATTAGATTGTATGCCCCTTTCAGGTCAATTTTGGAAAACCAGGTTGCCCCCAGAACCTGGTTAAATAAATCCGGAATCAATGGGAGGGAGTATCTATTCTGGACAGTGATTTTATTTAATCTCCGGTAATCGATACATGGCCTAAGACCACCATCTTTTTTCTTAACGAAGAAAAACCCCGCCCCCATGGGAGAGACAGAAGGTCTAATATGCCCTTTACCAAGGCTCTCCTTAATATAATCTTCCATGGCCTTGCGTTCGGGCATAGAAAGATTATAAATTTGTCCCTTAGGAAACTTGGCCCCCTCTACTAACTCTATGGTACAATCATAAGGTCTATGGGGGGGTAGAACCTCCGGGGTTGGTGATGAGAATACATCAGAATATTCTCTAACAACAGAGGGTAAAGTATCAGACTTTACTGAGACCCCAGCCTGTACTACGGACAAGCACGAGTCACACTTAGGCCCCCATCTCACCAACTCCCCATTGGACCAATCTATAGTGGGGTTATGTAGTCGGAGCCAAGGCAACCCTAGTACCACCTCAGCCGGTAGGTTCTCCAGGACTAAAAGCGAACATCTCTCTGAGTGGCACACACCCACGGTTGGAGAAATCTCCGAGGTACATAAGCTCACCGTACCACCAATAAGAGGAGTAGCATCAATAGCCATGACATGAATAGGAGTTGGTAAGGCAAACATAGGAATACCCAATCTTATAGCATACTCAGAGTCAATAAAGCTAGCCGCTGAGCCAGAATCAATAAAGGCCTTACCCGGCCATTTATCTACTCCCAGAGAAATCGTAATGGGTACCGAAAGCTTACATTTAGAAAATTCAGGGTGCACCTGGTCTTTAGGTTGCCTTGCCTTTGGAGACTTGACAGAGAGGACCTTCTTAGGACACTGGTTGATCCAATGGTCAGGATCTCCACAGTAAAAGCATTCTCCACGTCTGCGGCGAAGATTCCCTCGGGTCATGCCAACCTGCATGGGTTCCTCGGTGGAGACCTCAGCATTGTCTCTGGGATAGGCCTCTGGCTGGACCACCATCTGGGAAGAGAACTGTTGTTCCTGTCGTCTCTCTCTAACCCGTCGGTCAAGTCGGACAACAAGGGTCATCATCTCCTCTAAGGTCTCTGGAAGTTGATAACTGACCAGAAGATCCTTTAATTTATCAGACAGACCTGACCTGAACTGACTCTTCAGGGCTGGTTCGTTCCATCCTGAGGGGACACACCACCTTCTGAATTGGGTGCAATAATCCTCCGCTGGTAGATTGCCCTGAACCAGTGCCTTTAGAGCCGTCTTGGCTACTAGAGCCCTGTCTGGTTCATCATAGAGGGTACCCAGGGCCTGAAAGAACCCCTCCACAGAAGATAAACAACTGGCGCCAGCAGGTAAAGAGAACGCCCAGTCCTGGGGATCACCCTGTAATCGGGAAATCATAATGCCCACGCATTGACTCTCGGGGCCAGAGGACACGGGGCGCAAACGGAAGTACAGTTTGCAATTCTCCTTAAAAGAGAGAAACTTCTTCCGGTCTCCAGAAAAGGGTTCTGGGAGCTTAATCTGGGGCTCAAAATGCGGACTGGAGGCCTGAGGAGTGGAAGAGCCTTGCCCTAACTCAAAAGAACTGAGTTTTTCCCCTAACTCCTGCACCATCTGCGTCAGATTAGAGACATGGTCAGTCAGAGTCACCAGAGGATTCATTATACAGTGGTTATTGGGCCTGTTAATCTGTAACGGTCGCGTACACACACAGGGGGGAGGGAAGTGACCACTGCGCTCCACCCTTACCCCTGGCCCTGCCTACTTGCCTCGCGAGTCCTAATGACAGGGGACAACTGGACGGCAATCCCTAACTTGGAATAAGTGCAGGGATGACAGACAGACGAACAACAGGATGTGAACGGACCGAGTCAATACCAGGAAAGCTACAAAGTACAAATGGAGCAAGCAGAGAATTGTCAGGAGAAGCCGGGGTCATAAATACCAGGAGAGCAGCAAAGTACACAAGGAGCAGGCAGAGGATCGTCAGGAATTCAGCAGGAGGTAAGTACGCCAGGAAAGACCAAATCACAGGTGGAACCTAAATTAACAGGCAACCTGTGGCCAGCAGACTGCCTGTATTTATAGTGGGGAGTGAGGATCATGTGACGTGGCCAGCGTCACATGACCGACAGACCAACCAGTCGAGCACCGAGTGATCAGCTCGGCGCTCAAGGCAGACTTAGGAGCAGGGAGCCACCCAGCTAGCCGCACTGGGAATGAGGTCAAACACAGATCCTCATTCCCAAAGCTAAGCAACAGTTCTGCGGGCAATGGGGGACCGAGTGCACCTTCGGAACCCCGTTACAATAGTCCCTGGTTGTCGGGTGTAAGATACGCCATGTGTCTATCAGTTGGTGTGTAAAGAAGAGTTCCCGTAGTCTGGATTGTGTAGAGCGAGGTAAATATGATTGACCCTTGGAAGAGTCAATGCTTGGGTCGATAGTAAGATTGAAATCACCCCCCTAATATCAGGATGCCCTCAGTAAATTCTTCTAGGGCTGTGATTGCTTTCTAGAAAACTGGTTTGTCCTGTGTTAGGAGCATATACTGTTGCTAGTGTAGTGATCGTGCCCACAAGCCTACCCTTAACAAACAGGTAGCTGCCGGCTCCATCAGTGCGAGACCCAGTAAACTCCCAAGAGACAGCGTTAGAGACGAGGACAGACACTTCTTTTGTCTTGGAGTCCGGAGAGGTACTGTGGTACACATGAGGGAATCACCTGTCAGAGAGAGATTGGATTTTGTCTGAGCAAAAGTGCGTTTCCTGTATGAACGCAACGTGTGCTCTTTTCTTCCATAGGAGTCTGAGGAGAGAGATCTTTTTTCCGGTGTGTTCAGGCCCTGCGAGTTGAGAGAGATCAGTAAAATATCAGACATAGTGAAGGATTTATCAACGGAGGTGAAATAAGGTAATGCGAGAACTATAGGAGATTATAGCGCTCACAAAGAGAAGAAGAAAGGAGGAGGAGAAAAAAAAGGGGTGGGGGTGGTAGAGGGGTAGGAAAATAAAGGGATCTAGTGTTGAGGTGTGACTAGATCACTTCTGTGAATCTAACAGATAGCTGTTATGCTAACTTAACTGTGTATTATCCGTTCCGGAGAATGCCAGAGGGGCAATGGCCACAGTACCCTAGTAGGGGAAAGTGGAACAGATGGTCGAACAAGAAGAAAAAATAAAAGAAAACAGCGAAGAGCAGCCATTGACCAAAGTAGAGATGAAACATCAACTTTTAGCAAAGAAACTCTAGTATGATAAGTGGGTGATCATGCATCAGGGAGTGGACATGTGGTGGGTAGACAAATAGTGGCAACAAAGGCTGAGTTATGAGTCCGTCACTATCTCCTGCGGTTATGATGGGTTGGTATTTTGATGGGATTCTCTGATGAGTCGGGTAGAACAATATGAGAGTCCCCAGAGATCACTTCGGTAAGGATGGAAGTTTCTTCAGAAGTAGAGATCATGGTTCTGTTTCAGCGAGGGGAGATTGGTTGCCATCTTGATGGAGGGTATTGTGCTCGTTGTGTACGTCCCCGGTTGCTGCCTGGGCGGCCATTCAGTGCTAGTTGAGGGAGAGGTGGTGGGTATCTCCACGGTTGCTCATTTCTCAAAGTTGGGGACTGGAGTAGCGGAGGTAGTGTCCATTCAGGGACTGGGACCGGATGAATGTCCAGAAATCTAAAAGCTTCCGGCAGGTCTTCTGGAGAGTGGATCAGCATGGACTGTCCATCTTTGTTGCGCAATATGATGTGAAATGGGTGGCTCCAGCGGTACGACGCTCCTGCTTCTTTTATAGCTTCCAGTAGAGGTCTGACTAGTCTCCGCATGTAAAGAGTTAGGCGGGGGACATCTGGCAAGACGGTGATTGGGGTACCGTCAAAGAAAAGTTCTTTCTTCTCCCAGGCTTTGCGAAGGATGTCCTCTTTCACTTTATAAAAATGAACCTGGCAGATTACATCACGTGGTCTGTCAGGGTCGCGGTTCCTCGGACCGCTTGTTCTATGGACTCTGTCCAACTCAATCTCGGTTCTTGGTGGATTGTCCAGAATTGTGTTAAATATGGTTACTACTGTTGTATACAGTTGGTCACTGAGAATTGTTTCCGGGATATTGCGGATTTTGAGATTGTTGCGGCGGCCTCTGTTTTCCACATCGTCGAGGTGAAGAGAAAAGTCCTTCAACTGAGCTGTATGGGAGGCCATTTCCCGGAGTTCCGCTAGTGTGCAATCTAGGGTGGCAGGTGGGAGCGATTTCCCCCGCGTGCCTTCAGGTGGTTGTGAGGGAGTTGAGAATAACGCCGGCATGCTCTGGCTGAAAGATGGTGTCTCAGTCACGGTTAATGGGGCAGTACCTGCACATGCTGCATCATGAGTCTGGACTCTCCTCGAGTGTCTTCTATGTGGCCAGAAGTATACTGTCTTGTAGGCAGTTCATCCCTTCCCCATTTATTCTGGTGGGACTCTCTGTATGATGAGACAGTGTGGGGATGTAAGGGTGTATGGGCGACCGTATCTTCATCTGAAGTAGGCCCAGCGCGCGCCCTTATTGACGTACCTGTCTGCCCAGAGAGATGTGGTGCCGCCGTTACTGCCGTCTTTGCTGGCAAACTTGTTAGTTGCTCCGCCGACCTCCCCGGACGGCGGGGCAGAGTGGGTAGGTAAGTGTAAGCCAGCTGTAGTGTTTTCTGGCGCGATCCCGCTGCGTGCCCTTGTCGGGGTAAACGGCTGTGCTGAGGAGCGCAGCGTTGTTTTTGCCGCCGCCATTGCTGGTGACTCTGTGTTGGTCATTCCCGGAGGTCCAGAACGGAGGAATCTTTCGAATTATTGATCAGGGGGGACCACAGGCTAGCTCCTGGATAGTCTCCCTCTGGTCATGGCCTCTTGGAGTCTGTAAAGATGGTGTTTTTCTGCAGATCTCCTGCTCTTGGTCTCGGAGCTCTTGTTACATGCGTCTTCACGCCGCCATGCCGGACCGTACAACACAAGGATGTCATCTTGTGCCATCCTGCATCCATATCCTTATTATTATTATTATTGTGGTCAGGAATAGTCTTTTATACAGATGGTAGTTAGAATCAAGCAGATTGCACACGGAAGGTGTGTACATGTAGTGGATGCACGATGTTATGACCCCCATACAGACGCAGGGCATGTGTCCAATAAAGCATGTTACTCTCTCTGTCTCTCTTGCTCTATATCAGGATGATGAACCTGTGGCTCTACAGCTGTTGTAAAACTACAATTCCTACCATGCCCTGCTGTAGGCTGTCTGAACATGCTGGGAGTTGTAGTTTTGCTACAGCTGGAGGGCCGCAGGTTGGGCATCCATGCTCCATATGACTCAGCCCCTATGCATTCTGAATGGGTAAAGATTCGCTCATAATGCATCAGTTTGGCTGCGTTGGTCTTCGTTGCGTTTTTTAGATGGTCACTAAAACGCAGCATGCAGCGTTTTGGTGACTGTCTGACTATGCGGAGCCAAACGGATACGTCCTGACTTACAATGTAATTTAATGGGGACGGATCCGTTTTTCATTGACACAATATGGTGCAATTGAAAACGGATCCGTCCCCCATTGACTTTCAATTTAAGTCAGGACTTTTTTTTTTAAAGAATAATGCAAACGGATCCGTCTATGCAGATACAAGACGGATCCGCACTGAACGCAGGACGCATTACTTATCCTGCACTGATCCTGAGTTACATCCTGTATTATACTCCAGAGCTGCACTCACTATTCTGCTGGTGCAGTCACTGTGTACATACATTACTTATCCTGTACTGATCCTGAGTTACATCCTGTATTATACTCCGGAGCTGTACTCACTATTCTGCTGGTGCAGTCACTGTGTACATACATTACTTATCCTGTACTGATCCTGAGTTACATCCTGTATTATACTCCAGAGCTGCACTCACTATTCTGCTGGTGAAGTCACTGTGTACATACATTACTTATCCTGTACTGATCCTGAGTTACATCCTGTATTATACTCCAGAGCTGCACTCACTATTCTGCTGGTGGAGTCACTGTGTACATTACATTACTTATCCTGTACTGATCCTGAGTTACATCCTGTATTATACTCCAGAGCTGCACTCACTATTCTGCTGGTGAAGTCACTGTGTACATTACATTACTTATCCTGTACTGATCCTGAGTTACATCCTGTATTATACTCCAGAGCTGCACTCACTATTCTGCTGGTGCAGTCACTGTGTACATACATTACTTATCCTGTACTGATCCTGAGTTACATCCTGTATTATACTCCAGAGCTGCACTCACTATTCTGCTGGTGCAGTCACTGTGTACATACATTACTTATCCTGTACTGATCCTGAGTTACATCCTGTATTATACTCCAGAGCTGCACTCACTATTCTGCTGGTGGAGTCACTGTGTACATACATTACTTATCCTGTACTGATCCTGAGTTACATCCTGTATTATACTCCAGAGCTGCACTCACTATTCTGCTGGTGCAGTCACTGTGTACATACATTACTTATCCTGTACTGATCCTGAGTTACATCCTGTATTATACTCCAGAGCTGCACTCACTTTCTGCTGGTGCAGTCACTGGGTACAGACATTACTTATCCTGTAGTAATCCTGAGTTACATCCTGTATTATACTCCAGAGCTGCACTCACTATTCTGCTGGTGCAGTCACTGTGTACATACATTACTTATCCTGTACTGATCCTGAGTTACATCCTGTATTATACTCCACAGCTGCACTCACTATTCTGCTGGTGCAGTCACTGTGTACATACATTACTTATCCTGTACTGACCCTGAGTTACATCCTGTATTATACTCCAGAGCTGCACTCACTATTCTGGCCCTGGAGAAAACCTAGAAGAGGCCCCGCTGCTGTAGACAGGTCCAAAGTGACAGAAGGTGGGCAGCACAAGTAGATGGGGGCAGCAATATCATAGTGCAGCACAAAATATTGCCCCAGCAGAACCAAATACCAGCATGCAGCACGAAATACTGCCACCCCCGCCGCAGTATTCAACTGAATCACAGTGCTGAGGACAGCCATGCAGTGAATTCGGGAGGGCACTTGCCGGCCAAGTGCTCCTAGCATTAATTACTTCTGAGAGCATGAGACGATTATGTATCCAGCTAGCGGCCATCAGGAGGGTTCAGGCGGCCCCTGGGCATAGGGCCACCGGGAAATTTCCCTGTAGTGTCTGTGGCCAGTCCGCCCTGTCCACCGGAGACCATTCTGTATAATGATGAGCGTGTGATGAGAAGAGGATTTCCTGTTAACCCTTGTGGGGAAGGTCTAGACAAGGCTAAAGTTTTGCTGATAAGAGCAATAATCGTAACTGCAACTACGCTTCACATGAAGGTGACAACTACACTACACATAAAGGTGACAACTACACTACACATAAAGGTGACAACTACACTACACATAAAGGTGACAACTACACTACACATAAAGGTGACAACTACACTACACATAAAGGTGACAACTACATTACACATGAAGGTGACAACTACACTTCACATAAAGGTGACAACTACACTACACATAAAGGTGACAACTACACTACACATAAAGGTGACAACTACACTACACATGAAGGTGACAACTACACTACACATAAAGGTGACAACTACACTACACATAAAGGTGACAACTACACTACACATGAAGGTGACAACTACACTTCACATAAAGCTGACAACTACACTTCACATGAAGGTGACAACTACACTTCACATAAAGCTGACAACTACACTTCACATAAAGCTGACAACTACACTACACATGAAGGTGACAACTACACTACACATGAAGGTGACAACTACACTTCACATGAAGGTGACAACTACACTACACATGAAGGTGACAACTACACTTCACATGAAGGTGACAACTACACTACACATGAAGGTGACAACTACACTTCACATGAAGGTGACAACTACACTACACATGAAGGTGACAACTACACTTCACATAAAGCTGACAACTACACTTCACATGAAGGTGACAACTACACTACACATAAAGCTGACAACTACACTTCACATGAAGGTGACAACTACACTACACATGAAGGTGACAACTACACTTCACATGAAGGTGACAACTACACTTCACATAAAGCTGACAACTACACTACACATGAAGGTGACAACTACACTTCACATGAAGGTGACAACTACACTACACATGAAGGTGACAACTACACTTCACATGAAGGTGACAACTACACTTCACATGAAGGTGACAACTACACTACACATAAAGCTGACAACTACACTTCACATAAAGCTGACAACTACATTACACATGAAGGTGACAACTACACTACACATAAAGCTGACAACTACACTACACATAAAGGTGACAACTACACTACACATGAAGGTGACAACTACACTACACATAAAGGTGACAACTACACTACACATAAAGCTGACAACTACACTACACATAAAGCTGACAACTACACTACACATAAAGGTGACAACTACACTACACATGAAGGTGACAACTACACTACACATAAAGGTGACAACTACACTACACATAAAGCTGACAACTACACTACACATAAAGGTGACAACTACACTACACTACACATAAAGCTGACAACTACACTTCACATGAAGGTGTTGTGCTTTTTCATAAGTGTAAACAGTTATATCTACTTATTTTAGTTATAATGGGTATTCATTGCCTTTAAGAGCAATGTTGATTTATATTCACTGTTTTGTATGGATTTTCATGTAGGCCAAAGTAAGTCCATGAGAAGATTACTGTGCCGTTCAAAAGCTAGTGTTATAGTAACAATATATTATGCATTTAGAAAGTTAGAAGATACACCGCACCTGCAGATTCTGAGACTTCATTGTTTTTCCTATCTGAACATGAATTCCACAGTGTGAGAATTGTCTAGATGTTCCTCAAAGTATACATTCATGTATCAAAGTTTGTCCCTCGGCCCTGAGACAAGGCCTACAGACGTCAGAGGTGTAGTAGTGAAAATATCAGGCATGTATGAGTTAACCCTTAATGGTATGATGCCTATTGCTTACACAACAGTGCCACCTAGATATGAGCAGTTAATACTACATCAGTAGCAAAAGTGCATTCTGGGTAGTATGATGACGTCAGGCTCCTTATCAATGCACACACCCATCCAACAATGATTGGAAGTTCCAAACTCGGAGGGCGTGTTCATCTGATAAGTTTTGGGTTAAGAAACCAGTTACCAAGAAAAAAGAAAAGGAAGGAAAGAAAAACAAACAAACATTGGGATTATAGATCTCTGGAGAATCAATTGGATTATCGGGAAAAACTCTTGAGAGCTGGCTGCCCCAAGACTCTGCACACCACTTGACCCTTGGGTAATGTATATTTTTGTTTTATGTAGTATTGATCTAAATTAATTGGCTTGATACTTAGTCAGATACCCGCTCATTTGCGGACGTGTAACGTTAGTTGCCACATCAGTGTTCTCTCTTGTTTCAGTTACGATGCATATAACTGAATAAAGGGGACTACGCTTGTACCCTGTTTTACTGATTGCACAAAATAATCAGGTTCTTGATCGAACTCGTGAGATGCTTATGTCCATCTCCGGATCAATATCGTTTGCATAATTTTTCTTTTGATCCGCTAAATTTTTTTTTTTTAAATCTTTATATAAAGCATTTGCTTTATATACCCGACATAAAATGGAGGCCCCAGTAGCGAGATCGAGTTAATTCTTTGATTATTTGTGCAAATAGTAAACCGTTCCATACCTTTCTTGGCTAACCAGATTATTCATAAATCTGTGTATAACTTATTGCAAGAAAATGAGTGAAGCCAGTAGTGATGTTGCAACAGGAGATGGTCCATCTAGCCCGGAGCAGTTAATCCAGAACGTTGTTGAATATGTAAATTCACATTTAAAATTGGATCATGATGTGGCTGCATGGATAAATGAGTTGCAGGCAGAAGCCAAGAGAGAATGTGTGGATGTATGGACGCCACTTGGCACAGTCAGGAGACATCTAACTTATCTTGATGTGCTTAAAAATAATGCCAGTAAAAACCAACACCTCTTAAAGATGTTGCCACCAATTTTGTATGCATTATTAGAGGTCAGCATTCTCTCAGAGAGTAGACATGTGCATATAACGAAAGTGCAAGCATATGTATCCCATATGGAAGAAAGATTAGAATCTGCAAAGGCATCGATCGAGGATTTAAAATGCGAGCTCGATCACAGCCATGCTGCCTATCGCAAATTAAAAAGTGAGGCAGAGGAGCTGCACAGCCGTTATAGCAGTCTGCAGCAAACAAATGAACTAAGCCAAACTGTAGCTAATGTTCAAAGTGATCTGTCTGATCATGAGGGATCTCCAGACCCTCCAATTCTCACACCCCAAAATGTAAATATGTCATCATCACATGCTCTTAAAGCGCAATCCATCCGAGACCCTAAGCCACCCGAGGGTGATGGCATGATTAAACAGAAGGCCTTAAACCAATTAAATCAGGCGTTTCAAGCTGTAACCGCCTTACTAGGCGCTAGCGACGCAAAAGGGTACAGAAGTGCCCCTCCACGTCCTCCTCTAGAGAGGAATGTTAGGGTTAAGTCACCTGTGCCAAGAGGGTCTGATGGAAGTGAGCGGAGCGTGAGTGATTGTGACAGTGATGTGGGAAAGCGTATTATCCATTCCCTACCACGCAGGCATAAGATTGCCCATCAGGGGGATGAGAGTTTCAGACGACCAACATATGCTGAGGTGGTCTCTAGAAAGAAAAATACTCAGTGTTCAGAAAAGGATCAGAACTCCTCCAGTATCATTAAGTTTCTAAATGTCACTGTGCCCAAATTCTCTAAAAAGGGTTCTGCTGAAATTGCCAATCACTTAGAATTGTACCAGTCCACCATGGATTCTTTAAAATTGTATTCTGATGCGGACAGGATCAGATTCCTACCATGGGCATTTGATGGTAAATATCGCCACTACTTTATTTCATTTAGGGAGAGGGGAATTCTGGATTGGCAGGATGTTTTGCACGGGGTCAAATTAGAATTTGGCCCTTACCGTACTGTAACTGCTGCAAAACGTGATATCTATAAACTCACATGTAGACCCAATCAGAGTCCCCGGGAATTCCTCCCCATCCTTAAAAATGCCTATGGGTTGGCGTATAGATCCCCAAACTGGGAGTCTGAGGAGTTCAAACAGCTGTTTTATGATGCAATGCCCATGCAAATTAAGCTTAGCTTAGCTAGAGATCTTGATCTCCAAGCCCCCTTGGACAGGTTGGTGACAGCTGCCACCTCACTGTATAACATCAGTGAATGCCATGCTACAGGTGAGAGGAGATATAAAAAGTCCCCAGAACAAAGCGTAGCAGAAGCTAAGGTAAACCCTGGTTTCAAATTTGAAATGCAGCCACGTAAGTACCCTCAGTCTACAGGACCTGTCCAACAAACCCAGCGACAACAGGTAGGACCCAAGCAAGCAAGACCTCAGAGCCCCAAGGGGCCAGAGGGGGATAACTCCAGTGCTGGGAGGTCTAACTACCGTCCCCAATATTACAATAGAGGTCCCCAAGGATACAGGCGCTGGAACAACAGGCCCAGACAACAGAAGGAAAATAGGCCTGAATCCCCTACCTCATCTAGAGGTCGGTCACCCACTTCTAATAAGGGAACACCAGAAGTCCAAACTGTGCGCAAACCAAACAATCGTTTGGATCATTTGGCAGATCAAGTAGCCAAATTACAGGAGATCATTAGTAAAATGTCCCAGGTGTCAACTGGAAAACAGCCTGAGTCTTTTTTAGGGGTAACTGCAGGACCCAGCTCAGCCCCATAATGCAGGCAGGGCAGGGTCAGAGCCCAGGCCGGTGCAAGGCTACAGAGATGGTTGTAACAGAATCTAATGTGATTTCTAATCCTACTTTGCCTTGCAGTGTTCTTGACCCTAAAATTGAGGCCAAGGAGGAGATGTCTAACATGTTGTCTATATTACAGTCTAATCATGATGATTCCTGCACTAATGTGTCTTCTCCAGTGAGTGATCCTATCATCTCAGCGTCAACCTGTGAGCTGCCGTCTGTAAGCTGTGATGTGATCCAGTGTACTCCGAAGGTGGGGGC
Organism: Bufo bufo; assembly: GCF_905171765.1. Lineage (NCBI taxonomy): Eukaryota > Metazoa > Chordata > Amphibia > Anura > Bufonidae > Bufo > Bufo bufo. Next base: position 9,923,571 of record NC_053395.1, read on the forward strand.
TGCTGCTGCCGCCGCGAGCTGCAGGAATTCCAAGAATTCACCAGAGGTCGCGACGCTGCAGAAAGGTCAAATCCTTAACAAATGTCAAATAAGTGATCACCCTAATTTTTTATGTGATTTGTTTCAGATCAAAGGCCGATATTTTCTTGATCCCTATCTCCAAGATGAACTTATTGGGCCAATCAGGGGTTTACTTGACACAGGATCACAAGCCACTATATTGTCATATAGGTATTTCCAACAAGTATTGGAGCTGACAGCAAAGAAGCCGAAACTGAAATCGTTTGATGGCTCTTTGATAAGTGTCGGCGGAGACGCTTTGCAGGTAAAAGGTACATCATGGTTAAAATTCAAAATTGGCAAGAAGATAATTAGACATCCCACACTGATTGTGGACCTTCCCTATGATCGGCTGATCATAGGAATCGACCTCCTGAGAAGATTGAGTTCCATAGTAGACTTCATCAATGAAGCCGTCTGGACTCAGGTGAAGGCACCCATTGCCTATGAGTACTCTTGCAATGCACAATCCCAACGTAATTGTCATGTGATTGAGGAAAGGTTTAACTCTGTTGAAGTGCATTTTAGGAACAATCAAACGCCGGATGTCACGATCCTGAAAAATGGTGAGCCCGAGGAAGCCGTCAACGGTGCCGCACATACCATAACCATCCAGAAGGACAGAATTGAAAAGGTAACCCTGGATGGGGATGCATTAACTATTTCTCTTAAAGGGAGAAGTTACGAAGTCGCGGACCTGAACAGGCATACTCAATCCATGGTACGGATTGAGAGGGTTAATGATAACTTATTGATTTCCGTACAGGTGAACAATATGGCCCGGGTGAAATACGCCAAGTTGGATCTGAAATCCGAAGACAGTTACATAAGCCTGAGTCTCTTGAAACAGATTGCTAATCCTAAAATGATTAAAGTTTCCTCTCCACAGGACCAATGGGTTCATGATCTGGATGGAGATTCACAGAGTCATAATGTGATTGCAAGATGTCTTTTGTCTATTTCCATAGGAGATAAAACCACAGAACATTTATTCATTGTGTTGAATGAACCACGGTACCAGATGTACATAGGTAATGACCTTCTACACCGATTTGCCGTGCAGATTGATCTAGTCAACAATACTCTATGGTCCAGATTACCTGGGAACCCGGAGGGATTCCAGAATGAAGACCAAGCCTTGAGATGGGGACAACAGATGCCCTATGCCGTGAGTTTCGTGGTTGCAGATTAAGTTAAAATCCCTGAAGGATGTAAACCATTTCTTCTTCCCATTCAAATAAAGAAGGGACAAAGACTGAAGAATGCAGATGCTTTGATCTGTTTGTCCAACCGGACAACAGACCAAAATTTGATAAATGCTTCAACAGCCCATCAATACATAGAGAATCTACGTAAGCACCTTCAACATGCTTTTGCATTTGCCCAGAAGAATCTGGAGAAAGCAGCCGTAAGCGCCAAAACCTACTATGATCTGAAGACTACTCAAAAGGAGTACCAAATTTCCGATCAGGTTTATCTCTATAACTTCGCCCGGGATCAGGTGAAGGAAAAGAAGTTCCTGCCTTCCTGGAAGGGACCCTATGTCGTCATTGACAAATTGTCACCTGTGGTCTACAGAATCAAAATTCCAAAGGGGGATGAATTTATAGAGAAATGGGTGCATATTAATCAATTACGTGTTTGTGTCACGGAACCATGAACCAGACGTACAACAAGAGATAAGTGAAAATAAGAAGGCTTTATTGAAAATAAAGCTGTAAAGCAAAAGTCCAAACGAATGGTGAAACCGAAGCAGAGTCTTTGAGAGGCCAGAGATCAGGAACCAGAAGGGTAGTCAGACGAAGCCAGGATCAGGAACCAGCAGGGTAGTCAGACGAAACCAGGATCAGGAACCAGAAGCAGCAGCAGTCTTAGAAGCATGTAAACACAGGAGGACCAAGCAAGGAACTGAAGCCACAGACCTCCTATATATATGAGCTAGGCATCCAGCTCCTCCCAGTGGGAAGGAGGAGCCGCAGGGTGGAAGGCTACAAGAAACCCAGAAACCAAGATGGCCGCCAGCACATGTCAAACGAAGGAGAACAGCAAGAAGGTAAGACCATGACAGTACCTCCCCCTCAAGGGCCCCTCCTCCGCGGAGCAAAAAACGGTTTCTGAGGGAAGCGTGCGTGGAAGGCTCGGAGCAAGGCAGGAGCATGGACATCTGCGGAGGGAACCCAGGAACGCTCCTCTGGACCATAACCACGCCAATGGACCAAAAACTGCACCCGACCGCGGACCAGGCGTGAGTCCAGGATATTGCTCACCTCATACTCCTCATGATTGCCCACTCGGACCGGACGAGGCCGAGGAACCGAGGAAGTGAAACGATTACACACCAGTGGCTTCAACAGGGAGACATGAAACACGTTAGAGATCCGCATGCCAGGAGGAAGCGCAAGGGCATAGGCTACCGGGTTTACCCTGCGAAGCACTCGGAAGGGACCAACAAAGCGAGGCGCCAGCTTGGGAGTGGGCACTCGAAGGTTGAGGTTGCGGGTGGACAACCATACACGGTCTCCGACCTGGTAGGAAGGAGCGGGCGCTCGTCTGCGATCAGCCTGGAGTCTCTGGCGCTGCGCAGAGGCCTCAAGGGACTTCTGGATCTGTACCCAAGAAGCACGTAGGACGGAAAGGTGATCCTCCACCGCCGGAATATCCTGGGGAGAGAATACCTCCGGTAACACGGCAGGTTGGAACCCATAATTGGCCATGAAGGGAGACGTCCCAGAGGAAGAGTTCACCGCCGTGTTCCTGGCAAACTCAGCCTAAGGCAGAAGGTCAACCCAATTGTCTTGGTGATCGGAGACATAGCAACGAAGGAATTGCTCCAAGGCCTGATTGGATCGTTCTGCGGCCCCATTGGACTGAGGGTGGTAGGCCGAGGAGAAGGAGAGATGAATCCCCAACTGGGAGCAAAAGGCGCGCCAGAACCTGGACACAAACTGACTCCCCCGATCCGACACAATCTCCTTGGGCAAACCGTGCAACCGGAAGACCTCCCTGGCAAAAATCGTGGCCAACTCTTGTGCAGAGGGTAACTTCTTGAGAGGAACACAGTGGCACATTTTGGAAAACCGATCCACAATCATGAGAATGACCGTATGGCCTCGGGATGCAGGGAGGTCCACAATGAAATCCATCCCCAGGTGTGACCATGGGCGCTCCCCGGTGGCTATGGGTTTCAGAAGGCCCAACGGAAGGTGCCGAGGGGACTTACTCTGGGCACAAACGGAGCATGCCGCTACATATGCGGCGATGTCGGAACGTAGGGAAGGCCACCAGAACAGACGTGAAACAGCCCAGGACAGCTGATTCTTTCCAGGATGCCCCGCGGTCTTGGAGTTATGGTAGGTTCGCAACAACCGAGTGCGCAACTCCTCAGGCACAAAACATCTGCCGTTGGGTCTCCCAGAGGGAGCACCAGATTGAGCCGCCAAAATCTGCTCACCCAGGGGAGAGGTCAGGCTGGTGCGAATGGCGGCCAGGATCTGATTCGGAGGTATGACCGAAGTCGGAATCGACTCCTCCCTGGACAGCTCGGAGTACTGCCGTGATAGGGCATCCGCCCTGATGTTCTTGGAACCGGGTAGGTAGGAGACCACGTAATTAAAACGTGACAAGAACAGAGCCCATCTGGCCTGACGTGGTGTCAATCTCTTAGCCTCAGAAAGGTAGGTCAGATTCTTATGGTCCGTCAGGATGAGAACCGGAACCACCGAACCCTCGAGCAAGTGCCTCCATTCTTTAAGGGCCTGCACGATGGCCAATAACTCCCTGTCACCAATCTGATAGTTGCACTCCGCGGAAGACAGTTTCCGGGAGTAAAACCCACAAGGAAGCAGAGGACCCTCTGGTGTTCTACGCTGAGACAGAAGGGCGCCTACTCCCGTCTCAGACGCGTCCACCTCGAGGACAAAGGGGAACCCAGGGTTGGGATGCGACAGAATCGGAGCCGACACAAAAGCGGACTTTAGGGCCTCAAAAGCTCGGATGGCCTTGAGCGGCCAGACCTGGGAATTACTGCCCTTCCTGGTCAGATCCGTGAGAGGCTTGGCCAGCATGGAAAAGTCCCTGATGAACTTCCGATAATAATTGGCGAAGCCCAAAAAGCGCTGCAGGGAACGAAGACCACTGGGCTGGGGCCACTGTAAGACAGCCGAAACCTTCTCAGGATCCATGGAGAACCCCTCAGCGGAAATGATGTAACCTAAGAAGGTTACCTGGGATCTGTGAAATTCGCATTTCTCAAGCTTACCGAACAGCTTGTTCTCTCGTAACCGTTGCAACACTCGTCTGACATCCAGAATGTGGGCCTCCATGGATTCAGAATATACCAAGATGTCATCCAAATAGACCACCACACACTGCTGCAACAGGTCACGGAAAACATCGTTGATGAATTCCTGAAAGACTGCGGGCGCATTGCACAACCCAAAGGGCATAACCAAGGATTCATAATGACCGGTCCTGGTGTTAAACGCGGTCTTCCACTCATCGCCCGCCTTGATCCTTACCAGGTTATATGCCGCCCTCAGGTCGAGTTTGGTAAAGACCGTGGCCCCTTTAAGGCGATCGAACAGCTCGGAAATCAAGGGTATCGGGTAAGCGTTCTTGATCGTGATGCGATTGAGACCCCTGTAATCGATGCAAGGCCTCAACTCACCGCCCTTCTTTTTCACAAAGAAAAATCCAGCCCCTGCCGGGGACGAGGATTTGCGAATGTGTCCGCGTGAAAGCGCCTCCCTCACGTACTCCTCCATGGCCTCATTCTCCGCTACCGACAGTGGATAGACCTTGCCACGAGGAGGAACGGCACCAGGTTGTAACTCTATGGCGCAATCGTATGGGCGGTGCGGAGGTAGGGCAACCGCGCGCACCTTATCGAATACATCCCGGTACTCCTCGTATTCAGGAGGCAACAGAGAGTCCGAGGAAGTACACAGCAACTTGACAGACCCATGGATGCAACTAGTCCCACACTGCGGTGACCACGAGAGGATCTCGGCCGATCTCCAATCGAAAGTCGGATTATGCTTCTGGAGCCAGGGGTACCCCAAGACCACCGAGTAGTGTGGAGACGAAATAACCTGGAGACAGACCGACTCTCTGTGAACGGCACCAATGGCTATCCCCACTGGAAGGGTCTCATGAGTCACGTGTGACGACAGAAGGGGTCTGCCGTCTATCGCCTCAAGAGCCAGTGGGGAACCTCGAGCCTGCAGAGGAATGGAATTGGCGGCAGCGAACACACTATCAATGAACAAACCACCAGCACCCGAGTCCACCAACGCCTGGGTCGTCACCGAGCCCCCGACAGGATCTCAGGTACGAGCGTTTCCCGGACGGTTCGGACATGCCAACCGAAAATGCCCACCGAGACCACAGTACATGCATCGACCCTCGCGTCTCCGGAGTACCCTCTCCCCCTCGGACAGGCGAGCAAACCCCAGCTGCATGGGTTCACCCCCAGACAAGTCATCCCCAGGAGGCGTGGGAGGAGAGGGAGGCACGGGTGGGACAGCAAACGTAGGCGCCAATCTGTTAGAAGACCTCCGCAGGTTCTCCTTAAAGGAAGGTCTCTCCCTGAGTCTGGTGTCAATCAAAATCAGGAAAGAAATAAGAGACTCGAGCTCCACTGGTAGGTCCTTAGCTGCAACCTCATCCTTCAAGGCATCCGAGAGGCCATGAGAGAAAGCAGCGACCAGAGCCTCATTATTCCAGCCCACCTCTGCTGCCAGGGTACGAAACTCAATGGCGTATTCAGCTACGGATCGTGAACCCTGTCTGATGGACATAAGGAGCTTCGCAGCAGAGGCAGCACGAGCCGGCACATCGAATACCTTCCGAAGAGAAGCAACAAAACCGGAAAACTCGGCAACCACCGGATTGTTGTTCTCCCATAAAGGGCTGGCCCAGGCCAAGGCCTTGTCCGAGAGCAGCGAGATCAAGAAGCCCACCTTTGATCTCTCAGTAGGAAAGGCATGTGGCAGCAACTCAAAATAAATGCCCACCTGGTTAAGGAAACCTCGGCACTGAGTTGGCTCTCCCCCAAAACGCTGTGGAAGAGGGGCAGAACCGGTCATACCCCGAAACACCGCAGGCGCAACAACAGGTGTCGGGGTAGACTCTGGCGCAACAACCGGAGCGGCAGTAGGAGCGACAACCGACCCATCGGCAACGGGAGCGAAATGAGCCGTGCGTTCAAGCAGGGTTTGCAACGCCACAGCGAACCGACCCAACAGGTGATCCTGCTGATCAAGTCTGGCAACCAGCATGGGTAGCGAGGATGGCCCTGTACCGTCAGAACTCATGGCTTGGTCCTAATGTCACGGAACCATGAACCAGACGTACAACAAGAGATAAGTGAAAATAAGAAGGCTTTATTGAAAATAAAGCTGTAAAGCAAAAGTCCAAACGAATGGTGAAACCGAAGCAGAGTCTTTGAGAGGCCAGAGATCAGGAACCAGAAGGGTAGTCAGACGAAGCCAGGATCAGGAACCAGCAGGGTAGTCAGACGAAGCCAGGATCAGGAACCAGCAGGGTAGTCAGACGAAACCAGGATCAGGAACCAGAAGCAGCAGCAGTCTTAGAAGCATGTGAACACAGGAGGACCAAGCAAGGAACTGAAGCCACAGACCTCCTATATATATGAGCTAGGCATCCAGCTCCTCCCAGTGGGAAGGAGGAGCCGCAGGGTGGAAGGCTACAAGAAACCCAGAAACCAAGATGGCCGCCAGCACATGTCAAACGAAGGAGAACAGCAAGAAGGTAAGACCATGACAGTTTGTCATCCTAGGTCACAACTTCGCCAAATGGAAGGATTGCCGGATGATGAGGAGTAAAGAGATATTAAGGTTCCAGCTAAAAAATGGAAACCCAGGATTGGTATAGTATGAACATACAAATATACTAACCTATCCTCATGTATTTTCCTCTGTAACTAATTATCTCATGACTCACTTTTGTATCGAGAACTTGCTCTGTCCAAGAAAAGAAACGATGCCAAATCAAAGATGTATGGTCGTATTAACTCTTTTCTTGCAGGAGTGATAAAAAGTGTTAGATGTATGTACTTATATTTGTCATACAATATATTTCAGGCGCAAGATGGCATCGAGTGTTGTTGCTGTTATCTACATCATCCTGATCTTGGGGAAGGAGTTCCAGGCTGAGCCGATTGCAGTACCAGGCCCTTCATCTGGGATCATGCTACAGGATACCACGGGATTCCTCTTGACGAATAAGAGGATTCTATCCCAAAAGATCTACGTCAGTTTGGATCCACGTGTCTTCGTCGAAAGACAGTTCAACATTTCCGAGATTTCGTCTCTGGAGATAAAGATTTGGTATCAAATGCACATCGGCTATTCCCAAGAAAGGATTACACAGATCCTGGAACAGACGAGGAAAACCATGACTAGAGAACAGTTTTCAACAAGTCGACGACCAAAGCGGTTCGTTTCTGCGATTACAGCCGCCATAATCTTTGCCGTAGTGGGCACTGTCATTGCCACCGGTGTATCAGCTGTTAATTCCATCTCTATTAAGACATTGGAACTTGAGATTGGTTCACTGAAAAGGAACCTAATGAGTATTCATGCAGAGATGGAGAATCAGAAAAAAACATTTATCGGACTTATATTCCGTTGTAGAGGGTACTGTTGTTACCACCGACTTACACTCAAAATTATTGACTCATTCAATAAATCTTCATGGGAGCTGAATGAAAAGCCCTTTGTGACATTCCAATGTAGTCCAACTTCTCTATTGGATTACATTGTAATGAAGGGGGATTTGTTGTGCTTTTTCATAAGTGTAAACAGTTATATCTACTTATTTTAGTTATAATGGGTATTCATTGCCTTTAAGAGCAATGTTGATTTATATTCACTGTTTTGTATGGATTTTCATGTAGGCCAAAGTAAGTCCATGAGAAGATTACTGTGCTGTTCAAAAGCTAGTGTTATAGTAACAATATATTATGCATTTAGAAAGTTAGAAGATACACCGCACCTGCAGATTCTGAGACTTCATTGTTTTTCCTATCTGAACATGAATTCCACAGTGTGAGAATTGTCTAGATGTTCCTCAAAGTATACATTCATGTATCAAAGTTTGTCCCTCGGCCCTGAGACAAGGCCTCCAGACGTCAGAGGTGTAGTAGTGAAAATATCAGGCATGTATGAGTTAACCCTTAATGGTATGATGCCTATTGCTTACACAACAGTGCCACCTAGATATGAGCAGTTAATACTACATCAGTAGCAAAAGTGCATTCTGGGTAGTATGATGACGTCAGGCTCCTTATCAATGCACACACCCATCCAACAATGATTGGAAGTTCCAAACTCGGAGGGCGTGTTCATCTGATAAGTTTTGGGTTAAGAAACCAGTTACCAAGAAAAAAGAAAAGGAAGGAAAGAAAAACAAACAAACATTGGGATTATAGATCTCTGGAGAATCAATTGGATTATCGGGAAAAACTCTTGAGAGCTGGCTGCCCCAAGACTCTGCACACCACTTGACCCTTGGGTAATGTATATTTTTGTTTTATGTAGTATTGATCTAAATTAATTGGCTTGATACTTAGTCAGATACCCGCTCATTTGCGGACGTGTAACGTTAGTTTTAGTACAATATAGTGAGCACTCAATATCTGCTGCTATACGTCAGGTTCAATTTATATATTATTTATTATGTCACACTACAGCATATTTTATACAAGATCAAAACAATATGTTAATAAAATACCGCTTATTAAAAATTAACAAGAAGTATCACTGCTAAATATCAATGTGAGTCATTATTATATATCAATAAAATTCGAACTTGTTAAGAATATAAATATAGAATATAAATATAGAAAAACCCTTATTGTTACTTTATATGCGCTGCGCCTGTATTGCGCTACAAAGTCTCAGTCTTATATCTATGCTGAGAGGAGAGGCTCACAGTTCCAGGCGGTATCTTCGTGAGTTTACTATTCAATATTACTCACTTTTTTGGGGTCCAGCTTGTGTGTATCAGTCCGTGGTGGCGTCCCACCACAGGTTAGTGCACTCACCGGATTTCTTTATAGCGCTGTAGGCTAGCTTCCACTTGCTCCAATCTGCAGTCTCGTTATGGTAGATGAAATACCTGCTTTCAATTGACTCCTATACGCCCCACGTGTAGTTGGCGTCCTGTGTTTTACCAACAATCCACGAGGTTAGGGCGTCAGGGAGTCCTCGCTTGTAGATATGTTTGAGGCTCCTATGTTTGAGTCAAGAGTCTTGCTAATTACCGTCTATGCGGTTATGTCCATAACTCTGCGTACTGGTGATTCCGGTGTGGTGAAGTGTCTCCTTCAGTGTATGGATCCCGTCCTGCTATACGCGTTTCAAGGTCTCTGACCTCTTCCTCAGTAGCTGTAACGTTAGTTGCCACATCAGTGTTCTCTCTTGTTTCAGTTACGATGCATATAACTGAATAAAGGGGATAATACTGGAGTAACTCTCTGTTGGGAATCTTAGTATTCCCTAGTTTGACATCCAGCCAATAATTTATAAGTTTTGATGCAATACTACGATTATCTGAGTTTGGTCATAATTTTTTTTGGATGGAGCAAAGGCTCGTATCTGTCATCTTCTTGATTGAGTTTTCCGCATTATCCATTGATTGTATCTCTCTCACAAATTTAAAGCTGTATTGCATAATATTCTGGTGTTGGTTGAGTATTGTTTTGTTGGCATCATATAGTGGTGAATTCTGGGTACTGCATATCATTGTATATTATTGAAATTTATGTTGATTCATTTTTGATTGTATTGTAAACTATTTTATAATAAACCATTTATATTTTTGCATAGACGCTTGTACCCTGTTTTACTGATTGCACAAAATAATCAGGTTCTTGATCGAACTCGTGAGATGCTTATGTCCATCTCCCGGATCAATATCGTTTGCATAATTTTTCTTTTGATAAGCTAAATATTTTTTTTTTAAATCTTTATATAAAGCATTTGCTTTATATACCCGACAAAGGTGACAACTACACTACACATGAAGGTGACAACTACACTACACATGAAGCTGACAACTACACTACACATAAAGGTGACAACTACACTACACATAAAGGTGACAACTACACTACACTACACATAAAGCTGACAACTACACTACACATAAAGGTGACAACTACACTACACATAAAGGTGACAACTACACTACACTACACATAAAGCTGACAACTACACTACACTACACATAAAGCTGACAACTACACTACACTACACATAAAGCTGACAACTACACTACACTACACATAAAGCTGACAACTACACTTCACATGAAGGTGACAACTACACTACACATAAAGGTGACAACTACACTACACATAAAGGTGACAACTACACTACACATAAAGGTGACAACTACACTACACATAAAGGTGACAACTACACTTCACATAAAGCTGACAACTACACTTCACATAAAGCTGACAACTACACTTCACATAAAGCTGACAACTACACTTCACATAAAGGTGACAACTACACTTCACATAAAGCTGACAACTACACTACACATAAAGCTGACAACTACACTTCACATAAAGCTGACAACTACACTACACATAAAGCTGACAACTACACTTCACATAAAGGTGACAACTACACTTCACATAAAGCTGACAACTACACTTCACATGAAGGTGACAACTACACTTCACATAAAGGTGACAACTACACTACACATAAAGCTGACAACTACACTACACATAAAGGTGACAACTACACTACACATAAAGGTGACAACTACACTACACATAAAGCTGACAACTACACTTCACATAAAGCTGACAACTACACTTCACATAAAGGTGACAACTACACTACACATAAAGCTGACAACTACACTACACATAAAGCTGACAACTACACTTCACATAAAGGTGACAACTACACTACACATGAAGGTGACAACTACACTTCACATAAAGGTGACAACTACACTACACATAAAGCTGACAACTACACTTCACATAAAGCTGACAACTACACTACACATAAAAGGTGACAACTACACTACACATGAAGGTGACAACTACACTTCACATAAAGCTGACAACTACACTACACATGAAGGTGACAACTACACTTCACATAAAGCTGACAACTACACTACACATAAAGGTGACAACTACACTACACATGAAGGTGACAACTACACTTCACATGAAGGTGACAACTACACTACACATGAAGGTGACAACTACACTACACATAAAGGTGACAACTACGCTTCACATGAAGGTGACAACTACACTACACATGAAGGTGACAACTACACTTCACATAAAGCTGACAACTACACTACACATAAAGCTGACAACTACACTTCACATAAAGCTGACAACTACACTACACATAAAGCTGACAACTACACTACACATAAAGGTGACAACTATGCTTCACATAAAGGTGACAACTACGCTTCACATAAAGCTGACAACTACACTTCACATAAAGCTGACAACTACACTACACATAAAGCTGACAACTACACTTCACATGAAGGTGACAACTACACTACACATAAAGCTGACAACTACACTTCACATGAAGGTGACAACTACACTTCACATAAAGCTGACAACTACACTACACATAAGGCTGACAACTACACTACACATGAAGGTGACAACTACACTTCACATAAAGCTGACAACTACACTTCACATAGTGCTGACAACTACACTACACTACACATAAAGCTGACAACTACACTTCACATGAAGGTTAATAATCAGATTTTATAAAAATATAACAATAGTATATACATACAGAGATACATTGTCCTTCCTTTTGTAAGTTATAGAGGGGGGTGCCGCCCTTTCCAGCACAAGCAGTCAGAGTCCCGATCAGGGAAGTCGGTTCCTACGCCCGGCGCCCCATGGTAAGTGAGCTTCCTCCACCGGCTGAAAGGTTCCAGCTTTTATACTGCTTAGGCTACTTTCATACTCGCGTTTGGTGCGGATAAGTCATGGATCTGCACAAACGCATCCGTTCAGATGATACAACCGCATGCATCCGTTCAGAACGGATCCGTTTGTATTATCTTTAACAGCGTAAACGGATCCGTCTTGAACATCACTGAAAGTCAATGGGAGACAGATCCGTTTTCTATTGTGCCATATTGTGTCAGTGAAAAGGGATCCGCCCCCATTGACTTACATTCTGTTTCAGGACGGATCCGTTTGGCTCAGTTTCATCAGACGGACACCAAAACGCTGCAGGCCGCCTCCAGAGCCGAATGGAGACGGAACGGAGGCAAACTGATGCATTCTGAGCGGATCCTTTTCCATTCAGAATGCATTAACGGCAAAGCTGATCCGTTTTGGACCGCTTGTGAGATCCCTGAACGGATCTCACAAACGGAAACCAAAACACCAGTGTGAAAGTAGCCTTAAAAGAAATGAGCGAAGCTTGGCAGGTTCGGGTTCAGGTAGGTAATCAATTGCGTTATGGATTCCGTATCTCGGCACATAACGGATTCCTTTAGAGGCCTTCTGTCATAATAGAAGTGTATGGGAAGCGTAACGGATCGGCACCGGCTCCATTATGCAGGACTCCTGTCAGAAGGTGAACAGAGTTTATTTCCTTTGAGACAAATAACACACAAGATACAATGTCGCCAAGCAGTCGTCTGATTATCCTTAGGAGTCCAGGCTTTCTATAAGGTTCCTTACGTAAGGAATAAAGAAATAAGCAGTATCCAAAATAGTCGCTACTTTGTATAGAACATATAACAGGACACCCCGTACCAACTTTATCCGGGTGTGCCCTGTGAAAGGCCCTCACCAGGCGGCAGTGCACTAGGTACTGAAGGGAACCCCGAAGAACACGTGAGTCGAGAATCCTAGAGATCTCAAACTCCAAATTGCCATCCACCAGGACAGGGGAAGGTGGCAATGGAGCTGGTTCTACAGGTTCCACATTTTTCTTCAATAAAGACCTGTGAAACACATTATGGATCTTCCAGGTCTGCGAAAGATCCAGACGAAACGCCACCGGGTTGACAATAGCAGAGATTTTGTAAGGGCCAATAAATCTTGGTCCCAATTTCCAAGATGGTACCTTGAGCTTAAAGTTTTTAGTGGACAACCACACCGAATCACGCACACACAGGTCCGGACCAGTCATACCTCTCCTGTCAGCGATCCGTTTAGATCTTTCACCCATCTTTTCCAAATTAACTTGGATCTTCCACCAGATAGATGACAAGGCGGAAGAGAATCTCTCCTCTTCTGGCATCACAGAAGATCCAGTCTCAGCAAAAGTACCAAATTGTGGGTGAAAACAATATGCGCCAAGAAAATGGTGACTTATCAGTGGTGACTTGTCTACGGTTGTCTACGATTATTCAAGGAAAATTTGGCTAGAGACAAGAACGAGGACCAGTCATCCTGGTTCTCAGCAACAAAACACCCCAAATAGGTCTCCAGGTTTTGGTTAGTGCGCTCTGTCTGACCATTCGACTGAGGATGAAAAGCCAAAGAGAAAGACAGTTGAATTCCCAGATGAGAGCAGAACGCCCTCCAAAACCTGGAAACAAATTGCGGCCCCCTATCAGACACCACATCAGAGGGAATGCCATGTAGTTTCACAATGTTATCGATAAAAACCTGAGCGAGAGTTTTGGCATTGGGCAAGCTAGGCAACGGTACAAAGTGGTCCATCTTACTGAAGCGGTCCACTACCACCAAAATTACAGTTTTCCCAGAAGAACTCGGTAAATCGGTAATAAAGTCCATGGACAAATGCGTCCAAGGACGAGACGGGATGGATAAAGGAAGAAGGGATACTGAAGGCCGAGTGTGAGCCATCTTCGCGCGTGCACAGGTCTCGCAAGCGGTCACATAACCCTCCACACCCTTGCGCAACCCTGGCCACCAGAACCTCCGGGAAATAAGATCTATGGTGAATTTGCTTCCAGGATGTCCCGCAAGGGCCGTATCATGATGTTTCTTGAACACCTTGTATCTCAGTTCAGCAGGAACAAACAACTTGTCTGGAGGACAAGAATCAGGAGCTTCCTCCTGGGCCCCCAACACCTCCATCTCCAACTCGGGGTACAGAGCGGAAAACACCACCCCATCAGCCAAAATCAGAGCGGGATCCTCCGAATCACTCCCCCCAGGAAAACTACGAGACAACGCATCTGCCTTGACGTTTTTAACCCCAGGGTGAAAGGTGACCACAAAATTGAACCTAGTAAAAAACAGTGACCATCTAGCCAAGTAAGCCAAATTCTTGTGGTCAGTATATACCGTAATAGGATGAGTAGCCCCTTCCAACCAATAACGCCATTCCTCAAAGGCAAATTTAATGGCCAGCAACTCTATCTCCTACATCATAATTTCTTTCAGCGGCCGAGAGTTTTTTGGAGAAAAAAAGCACACGGACGCCATTTGCTAGGGGGATGGACCCTGCGACAGAACTGCTCCGACCCCCACTTCTGATGCATCAACCTCCACGATAAACGGTTGAGACATCAGGTTGCATCAGAATGGGAGCAGACGCAAAACATTTCTTAATAGCAGAAAAGGCCTGTAATGCCTCATCCGACCAGACAGAAAAGTCAGTGCCTTTTTTAGTCATATCTGTCAAAGGTTTTACAATGGTGGAATAATTCAAGATGAATTTTCTGTAGTAATTGGTAAAACCCAAAAACCACATCAGAGCTTTCTGATTCTCAGGCCGGTCCCATTCCAGTACCACCCGGACCTTTTCGGGGTCCATGCGAAAACCAGAGTCATAAGCAGGTATACTAAAAACGGTAGCTCCTGGACAGCAAATACACATTTTTCCAATTTTGCATACAATTTATTCTCCCGAAGGATCGACAACACCTGTCTCACGTGATCCTGATGGGTCTCCAAATCGGGTTAGTAAATTAGTATATCATCAAGGTAAATAACAATTAACCTTCCCACTAAATTATGGAAAATATCATTGACAAATTGCTGATAGACCGCTGGCGCATTAGTTAAACCAAAGGGCATGACAAGATTCTCGAAATGACCTTCGAGTGTATTGAAGGCCGTTTTCCACTCATCTCCTTCCTTAATTCTGATCAGATTATTAGCTCCTCTTAAATCCAACTTGGAGAACACCTTAGCTCCGACAATTTGATCAAATAGATCAGAAATCAAAGGAAGGGGATACGGATCACGGACCGTAATGCGATTCAATTCCTGTAAATCTAAACACGGTCTAAGTGATCCGTCTTTCTTTTTTACGAAAAAGTAGCCGGCGGCCACAGGGGACTTAGATGGCCTAATATGTCCCTTTGCCAAACTCTCTGCAATATACTTCCGCATAGCTTCTCTTTCGGGTTGGGAAAGGTTGTATAGTCGAGATTTTGGCAGTTTAGCTCCAGGGATGAGATTGACCGGACAATCATATTCTCGATGGGGGGGGGGGGGGGAACTCCTGAGCTCCACCCTCCGAGAATACGCCCGCAAAATCAGAAAGAAACTGAGGTAGGACCGTAGTTGACACCCCTGATATAGAAGCACAAAGACAGTTGTCCGAACAAAATTCACTCCAGCTACTGATTTGTCTTGTTTGCCAGTCAATAGTAGGGTTATGCTTTATCAACCACAGTAAACCCAGAACCATCGGAGCAGGCAAGCCCTTCATAACAAAACAAGAAATGGACTCAACATGTGAATCACCCACCCTTAACAGAATGTCATGAACAGTGGCGTACACACAATCCATGGGGCCCCGGTGCGAAACTGATCCATGGGCCCCCCCCCCCCCCGGTCTCGGGAGGGGCAGTTTCCCCGGGCAATAGGAGATTATGGGGCCCCTGTGTCAACCACACACACACACAGCCCCACCCATAAATCGCGCCCGTACCTCTCACATCCAGTGACGTCTCCTTCAATGTAGATGTTCTCTGTCCTCATCTTCTCCTTTCAGACCAGACCACCATTTTTACGCCGTTTTTAATCTCTGCAGTTTGACAAAAAAATAAAAATCTTAGTTTACTACTTTTCCATCATCCTACCATCTTCTGGACAAAACATCCTACTACCCCAATATTGCCCCCAATATTTTGCCAGTATCAAGTGCCAACCCCCCCGTGTGCCAGTATCAAGTGCCAACCCCCACCTCATTTTCCAGTATCGAGTGCCAACTCCCCCCCCCCTCATTTTCCAGTATCAAGTGCCAACCTTCCCCCCCCCCATTTTCCAGTATCAAGTGCCAACCTTCCCCCACCCCATCTTTTTCCAGTATCAAGTACCAACCTTCCCCCCCCATCTTTTTCCAGTATCAAGTACCAACCTTCCCCCCCATTTTCCAGTATCAAGTGCCAACCTTCCTTCCCTCCCCCTCCCCATTTTCCAGTATCAAGTGCCAACTCCCCCCCCCCTCATTTTCCAGTATCAAGTGCCAACCTTCCTTCCCTCCCCATTTTCCAGTATCAAGTGCCAACCTTCCTTCCCCCCATTTTCCAGTATCAAGTGCCAACCTTCCTTCCCCCCCCCCCATTTTCCAGTATCAAGTGCCAACTTTCCTTCCCCCCATTTTCCAGTAGTGCCAACCTTCCTTCCCCCCCCCTCATTTTCCAGTATCAAGTGCCAATCTTCCTTCCCCCCATTTTCCAGTAGAGCCAACCTTCCTCCCCCCCCCCCATTTTCCAGTATCAAGTTCCAACCTTCCTTCCCCCCCCTCCCATTTTCCAGTATCAAGTGTCTCCTCATGTCCCAAGTAAAGTCCGATTTAAAAAAATAAAATAAACCCTTATACTTACCTCCTTAGCAGCGATGCGATGCAGGCCTCTTCTGGCCTGTGTCCCGCTCTGTACTGCTCAAGTGGCGCGATGACATCATCGCGCCGCCTGCACCGCTCTGATAGGCTGCCGGCACAAGGCCCGCAGCCTATCAGAGGAACAGGGAAGGGAGACGCCTCCCTCCCCTGCCCGGCCGCAGCACAGCAATCTGTATCGCTGTCCTGAGGACGGCGATACAGATCACTATGGAGATGAACGCTTCCACAATGGAAGCGTTCATCTCCCTGTCACCTGCGGCTGGCGCCGCCGCTGCCGCGGGACCACCTGAGTCGCACTCACACTACTGCAGGGGCCAGGGGTCCACAGGCGGCCGGGCCCCCTGGAGTGCCGGGCCCGGTCGCAACTGCGACCCCTGTATGTACGCCACTGGTCATGAACTATATGAGTAAGACTCTTTTGTCAGAGAGGGGAGGAATCAATAGCAAACACTGGTATCTCTTTATCTAATGTGCTAGTTCTAAAACCAAGATTTTTGAAGAAATGAAAATCAAATACCTCAAAATCAAAATCTAGCACCACCATGGCAGGCAGGAGGAAACAGGTATTGCAGGGAGAATGCATATTTGCTTGCTCAGACTCCCCACTCACACTACCAAGAGTCAGGGAAGTTTTTTATTTCTCTTTATGTGAATACCTCCGTAGTTTTTCATTACCGCTTTGAGGTTTAACAAAAAGGACATGCACAAACAAAATGACCTTTTCCACAGAAGTAACATAGGGATTTTAGGAAGCTGAATAAGCTATCACCTGAGCGAAAGGAAACCTAGCCCAACTGCATAGGCTCCTCTCCTGCCCCAGATTCAAAAGTCATATTACCCCGGGGACTAGGTGGGACGGATCCACTTATAGACTGGACCCCCCGCTCGAGAGGAATCTTATACCTTTCTCTAAGACGTCTATCAGGCCACACTGCCAAAGACATGGCCGTCTCCAATGAATCGGGATACTCATGAAAAGCAAGGGCATCTTTCAACCTCTCAGATAGCCCCTGACAAAACTGACTCCGGAGTGCAGGATCATTCCACCCCGAGTCAGTTGCCCATCTACTAAATTCTGCACAATACGACTCCGCAGTACGTTCTCCCTCTAACAAACTGCACAGCTTAGATTCAGCCATAGAGACCCGGTCTGGGTCATCATAAATCAAGCCCAAGGCTCTAAAAAATTCATCCACTGACCGGAGGGATGGTGAACCGGTCGACAGAGAAAAAGCCCAGGACTGCGCGTCCCCTTTGAGCAGGGATATAATGATCCCCACATCGGCCGCAGACGAAAATACAACCTGAACCAAATAAAGTCATCACCACCCCCTGAGAACCTATCAGGGAGAGCGACTTTAGGCTCTAAGCAGACCTGATTTCCTCCAATGGCGCCAGACGCCAGAGCATTCTCACACCGTGTGTTGGGCAATTTACTCTCTTGCCTAACGTGTCCCTGACACATGATTTCGGTGATCAGCTTGAATTAAGTCTTTTCCGGTACCGGGAGAATGAATTAGATTGACCACATGAACACATGTCTATTTCCAATCCATTCTGGTTTATTCCACAGTTGGCAAACAGTTATAATAGAGGGGGTTGAGCTTCCTTGACATCCAATCATATGTTAGCATTAGTATTCGACCTATGGTATCGATCACACATGAGCTCTGCATTAACATAATAGATGACTCATAGTAACAGCATTTGACCAATCAGGTATATACACATAGGCCAGCATACACTTGAGCCAGATGACCTTATATGGTTAGAAGGCTGTTCAAACTTACAACCTAAGGAATGTATGGATATTCCTGAAACAGCACAAGAAGTTTCACACATTCCAAAGGGGAAAGGGATATTTTGTAGTGCACTGACCAAATGTAATACACATGGCTGAATAAGACAAAATGGAGTTACTTATACCCCATCAAATCCCCTCTTAGAACCATATATATATATATATATATATATATATATATATATATACACACACTATATGGTTCTTTCTCTGCTCTCCCTTGGTTTGCTTGTAAGCCTTTAGGTATTCCATATACCCTTCAGGAGTATAATCCTCAGGCTTTGTTGAGGTTGTGTTTGCCTCTTCTACCTATACCGGAGTATAGAGGAATGTTGAGTGTACCCCTCTTTCGGCCACATTTTGACATATGGCTAGAAGGGAGGGCACACACTACAGACAACAGCAGAGACCCACTATTGCAGCGACCACGGCGAGTACCACTCCTAAAACATATCTTATTTGACCAAAGTCAGGTATTCAGCCAAAAAGCCAGTCCCCCCAACCTTGGTCAACATCCTGTTTTATATGTTTTCTCATCTCTTCTAATTGACCTATTTTATCTTTTATTCCACGGGAATGATCTGATAGATTGAAACAACACATCCCTGCGAACGCTGAGCATCCTACACCATGCTGGAGCAATAGATAGTCAATAGTTGCCCTATTCTGCAAGATAGCCTTTTCATACGATTGTATATCCAGCAGCATATCCTGCAGAACTGCACTAGTGATATTTATCTGTTTTACCATAAAACAGGCAAGTTTTGATATTGTCCTGTGGTTATATATGGCCAACCCTGGTACTCCTATCAAAGATACCCCTAAACTCATATATTCTGATCTAGAGAGGAGATTCACATTATAATCACAATTTTCCGGTAACTGTAGGGAAGTGTCTCTCGTGTGTAGTGTCTGCATTGCTGGGAATAGTGGTATCATTGCTAATGTCAACCTAGCTATTGTACAGGGTCCCTCTGTAATATTGGCCGGTATATATGTGTGACTAGTATTCCCACAGGCCAATACCCATCCTGTTGGTAGAGGTACATGTTTGTCTAGGGATGGTACTGTTTTTGTAATATTACATTGAATATTCTTTCCTGATACTATTTTTTTACAACTACCTAAATCTCTATCACAAATATTTGGTTTAGTCTTGTTCTGCATTTTTGCTTGTATGCAGGGAGGCAATAGTGTCTCATCACAGGTGAAGTTATAACATATTCCTGCTGCTGTGACAAGACCTGTAATTATTTCTATCATATTACTCTGCAGAGTCTCATATGTAGGACAGTCATAACAAGTATGATAAGGATTTACATATCCATATTTAACATCATGATCCTCCAAATCTGTGTCATTCCATTGGGAACGTAGTAGCTCCGTCCATACATCTACTGGGGTGGGGACAGCTCCCAGACATGTCTCCAAAATGTTAAATACAGATAAAGTGGTTTGGAGACAAAAGTCAGTTAAGTTCAGAGTTTTGGCCAGGTACAGCCATAAGTTCTCCTTTGTCTTCCATAGACTCTCTTCCCCTCTGCATTCTGTTTTCAGGTATATCTGTCTGTTCCACAGCCATGGGACAGTAAGTAGGAGACACAAAACTGCAATTATTAAGGCACTGCATCTCAGCCATCTCGAGGAATTTCCCGACTGCGTCATCTCGTTGGGGGTCAAGGCTGTCTGCCTCCGTTAGTACCCCTTCTGTATCTTCTTCGAGGTCAAGGCTGTCTGCCTCCGTTAGTACCTCTGGGCCTCGTTGGAGGTCAAGGCTGTCTGCCTCCGTTAGTACCTCTCTTTTCTTCACCAACTTAATCCTTGTGGCGTGGATCCACGTGGGCGACTGTTCAGTGAGGACTGCTGTTCTGGTGATCGCGACTACCTCGGTGGGTTGTCCGTAGGTGAAGCTTCCTAGTTCCTTTCCCTTCTTTAAGATCTTGATCATCACCTGGTCGCCTATCCAGAATGGATGGGTTGGTTCCTGTGAAAGAGAAAGAGACTTACAAGCAACTTATTCTTCAGTTTTACTGAGGACCTTGATCAGATTATTACTCCTCTCTGATCAGGTCCAAGTCCCCTTCCTGCACTACCAGGGGGCGTCTTGCCCATGGTGTGGGGAAAGGCCTACCCATGAGTATCTCAATGCTGTTTATGTCCTACTCTGTGGAAATGTGCTATTAAGATGGAAGCACTGTGTTGGGGAATACATAACTTCCCCTCTTCGCAGACTAATCCTATCTCAGGATTTTTCTGCAATACTGGATAACACCAGTCTTGCTGTTCCTGTTCAGTGGCATACCACTGAAGATCAGTAAGCATTTGCAACATCTCAGGAGTTGGAGGTGCCAAACATGGCATCTCCCAATGGTTATACAAACCTGTGAGGTTGCATTTGGCCACTCGTTTCGCCACCTTATCTGCCAGCGCATTGCCCTGTGAGACATGATCCTTACCATCTGCTGCCGTAAATCCTCTCCTCTGCCAGATCATACCATGGTCCCACACTACTCCATGTGTGTACCTACTCTCAGTATAAATGGTGACAGGTCTATCAGCATGTAGAATACATGTCCTAGTGAGTGCAATGAGCTCAGCTGCCTGCTGTGTTGAGTGCGGATGTCCTTGAGTAGGCCTACAACATCATGAGTGGTGTGCAAAATGGTGTAATGTCACATTGTGAAAGAATTTGTCAACTCTACCATCATAGCACAGGCTGCAAGAGAACACAGACATGCCGGCATCCCCTGGACAGAGGTGGGCATTACCTTTGAGAAAAACACACAATTTTGGCGTGCAAACATGTGGAAGGGCATATTATAGTCAGGGAGGCCCAGCCCTGGACTCGACATGAGCGAACATTTCAGATAATCAAATGCATTGTACATTTCAGAAGACCATTTAATCAAATCTGGATTTCTGTCCAGAGTGGCTTGCCTCAAAACATTGTCAATAGTGGGAGCAATCAGGAATCCATTGTCTACAGTAATTTATCATACCAAGGAAAAATAACATTTCTTTCTTGGTGTGCGGGGCGACCAAACCCGCAATAGACTGGACTCTTTCTGCGCTGATTCTCCATTCACCTTTTGTGAGGACAAAGCCCAAGTATTCAACCTGCATTTTACACCATTGCATTTTCTTAAGTGTCACTTTGTGACCACATCCTGACAACCATTATAACAGTGATAAACCATCCTGAATGCTGGCCTCCGCTGACATGCTACACAGTAATAAATCATCGACATATTGCAGCAGCACAGAACCTTGGGGGGGTGTACCATGGCTCTAACATCGCTTGGAGGACTATGCTGTACACTACAGGTGAATCAGCATATCCCTGGGGCATTTCTGCACCAGGTCAGTTGACGTCTGTCAAAGGAAAAAGCAAAAAGTAGTCTGGTTATCTTATCAACTGGGATAGAAAAGAATGCATTTTTCAGATCTATCACACTGAACCAAACAGCGTCTGCTGGAATGGTAGATAATAATGAAGTGACATCAGGTACAACAGGGGCTATAGGCACAATGATGTTGTTGATGGCCCTTAAATCCTGTACAAAGCGGGTAGCACCATCTGCCTTTGTCACTGGATTCACGGGCGTGCTGTAGGGTGAAATCACCTCTTCCAGGATTCCCTTTTGTAGGAATTCTTCTATCATTGGCCTAAGTCCATCAAGTTTCTCTTTTCACAGCGGGTATTGTTTCTGGAACACTGAGATGACACCTGGTTTCACAGTAGCTTTGTAATGTGTGCAATCTATGAATCCTGTGTCATATTCTTTTGAGGACCATAATGCAGGGTTAATGTTATTAAGCTCTGGGTGGTCCTGTATGTTTGCAAAAATCAGTGGCACTGGTGTAGAGACTGGAATGAGATCTGAGTGTACTGTTATGTCCTGATTCTTTGCTGATACCTGCAAGTCAAGCTTAATGAACAAATCTCTCCCTAATAGGCTGACTGGGCAATCTAGTATAATGCTAAATACATGATATGATGTATTCCCTGTCCATGGTCTCGAGTAGTAGTGAGTCAGTTTTGAAAGTTTTTTTTTTTTTGTTTTGTTTTTTCAAAACCCCATTAATTTACATAGAAGGCTCACACTTCCTTCCTCCCACTCTGAGTCACCTAAGTCCACCCCTTTTAGTCGGACGCTTTGGTCCGTCCTCTGTTCTGCCATTAGTATCCTAGCTGTCCATACGAACAGAGCTCTGATGTTTAGCACAACACTTAACATGTAACAT
Source organism: Bufo bufo (assembly GCF_905171765.1). NCBI lineage: Eukaryota > Metazoa > Chordata > Amphibia > Anura > Bufonidae > Bufo > Bufo bufo. Next base: position 9,946,506 of record NC_053395.1, read on the forward strand.
GTAACTGCAAACATTGAAACAAACAGATCTGACAATACAGACATGAACACACAAAGGGCCCATAAAAACTTTTCATTGACTTCAATAAATAAAAATGTACAGCTTGATCAATGCTGTTGGTACCAATAAAAACCAAAAACTTCCAAGAAAAATAAAATAAAATTCTCAATGCGCATATTTAAAAACAAATACCGTACTCCATACGCGTTCATATACATTTTTCCATGTACTCTTTTTTCATTAACAACTCATAACCACGCCCTTACACGTAAAATATGAATTGCACACACAGCTCTGCTACGTACATCTCAGTCTTCATACATTTTCAATTCCACTTACAACGCACACACCCATTCACATTTCACTGAATCATGTATCTTTCACCCAATCACACAATTTCTTTGTTACATTCCAAAATTTGCAGCACAGACAAACACAGCTTTCCTGGAAACAGATAGCCACACCACACCCAGAATTGCTGATGGTCTGTCACTGTAAAACAATATACATGTTAATCATACAGTCATTTTGTTAAAATTAACAAATCATCTTATATGCCATGTCGTTTTTTAATTTAGTGTTACACACATCGCCACTTATTCTATATATAATTACCCTCCTTCCCCCATTTCCTTTGCCTTTCATCTCTTATTTCAGGAGTGTTCAAACAGGGGAAGTAAAGCAATACATCAGTACGTTCAGCTGTCCCAAATGTTCCTCAAACTTTTACTCATATCTGAATAAGGACTTAGAATGGGTGCAACCTTAGATTGATAGGATTGGACACTTCCAATTAGCATCATCACTGCAGGCACATTTTAAACCATCTGAACATACAATTTGGAAAGATCCAATCCAATACTGGAGCCCTGTCTGGAAGATCTTATAGATAACACAGGTTAGTATCTTTACATTCTGCTAATGCATTACCAATTAGCAGCCCCCCTCCCCCCCAACCCCCATATGTAGGTTAGTTGAATTCCTGAGCACAGGAGGGGGGGGTGAGATGGGAGGGAGTTCTCTCTGAGAGCACACTTCAGAGAAAACAGGAAAAGTTATTGTGGGACTAGAAGTGACATTTTGGAATTTACAGCAGATGTGGTGGGGGAAGGGATGCCACATGGCAACCTTTTGCTGTTCTTTGTTCCCTACCACACCCAAATCCTCCATCTTGTAATAAGAAATGCTGCTCATTTCATTTCTCTAACTTCAATTATCAATACACTTATGCATTAACTGTCCATCTTTTAGTGCTGTAATCTCTAATTCCAGGGCTATAAATCGTCACTATTTAAACACACACAGATCATTAGGGCAACAAAACTTAACCAGTTCATTTCTGAACGTTTAACACAAGCCCTTTCTAATTGCAAACACTGAGGCACTCTTTTTTTTTTTCTTTTTTTTTCAGTTAACTTCCTGACACTGCTGTGTTTTCTCACTCACCATAGCCCCCTTCACAGGAGCTCTGATGTACACTGTCTGTAAGCTTCTAACTTCACAGATTTTTACAGCTTTTCATCCCAGTTGCCAGCCGGGCATAACATTCTGTTTCACATTTTAACTGTCAATTCTCACATCCTGCCAAATTGTCTACCCATGTGTTAACTAGGAAGTAATTTGTGGGACTAGACCGTGCAACATAAAGTTTACATGTTGGCAGTGATAGAAACAGAATGATTTCAAAGTGGGACGTGACCGTACACTTACCACCTGGTCAACATCTCACACAGACAGATAATCTTAATACTTCTAAAATACTTATACTATATATACATAAGAGTTAAAATTCAAGCTTGTATCCTTCTGTTCCCGGAACAGATTATTCATATAGTGCACTATCTCTTAACGATATGGACTTACTAAGCCTCTTACAATCAACATAAGCTTCCCTGAGCTTTTGCGCATGTCCCAGACATCGCAAGCCACCGAAATCATAAATAGATGGTTCGACTTACTTGAATGAGATTTTGGTCATTGCTCCCAGGTCCAAGGAGGACAAGAATTGATGTCTTTCACTGTAGACCTGAAGAGATGACCCTCCCAATCTCGGACCGAGCCCCCAAGCTGTTGGGCAATTTACTCTCTTGCCTAACGTGTCCCTGACACATGATTTCGGTGATCAGCTTGAATTAAGTATTTTCTGGTACCGGGAGAATGAATTAGATTGACCACATGAACACATGTCTATTTCCAATCCATTCTGGTTTATTCCACAGTTGGCAAACAGTTATAATAGAGGGGGTTGAGCTTCCTTGACATCCAATCATATGTTAGCATTAGTATTCGACCTATGGTATCGATCACACATGAGCTCTGCATTAACATAATAGATGACTCATAGTAACAGCATTTGACCAATCAGGTATATACACATAGGCCAGCATACACTTGAGCCAGATGACCTTATATGGTTAGAAGGCTGTTCAAACTTACAACCTAAGGAATGTATGGATATTCCTGAAACAGCACAAGAAGTTTAACACATTCCAAAGGGGGAAGGGATATTTTGTAGTGCACTGACCAAATGTAATACACATGGCTGAATAAGACAAAATGGAGTTACTTATACCCCATCACCGTGCAATAGAACTGCGGAGATCAGCAACCTCCAGCGATAATCCCTGCATGCGATCAACCAAGGCATCCATAGCCTCCATTTCGCAAACAGCAGGGATATGACAGTTTTTTAGGTGGGTTATAATGTCACAGTAGGTAGGTAAGCAGGGAAATAACCAAACACGGGAAAACAAACAAACAGAACAAACGACTAGGCCCAAAAGCTACAGAGAAAAGGGTCATCTCCTAGCGATCCCTAAAAGCTTTCCCTAAACTGCTGTGCCCATGTGCATACCCTAAGGGTGGATATGCACATGTCCTCGTGCCTAAAACCTAAACACCCTGGGCAAGCCCTAAGCAGCAGGGAAAAGGGAAGAGGTTCTTCAAACCAGGAGGAAGCAAGCATTTCCCTAGAGGCCTAGAGAATACACAAAGGGAAATGAAGGAGAGGACTTATCTTGAGCAGAACTGGAGCAGACGATCCACCACAAATCAAGATCTCCCAGAAAAGAACTATAACCCACACAGGCCACCGGGGGAAGGAGGGATAAATAGCCTCACTAACAATCAAACCCAGTACACCTGAGGGAAGGTGGATCTAGCTCAAACCCAAATCAAAACAAGCAAAGAAGTAGGACATGTGCTGCCAGTCTGACAGACCTCCGCACATTCACAGGGCAAGGAGTGACAACTACACAGACCTATAGCTCTGCTCAACTACACAGACATACAGCTCTGCTGCATACACTGCTCAACTACACAGACATTAAGCTCTGCTGCATACACTGCTCAACTACACAGACATACAGCTCTGCTGCATACACTGCTCAACTACACAGACATACAGGCCCGCTGCATACACTGCTCAACTACACAGACATACAGCTTTGCTGCATACACTGCTCATCTACACAGACACAAAGCTCTGCTGCATACACTGCTCATCTACACAGACATACAGCTCTGCTACATACAGTAAGTAACGGCAGGTATAGCGTATTCCTAGCACTTTTCCGTAGGACGACAAACAGAAAAACAAAAAATAAAAATGAGAAGCACAAAATAAAACCCTCCAGGGAAGAAAAGCGTCAGTTACACTGAGAGGCGCCAGGAACCTCGTGCCTCCAGGACGTGAGGAGGTCGCTGCGCGGCTGCTCTACAATAGTTCAGCGACACAGAGAGTGAAGTATTAGAATGCCGCACCCCGAGCCCCATACACCGCCATATAATGCTGCTAACAACAGAACAGAATGTGCATGAAAACCCGTACGGTATTAATCACTAGACATTGCGAAGTGCAGCCGACAGTAACGTAGCGTGGGCGCCGTCCGACATGCTGCGCCGCAGGGAAGGCGACCATTACAGGGGATAGTTATAAAAGTGCTGAGTCCAGGCGGGAGCACAACAATGGGAGCTCTATAGGCGGCACAATACGGAGCGCGCGGTATGTTCTCACACTAACAATGTATAGAGTTCGGACCAAGACACCTCGTCGTGTAGGCGTCGCCTTAAACTGAGCGCGTGCGACCAGCTCAGCGCGACCGGCCAAAAATAAGGAAGAGAACAGCAGGTGGCGCTGTACAGATCCAGTGTATTGCAGAACTCATTACCTGTGGTTATAAAAGACATGATGGCGGAGGAGACCACTGACAACCAGATGATAGGACCGACAACTCTGATGGACAGAAGTAGTCATTTATTCCATAAAAAGGGAAAAAACACAACAAATGCCGCGTATAGTGCGGAAAGAAGCGTCACATTGTCACATCTCTACAGAAATAGGAAAAGCTGATTAATAATTATATGTTCCCCAAATGTGTCCCAGAAACATAAAGAAGCCCCTACAGCGACATCAGTGGAGGACGGGGAAGGGTTAATGATGCCCCCATGAGGAACGGGCACTCGGCGGTGTATCTCCGCTCCAGGATCCACACCTGTTACCTGCAGATCCTGACACGGATTTCCCCAGATCTCCCCCTCTGCATTGTAAAGGGAGAAATCCACACGGACAATCCACCGGCCGCAAATCTCCGGATCCGCTCCGCAGGTCACTCCTGACGCAGGAAACTTCCGCTCCGTGTAGATGAGATACTGAGAATCCCATCTGCTGAGGCGGTATTATTTCACTCTGGAAAACCAGCAGGTAATACGCACCGTCCACTTGTACCCGAAGGCCATCTGCGCACGTTGCGGAATACGCTCAGTCTTTCCACGCGAATTCCCATGTGGAAAAACCGTAACTAATTACAGCACCAGCAAAGTGTATGAGATTACCCCGATCACGTACACTTCGCCGATTATTTCCATGCGGATTCCCAGATCTGCGGCCTGTCAGTTATGTTTGTGGTTTTATCTGCGGATTTCACCCTTTTCAGTGGAAAACCGCATCTTATCCCCCATACAGCGCTATATAGTGACTTATAGGCGGAGATTATAACGGGACGTGGACGCATTGGCCTCAGCTTATTATTCTAACAGAGGCTCCAGGCCACAAACAGAAGACAACATGTAGGGGTTGAGAGAAGGAGGCGGTGAAGGTGTGTAAGTGTCTGATGGGGTCACACAGCCGATAGAAGGACAGACGCCCGGCCTCATAGTCTAAGAAGACCCCAAGTCTACGACATGTTGTATCTACACTGAGGGGGGATGCGACTGAGCGGTGATACACTCCACATCCTGCACCAGACATACCCAGACACCAAGATTTATCATTAAGTCCAATACCAGACTCATCTCCTTTCCTTTTTATACTGGGATAGGACATTCCGATGTTACATTCTCCTTTCTGGTTCCACTCTACCTCCCAGTAATGTCTTCCTGAGGAGAGGCCACATCTGCTTAACACCTGGGGATAATACAGGAACCTTCCCGGTGATTCTGGTCTGTTCTGTTCTTCTTCTGTTCTTGTTGCTGTTTTCAGATCTTCTGATATCTTCACACGTCTATGAGCAGTGTCCTCATCCAGCAATATGTCTGGAACATGGAGCCCGAGCTCTGATGTGACATTGGTGACAATATCCCTCATAGATCGGTGTAAGGTCAGTGAGATCAGAACCTCATCCAGACCATCCTCAGACCTGCCCTCTCCACCATCTCCCCCTGTATCCTCATCATCTACATGACCACATACTGTAATGTCACTTTCTTGTAGGAGTCTTATTGGGTCGGTGACATGACACATCTCCTCCACGTGACGCATCTTCCTGGACAGCTCGTCCTCCTCTATTTCCAGCTTCTTCATCAGATCAGATATCTGGGACACAATCTTCTCCTCCTGCCTGGAGATCTCGCTCAGCGCTTTATTTTCTGCCACTTCTAGTTGTTTCTTAATGTCCATAAATAACTTCCTGACGTTCTTCCTCTTATCAGAGGCCTTCTTCTGGATATTCCTCTGACGATCCTGCAGATTCTGAAGTTTCGTCTGAATTTCTGCTTTCTGTGGGTTTAGTTCCTCCAGATATTTCCTCAGCTTCTCTTTCTCCTTCTCAGAGGCCACGTCCAGTAGCTCCACGTCATGTCCCTTGTGGTCTCCGGCCACCCAGCAGGACACACAGATACAGGCAGCGTCCATCAGACAATAGTATTTCAGCACCTCCTTGTGTGTGGAGCATTTTCTTTTCTTCGGGGTTGCAGTGGGTTCAACCAAAGTATGTTCTGGTAACTTACTGTGTCTACTCAAGTGTTCTCCACAGAACGAGGCCTCACACTGCAGACATGTCCTCACAGCCGGCACAGGAGACTTAGTACAGTAAGTACAGAAGATCCCGGTCTCCTCCATATCAGGCCGAGCAGATAAGAAACGCTCCACTATGTTCCCCAGCTTCCTGTTCTTCTCCAGGGCCGGACGCCCCGGATATTCTGCTCTGCAGTCAGGACAGGAATACACTCCAGCTGCCTCCTGCGCATCCAGCGCACTCACAATACACGAGCGGCAGAAGTTGTGTCCACATCTCAGGTATACGGGGTCTGTATACAGGCTCAGGCAGATGGAGCAGTCCAGCTCGTCCCTCAGATCAGCAGACGCCATTGTGGTACGGAGGAGCAGGAACCGAAAGTGGAAAAGTCTCTTCCCCTAAGAGGGCGGAGAGCTCCTGTAGAAGAATTAACCCCTGCAGCTCAGAGATTACATTCCATTGAGAAACAAGCAGAAAACCCACTAAACGTCAGTACAAAAAAAAAAAGAAGAGTCCATCAGAAATGTTGGGGAGAGTAAAGGAAACTTCACCTCTGTCTCTTCCGGTCGGGACAATGAGACATGTGGAGTATTACAGGTGACCCTTGTAGGAGGTTGATGATGGGCTCCATCCTGAGGAGCAGCGAGGGCAATCTTCTCAGGAATGAAGCTGAATGGATTATTTTTCCTCCCATCATCATTTATTTATTAAAGGGGTTCTCCGGGATTAACCAAATCTAACCTGTGGAGGAAAGATTAGTGACCAGATACTTACCTTCCAAAGTGCAGCCGTGCATGAGATCTGCCTCCCAGTCACGTGGTCCATCCAGATGTCTTTTCTTTGCTTCTGGAATAGTCTGTCTTCTTGTCTTCCGCTCCTCTCTTCTTGGCTTGAGCAGGAGACGGATCATCACTAATGACGTCACCGCCTCCTGCAAGTCGAGGCGCCGGCCTCCATCTTCTTCACCCGCGCAGGCGCAGTACGCACAGTTACAGTGCACATGCGCCAGACTCTCTGCTTCCTCTCTGTCTAAATTCTCACTGCGCATGTGCCCTATCTCCAGTGAGTGAAGCGTCTTAAACTGCATCCTATAGCGATTATCCTACACTACTCAAATGACTAATATAATTAGTAGTGTAGAAAATAAAGGACTAATAAACTTGTACTTGTGCTTTTGTTTCATTTCAACCTTGGCGGCATTTGGGCAAATTGGGAAACTTGGCTGTATATCTTCAAAAAGGTGTGTGAGGTTATTTATTTTTTTCGCCCTCAATTATATATATATATAAATATATGCACAAAAATAAAAATTATATATATATTTTTTTTTTTCAACTATATATTTATATGTATGTATATCTGTAAATTACTGTGTGTGTGTGTATGTGTGTATATATATATATATATATATATATCTCTGGGCAGCATGGTGGTCAGTGGTTAGCACTGTTGTATAAATCACTGAAGAAAATGCACCAAAAGGATATGCCACTGACTATACTAGCTGGTCATACAAGCAGATATTAAAAGCTGAGACTTTCGCCAATATATTCCTGTCAGGAAAATATCGGAGCCCCTCATGCACCACGTCACGGTCACTCAGCATGGCAAGGGGTTCCTACCACTACGCTAACTGTGGTGTGAACACTGTCTGAAGGTGATGTAATCCAGCTCACAGCCAAACTTCCACACAACCGCCTAGCAGGACAGCCAGTGCAATGTGAACAAAGCCAGGCTGTAAGCCACACCCATATCAGACCCTGTGATGGAGGTTTCCAGGTGCAAAGGAATGTTCAATCGCCAGATAAAGGCACATTCAATACATATAAAACAATTGGCGAAAGTCTCAGCTTTTAATATCTGCTTGTATGACCAGCTAGTATAGTCAGTGGCATATCCTTTTGGTGCATTTTCTTCAGTGATTTATATAATTGTATTTTCATCCGCACAATGCTCTGGTCTGTGTAGGATGCATTTGTGGTGCATGTGGACCGCGCTGGCGTCCTCCTTTGTACGCATTGATTGCTCGGGATGGTCACTTGCTGCGGTCCACATGCGGTGGGACTGCTTCCCCAATGAGAAACACGCTACAGTGTTTGGGGTTTGAGCAGCTCCCCCATATCTGCCACGATATTTCTGTGGTTCACGTGCGGTGGGACTGCTCGCCCAATGAGAAACACGCTACAGTGTTTGGGGTCTGAGCAGTTCCCCCCCCCCCCCCCCCCCCCCCCATATTGGCCACTGAAGTTCTGTGATTTTGTTAGCACTGTTGTCTTGCAGCGCTGGGGTCCTAGGTTTGAATCCGACCAAGGGCAACATCTGCATGGAGTTTGTATGTTCTCCCCGTGTTTGCGTGGGTTTCCTCCGGGTACTCCGGTTTCCTCCCACACTCCAAAGAGAGCCTGATAGGGAGCCCCATTGGGGACAGTTGGATGATAATGTCTGTAAAGCGCTGCGGAATATAGTAGCGCTGCATAAAATAAAAAATAATTATATATAATTTTTTGGGTTGTTTTTAATTTATTTTGAATAATTTCTTTTTTTTATTCTATAGATACATACATATAGAGATATATAAATATAAGCACATATAAAAAAAAAATATATAAAAAGGATATATATATATATATATATATATATATATGTGTGTGTAAATCACTGTGTGTATATATATGCACTACTTTCAGAATATATAAAAATATACGCACACAAATATATTTTTAGATGTATGTATTTATGTATATTACGTATATATAATACTTATAGCAAAAAGGCAGCAATCAAAAATGTATAAAAACACTCACCCAGGTGGATACACGAAGTTTCATCTCAACTTTAGAGCCGAAACGTCGCACATCCACAGGGGGGAATAAACTTTTAGCATTTTTATATTTTTTGAAAAGTGCATTTAGGTTATTTTGTGTATTGGGCAATGGTATCGCCCCCTCAAGCGTGCGCCTAGTTTTCTCTTTATCTGACTGCTGTTATTTATATACACACAATGGCCATTCACAAGACCTCATCCGTCTATCACTTAAATACTGACTATTCTGTTGCGCACAAGGTAGAAGAACAGGACACGTTCTCTAATGTGCGGCTCGGCTACACGGATTTGGACAGTACAAAGATGTTCTCATGTCCTGACCTCCTTTTCTGTCAGAACCCATGGGTCCATGTGCGATATACAGAAAATGAGAATCGCACTCCCGAAACCACATCTTTATTTAAAGTTGTTTTCCCATTTCAGACAAAGGGCGTATCGCTAGGATAAACTGCCGTTATCTGATCGGTCTAGATCTCAGCTCTGGAACCCGCACCTACACCGAGAATGGGGAGCGCACATTAGCGCCGGGCGTACTGCACATGTGAAGCCTCCCTCCATTCATTTCTATGGGGACGCGGAAAATAGCCGAGCGCTGTCTCAGCCATTTACGCCGACACAATGGAAATGAACGGGAGTAGCGGCCACACAAGCGCCGTGCGCTCCCATTCACTGCTATGGGTAGAGCGCCTGGTGGTGGCTGGGAAAACCCGGGGTCCTCCTGCGGCCACCTTCCCAGATTTGTTCTCAGAGTAGGTTCGGGTACCAGAGATGGGACCCGCAATGATAAGACGTGGGGTCACATCCTAGCGATCTGCCCACATTGTCAGAAATAGGAAAACCACTTAAAACTAGTATTTGCGCTATAGAAATAAGGAGCCGCCTCTTCATAACTTCCGCGGATCCACCCCGCTAAAAAAAGTCATACATCTTCATAGCTTCATAGAAAATGGTAAATGAGACCTCCGCTTCCACCCACCGACGCCACACCCGCTGTTGTAGACCTGCCGTGTGCAGGGAGAATTCACAGATTGCGCCAACACTAGCCGTTACGCCACAAACTGCGCTTCAAAAACGCCTAAGGCTACTATCACATCCGCGCTTTCCCCTTCCGCTGCTGAGATCCTTCAGAGGGTCTCAATACGGTGGGAAAAAGCTTCAGTTTTGTCCCCATTCATTGTCTATGGGGACAAAACTGAACTGAAGGGAACGCAACGCACCAGAACGCATTTAGTTACGTTTCATTGCGTTCCCATGACGCACACAATAGAGCTGCAAGCAGCGTTTCTGACTGCGTACTGATAAACCGATCACAAAGGGATCAGTCGTGACTCACAATGTAAGGGCTCATGTACACGACGTGTGCTGGCCGTGCCGTGCATTGGGGACCGCAATTTGCAACATCCATGCGGTGTCCGCAGACAGATCCAGACCCATCAACTTGAATGGTTCCGTGATTTGTCCACACCGCAAAAAAGTAGTGCGGTCCGCAATGCACGGGCACTGACCATGGGGCAGCCGCAGCGGATCGCGGACCCATTCACTTGAATGGGTCCGCTATCCCTGCCCATTCCGCAAAAAGATAGGACATGTTCTATCTTTTAAGCGGGACGAAAGTACGGAATGTAACCCCACGGAAGCCCTCCATAGTGCTTCCGTAGTGTTCTGTTCCGCATCTCTGGATTTGCGTACCCATTGAAGTGAATGGGTCCGCATCCGTGATGCATAATGGCCACGGAACAGTGCCCGTGTATTACTGAGCCACAAATGCGGTCCACAATACGGCCACGGGGCACACAAGAGTCCTTAGGGCTCATTCACACGACCGTGTGAAGTCCGGTGCCATATTGCGTACGGCATTTGCGGATCTGCAATACACGGGCACCGTTCCGTGTGAATTCTGCAACAAGGATGCGGACCCATTCATTTTAATGGATCCGCAAATCTGAAGATGCAGAACGGAACGGAACACTACTGAAGCACTACGTAGTGATTTCTGGGTTTCCGTTCCGTACCTCCGCAACCCCAAAGAATTGAACTTGCTGTATCTTTTTGCGGAATGGGCAGGGATAGCGGACCCATTCAAGTTAAAGGGGCTGCGATCCCAGTGCGGCGGGCACACTGCATTTTGCGGTCCACAGCACGGTCACGGGCTTCATGCGGTCGTGTGGACAAGCCCTTACAATGGTTTTAGTGATGGATCTTTCTTGGCCATTTTAGAGATCATACAACCGGATCCGTCTACAAATGCTGTCCGTCTGCGCGCAGATTGCCGGATCGCTCTGCCGCAGTGTGAAACATCATTTTAGCAGCTGTGGGGGTTTTGCTCGGATAGGCGGGCGGTGGCGGTGGCGGTACAGAGGCTCAGGAGACAGGCTTTGTGTCCAAACCGTGCTCTTTTATTCACTCCAGTGCGTCACATCAAAAACCGTGCAGTTCACACAATAGCAATGTCCAGAAACCGCACCTCCCACAACGGAGCCCCAAACGCTGCAGGCGCCTCGTGCCGGTTCACACAGTCTTGCCCACCAGTGATCGGTACCACACCTTGTCGTGGGGCAGGTTCGTCCAAGTTCACGCAAGGTAGACGGGCCACGTGTCGGCCTGGACAAGGGATTGGCTCCGGCCACAGGATCCCTTCTTTTGGTCCTTCTCTGCGCCTGCATCAGTAGACGGAGCGGACTACAGAGCTCAGCCCGACCCTCCGATCAGCCTCCTGCAGAGAGACAGGAGACCGCACTACATCAGCCGCCACAAACCTATATTCACAGGAAGACCACACCCACCGAGCATAGCGAAGGGTTAACTCCTTCACTACCCGACTAGGGCCAGAGAAACCAACCTGCCCGGATCAGTGTAGACTGACACCAACAACCAAAAACCGTGGTGGTCCGTGGGGAACAGACATAAGCTTTATTTCTATAGCGCCAACATATTCCGCAGCGCTTTACAATTCAGGGGTTCATGTACAAACAGTCATAAATAACAGAGCAACAGACAGGTCGATTATTACAACAAGAGGAATGAGGGCCCTGCTCGCAAGAGCTTACAATCTATGAGGGGATCGGGGTGACACAAAAGGTAGAAGTGCTTGTTATGTACGATAGTCCAGCCATCTTGGGAGAATAGGGGAGCAGATATAGAGCCACATGAGCCGGTCAGAAGCCAATATATGAAGTCGGGCGTAACTAGAAGTGACTGGGCCCCACAGCAAATTTTTGTATGGCCCCCCCCCCGGGTGCTTTGCAAGTCCCTCTTCCTGTGTAAACCCCACTCCTTTGGCTACTGACACTCTAGACCAGTGGAACGCAGACAGGCGCAAGGGGGGCACAGGCCAGGGGGGCTCAGACAAGGGCCGAGAACCTAATTAGCATAAACATAAAATACAGATCCTAGTACTCAGCATGATCAACCCTACCAGGCAGTATGGTGTACTAGGGTTGATCATGCTGACACATTCTCTTTAATAATGAAAATTCTAAGACTTACTACTCAGCCTGTTCTTCATCATGACTATGGTGTTGAGGAACATCAAGATCTTTACTTCCCTCTGGAAGAAAACAAAAAATGATTTATACCCCTGAATAATAATACATTTAGTGACTATATATTACCAACATACAGAGACTAAATACCCCCATATTGGCTAATAGTTCATTCCATGACTGGATAACAGCACCACACAGTGACTAGAGAACACTAGCATACAGTTACTGGATAACACTGCCATACAGTGACTGGATAATGTCGCTATACAATGACTGGATAACAGAGTATAAGGGGGCACAGTACAATATATGACCAATGGCACAGTGTAGAGTATAAGAGGGCAAAGTACAGGGGTATCTCCTTATTCTCCTGTAATATGCCTCCTACACAGTATTATAATGGGACATAGTGCAGGGAATAGGACACAGGGCAGGGGGCACAGTACAGGGTAGTGGACAAATACACAGTATTGGGCCCAGTACAGGGCAGGGGGCACAATACAGCATAGGGTGCACAGTACAGGGCAGGGGACGCAGTATAGAGAAGGGGGCACAGTACAGGGCTGGGGGCACAGTACGGGGTGGTGGACAAATACATGGTAGTGGGCCCAGTACAGGGCAGGGGGCACAGTACAGTGCAGGGGCCGCAGTATAGAGAAGGGAGGGGGCACAGTACAGGGCTGGGGGCACAGTACAGGGTGGTGGACAAATACATGGTAGTGGGCACAGTACAGCATAGGGTGCACAGTACAGGGCAGGGGTCGCAGTATAGAGAAGGGGGCACAATACAGGGCTGGGGGCACAGGGCTTGTGGCACAGAGCAGGGGGCACAGTACAGGACAGGAGGCACAGTACAGGTCAGGGGGCACAGTACAGGGCTGGGGGCACAGTACGGGGTGGTGGACAAATACATGGCAGTGAACCCAGTACAGCATAGGGTGCACAGTACAGGGCAGGGGCCGCAGTATAGAGAAAGGGGCACAGTACAGGGCTGGGGGCACAGGGCTTGTGGCACAGAGCAGGGGGCACAGTATAGGTCAGGGGACACAGTACAGGGCCAGGGGCACAGGTCTTGTGGCACAGAGCAGGGGGCACAGACTCACCATTTTTGGCAGAGAGTCCTAAGCAGGAGGTCGGCAGGAGACAGAAGCTGAGGGAAAAAGGGTGCAGGGATTCTGCAAGTCTGCAAATTCCCAGACACAGACACGATCTTCTTTGACTGCAGACAGATCACACAGGAAGCTGTGCACTGGCCGGCTGCAGATGGTGCTCAGCTCAGCAACCAAGGACACAAGCTGCCTGCTACTTAGCCCCGAGGCACAACACTACATGGGGACATACCTGAAAAGTTTTCAGGTATCTCCCCCAAAAGCCCACTGGACTGATGTTCACATGTGCACTGCCTGCTGTGCTGCTGCCATGGAGCTCCTCTTGCCTGTTTCTCCCGCCTGCTGCTCCCTCCTCCTCCTCAGGTCAGGTCAGGTCAGTAGGCGGGCCTAATTAGACCAGGGAGATGCTCGCAGGGGGGGAAAGCGCCGCACTGTATGTAAATTGTGACGGGGCCCCCGCTGTATGTGAAGGGGCCGCCGCTGTAGCCTGTATTAATCATCTGAGACAGTCACACGCTGATAGGTGCCGGGCCCCTTGTCAGCCCGGGCCCCAAAGCAACCGCTTCCCCTGCTTCTCCGGTAGTTACGCCACTGTACGAAGTGCTTGTGGGTGCAGTGGAGGCTGTGCTGTTCTCTCCAAATTTAATTCATACACTGTATTATTATCTCTTCTTTTAGGCCTATTGCACACGACCGTATGGCTTTTTCAGTGTTTTGCGATCCGTTTTTCACGAATCCGTTGTTCCGTTTTTTGTTTCCGTTGTGTTTCCGTTTCTGTTCCGTTTTTCCGTTCCGTTTTTCCGTATGGCATATACAGTATACAGTAATTACATAGATAAAATTGGGCTGGGCATAACATTTTCAATAGATGGTTCAGCAAAAAACGGAACGGAAACGGAAGACATACGGATGCATTTCCGTATGTGTTCCGTTTTTTTGCGGACCCATTGACTTGAATGGAGCCACGGACTGTGATTTGCGGGCAATAATAGGACATGTTCTATGTTAAAACGGAACGGAAAAACGGAAATACGGAAACGGAATGCATACGGAGTACATTCCGTTTTTTTTGCGGAACCATTGAAATGAATGGTTCCGTATACGGAACGCAAAAAACGGCCAGTAAACGGGGAAAAAAAACGTCCGTGTGCAATAGGCCTTACTATGTTGTTTCTTTGTATTGTTCTCTGCTGCCATCTGCTGGCCATTTCTGGAATTCGTATGCTGCACGCCTTGTTCTTGTTATTAAAGTTTTTCCCTGCTGGGCGTGGTTTTAGCAGCCTTGGTCCTTGTCACTTCCTGTAGCCATTTTCAGTGCTGCATTCCTGTGTGACTGGAGACACACACCTTGGCTTGTGAAGGCATCAGTTTTTGACCAGCAGTTAGCCTCAGGAAAGACATCCACATAACAGCATCTACTCTACTACTGCATTACTAAATTGCATCATCGTATGTCGCTGCTTTGGATCAAATAAACCCACGTTTGATTGCATCCTCGTGTCTACGTCTGGGTCCATCTAACCTGAGCATCTGCCGGTCCGGTCTGCTCCACTGCTTGGATACAAAGGTAGGACAGTCACACAGCCATTATCAGTTACACCTTCATTCGCCTTCATGTGGGGACAGAACAGTCAAAAACTGCCTTAAAGCCTTATACCCCAGTCAATACCCGTCTCAAGTCCAATGCCGGCTACAGGTTCCCTCAGAGCCCAGTGCCACACTCAGGAACCTCCCCTGCAACAGGCCCACTCGCAGCAAATCTGCCCGGCAACAGTGCACGTCCCACAAGCCCAAGGGGAAGCACGGCATGTCCGCAGTAGATATACTCTTGCCTGGAAGTCCTCCACTACTCGCCAAGCCATTTTCTATATCCTATATTAACCCTTGCTCACATGATATAAGAACTGTTCACGCATGTGGGGCCTCCCTCAAACCAAAACCCCGCAATTCACTCAAAACACTTTAGGAACCTCATCGGGGTGCCTCATCTGAGCCGCACTGCAATTTTCAGCCCCCAATTCAAAAGTTTATTTTCTTAAAAAGACAGCGCACCTTAAATCAAAATGGCCGAAAAGGACCTTGTACAGTTCCCCAGTGATAAAATAAAACAAATGCAACCTGATAGTGATCATTGTGAAGAGCAGGAGGTAGAACCCACACTTCCAGCAGACCAAGTCACGCTCTCTCAAACCAACTATAAAGATCACGGAAAACTATCACACCAGGAAAGATGTGACAACCTGGAAGAGCTATGGGAACGAGTTTCCTCCCTCATATCAGGACTTAAGTCCTCCTCAGGCGATGCCACCAGTTTACAAGTTGCCGTCGGGCGGCTGAACGCAGCCCATGAAAGATACAAGAGACTGTCCACAAGGTATATAACCTTTCTAAAAGACTCTAATACTGACGAAGCCCCGTCAGAATTGTGCAAGGCAAAATCAATAGACAGACAAAGACGCCATGGTGCTGGATGCTAAAGATAAAGTGGAACTCCACATCTCCCATTTGCAAGAAACTAGATCACAGAGATCGCATTCATCCAAACAATCCTCTTGTTCCTACAGATCATCATGCTCTAGAAGCTCAGCCCTGAGTGACAGATTACTAGAGGCCCGTATAAATGCTGAGCAATCCAAAGTGAGGCGTTCCTTCACTGAAAAAGAAGTTCTTGCAAGGGCAGAAGCAGAGGCCAAGAGGGCAGAAGCAGAAGCCAAGAGGGCAGAAGCGGAGACAGTGGCCAAGAGGGCTGAAGCGGAGGCAGAAGCCAAGAGGGTAGAGGCCAAGAGGGCAGAAGCAGAGGCTCGAATAAAGATTCTTGAATCAGAGGGAAGAGGAAATTGCATTAGCAAAAGTAAGACTACTTGAGCAAGCATTGAGCCAAGGCCTTGATTCAGTCTGCTTACCACCAGAGGAGATAGACGATCCAGTTGATCGCACCAGCGACTATGTACTGAAACCGTTATCCGCACCACCCCCAGTGTGCAGTACTGTCCAAGCCAACAACACTGAAACCTCCAAGTCAGCTCTACCTGCAGTGCCAGCGACACCCACAGCCCCCGAGCAACCCAATAACAGTTGCCCAGATGCGCCCTCTCAAGCACAGTTATTACAGCAAGATGGCTACCAGGTGTTTCCCGGCCTACCTCCCCAGCTCAAGCAGCAGTCATCAAAATCTACAGAGGCTAGACCACAGCTCAACCCTGCAGCAACATCATTCTACCCGGAAGCATCTCATCCTTTCACGCCACGCAGCCTATACGCCCCAGGGGCATAATAAGTTGTCATGGCAACAAGCAGTGAGAAATCAGATATGTCTGAGTTTGCCAGGTTTATGGTGAGCAGAGAGCTAATTAACACCAGTCTCTCAAAATTTGATGACCGTGCAGAGAGCTACAGAGCCTGGAAGGCAACCTTCATAGCCGCCATCGGCAACCTTAACCTAACCGCAGAGCAGGAGCTCGACCTCTTGATCAACTGGCTGGGCCCAGGCTCCACAAATCGCATCAAGAGCCTTAGAACTGTCTATGTGGGACAAGCAGAAGCAGGTCTCGCTGCAGCCTGGCAGAGACTCGAACGCACCTTTGGCAGTGCAGAAGCAATAGAGAAGGCACTATTCAGGAGACTCCAGAACGTCCCCAAGATCAGTCTCAAGGATGTCCATAAGCTTCAGGATTTAAGTGATTTGCTCATGGAACTGATGCTTGCCAAAAGAGACCCTCGTCTGTCCGGGCTGTGCTACCTGGATACAGCTCATGGGGTGAACCCAATTGTCGTGAAGTTACCATACAGCCTGCAAGAGAAGTGGGCGGCATCAGTCTCAAGGTACAAAAGAGTGCATGACGTCACTTTTCCCCCATTTATTTATTTCTGTAGGTTCATCGATGAACAGTCCCAGGTGAGGAATGACCCCAGCCTCGACTTCCTGGAGTTCAATACTACAGCTTCAGTGACACCATCATCAAGGTATGAAAGTATTGTGCATAAGCACAGAGATTTTAAGAGCAGCGTGAGTCTTAGAAAGACTAACCTACCATCATCTGCAGTACCCACTGGTAAACAGTACACTACCTCATCAGGAGGCAAGGCCTTCAATCGTGAATGTCCCATTCATAAAAAACCACACTCACTAAACAAATGCATAGGATTTAGATCCAAAACTATACAGGGGCGCAAGAAAGTCCTCACCGAGCTTGGGGTATGTTTCAGATGCTGCGCTTCATTGGAGCACATGGCTAAGGACTGTAAATCCATCATCAAGTGTGAGGAGTGTCATAGTGAAAGACATGCCTCAGCTATGCACCCAACTCCACTTACAAGAGATTCACCGGCCGCTGTCACCACCAGTCCTGCTCCAAGTCATGGCGGGGAGCCCCAGAATCACGCTAACACAGCCACTGCTGTTTCCTGCTCATGCTTGGACGTATGTGGGGAGGGCCAGAGTGAGAAATGTTGTGCCCGTATATGCCTAATCAAGGTCTACCCGGAGGGGCTACCAGAAAAGGCAGTAAAAACGTATGCCATCATCGATGACCAAAGCAACCGCTCCCTAGCAGGACTTAAATTCTTTGAAGCCTTTGGAATAAAGGGACCGTCAGAACCCTACATCTTAAACACCTGCTCGGGTCGCATAGAGACTAGCGGCAGGAGGGCACAAGGATTCATCGCTTGTCCCATCAGTGGGAATACGGAAATACCTCTACCGACGCTGATCGAATGCGATCAAATACCCAACCATAGGGATGAAATTCCTACCCTGGAAGCTGCATTTCAGCAACCACACCTAAGGCACCTAGCCAACGTTATCTCACCTATGGACAACAACGCCGAGATTCTGTTCCTGCTTGGCAGAGACAATCTAAGGGTACACAAGGTGCGTCAACAGTGTAATGGTCCCGACTATGCACCATACGCCCAGAGACTGGAATTGGGATGGGTAGTCATAGAAAATGTATGCTTGGATCAACCAAGAATCGGCTCTTTTAAAACGTACGTGCGTGGAGATGGACGCACAACTTGATTTAAGCCTTGCCCTCATCACTATGATGTGAAAGCGAAGCCTCCAGACCTCATACAACCACCTGACGACATTCCTCCCTTCTTTCCTGACAACTTGGGAAGATTAGTCTTTCACACAAGCAAGGACGATGATAAAGTAGCCTTCAGTAGAGGACAGAGAATTTATCAAGATAATGGACAATGAGTTCCTTAAAGACGAAACCAATCACTGGGTTTCTCCATTACCCTTCCGAGCTACCAGGGTGAGACTCCCGAACAATAGGGAACAAGCTCTGTCTAGATTTAGCGTACCATGAACAGTAAGCCTGAGATGAGAGAACACATTGTTGCCTTTATTGATAAAATATTCCGTAACAACCATGCAGAACCAGCTCCATCCTTAGGGAAGAACGACGAGTGCTGGTACTTGCCTTCATTTGGAGTGTATCAGCCACGGAAACCTAATCAAATTAGGGTTGTTTTCGACTCAAGCGCCAAACATCGAGGTGTATCTCTTAATGATGTCCTTCTCACAGGTCCTAATCTGACGAATAACCTAGTTGGAGTGCTGATGAGGTTCAGAAAAGAGCTTGTTGCCATCACCGCTGACATTGAACAGATGTTCCACTGTTTCGTAGTCAGAGAGGACCACCGGAATTTCCTCAGGTTTCTGTGGTACAAGAATAATGACACCAACGCAGAGATGGCGGAATATCGAATGAGGGTACACGTATTTGGAAACAGCCCTTCACCTGCCGTGGCAACTTACAGCCTTTGGCGTACTGCATTAGAGGGAGAATCTGAGTACGGTAAAGACGCCAGAGACTTTGTAGAAAAGGACTTCTAAGTAGACGATGGACTCAAATCACTACCGACTGAAGAAGCGGCTATCGATCTGCTCAAAAGGACTCAAAGTATGTTGTACCAAGCTAAACTTAGACTACACAAAATTGCTTCAAACAGCCTGGCCGTTATGAGGGCCTTCGAATCAGGCGATCATGCACCAGGATTCAAGGACATTAACTTGGGACTGGACAGTCCACCTGTGCAGAGGAGCTTGGGCCTCAGATGGGATCTCTCGGCTGACTCCTTCGGTTTTTCATCACCATACAAGGTAAATCTCTACTGAGACAGTTTTCTGAAACAGTCAAGGATTGGGATACCCCACTTCCCTCCAAGAAAGAGCAAAAATGGGAAGCCTGGAAGCGATCCTTGTGTGCCTTGAATGAGATCCACATCCCGAGATGCTATATTAAAACCTCACTTTCCTCTAGCATAAAGAAAGAACTCCACGTGTTCTCGGACGCCTACATGGAGGCCATTGCAGCGGTTGCCTATCTGAAGGTGACAGAACCCAACAACCAAAATCACGTTGGATTCGTCTTTGGTAAGGCTAAGTTAGCCCCCAAGCCTGATCATACTATTACCAGACTGGAACTTTGTGGGACTGTGTTGGCAGTGGAGATTGCGGATTTCATACAACAAGAACTGGGTGTCGACATAGCTGAAGTCCAGTATTACACGACAGTAAGGTCGTTTTAGGTTACATCCACAATCAGACCAAGCGATTTTATGTGTACGTTAGTAACCGCATAGAGAGAATCAGGAGGTCCTCCAAACCTGAACAATGGCACTATGTACCATCCGAACTTAATCCAGCAGATCACACCACTAGGCCTATGTCTATAGGTTCCTTTACTAACTCTACTTGGCTTACAGGTCCAGAGTTTCTGCTTGGAGAGGCGGATGAATGTGTACAGGAAGTTTTCAGCATCCAGGATCCGGATAATGATCCAGAAATCCGCGCTGAAGTTAGTGCATTAGTCACTGGAACAAAGCAAACTGCCAGCTTTGGTTGTCAGCGCTTTGAACGTTTCTCCAGTTGGATAAGACTCGTCAGAACTATTGCAAGGTTAGTGCACATTGCAAGATGTTATCATAATACTCACCAAGATAAAGATTGTCATGGTTGGCATGCCTGCCATAAACCCTTCTCTGCTGAGAACATCTCTCATAGTGAGTACCTCATAATACATCACGTCCAGCAGGAAAATTTCAACATAGAATGGAAGTGCTTGGACAGCAAACAGCAGATTCCTTTAAAAAGTCCTCTTGCCAACTTAAATCCAGTTATCGACAGTTTTGGCTTGCTGAGAGTTGGTGGTCGTTTGAATCAAGCCTACCTGGGAATTGCAGAACAAAATCCTCTCATCATCCCCAGAAAACATCATATCACCGTCTTGCTAATCCGACACTACCACGAAATGGCCGAACACCAAGGCAGGCAAATTACTGAGGGCTAATTACGGTCTGCAGGCCTTTGGATTATAGGTATGAAAAAACGTGTGGCCCAAGTACTGCATGAATGTGTGCACTGTCGTAAAGCAAGAGGAAAACAACTACACCAACAAATGGCCGACTTGCCTGCGGATAGACTATGTACAGAGCCGCCTTTCACCTATGTTGGCCTAGATGTCTTTGGGCCATGGATGGTGTCCGCACGCAGGACCCGCGGCGGTCACGCAAACGGTAAGCGTTGGGCTGTACTATTTACTTGCAGGAGTGTGCAAGCAGTTAGATAGAATCTATGGACACATCCAGCCTTATTAATGCCTTAAGACGGTTCTTCGCAATGAGAGGACCAGTAAAACAATTGAGGTCTGACCAGGGAAGCAACTTCATCGGAGCCTGTAGAGAACTTAACATCGACACCAAGTCCATTCAAGATCAGTTGGCGGAAAAAGGTTGCACCTGGATTTTCAATCCTCCTCATAGTTCCCACATGGGGGGCTCCTGGGAGAGAATGATCGGCATCTCACGCAACATCTTAAATTCTATGTTGATGGATGTAAACTCGTCTAGACTCACAAATGAGACTCTAGTCACCCTTCTCGCTGAAGTTTCGGCCATTATCAATTCGAGACCCCTTGTGCCAGTGTCTATGGATTCTGAAACACCAGCCATACTGACTCCGGCTATTCTACTTACCCAAAAAACTGAGAGTACGCTAATACCTAGTGGAGAATTCACTCATGCTAACATCTATCAAAAACACTAGAAACGTGTACAATACCTAGCAGATTACTTCTGGAACAGGTGGCGAAAGGAGTACCTCAGTGTTCTTCAAGGAAGAAGAAAATGGCAACACCACAAACCAAACTTGAAGGAAGGAGACCTCGTATTGATGAAAGAGCAACAAACCAAAAGGATTGACTGGCCTATCGGACTAATTTCAAAGGTTTTCCCTAGTAAGGATGGGAAGGTCTGGAAGGTGGAGTTGAAGATCTTCAGGAAGGGCGAGCTTAAAACGTTCTCAAGTCCAATTAACAAACTCCTTTTAATATTACCCATCGAGAACGTCCCTGCTGGGTGAACAGGACTGTATCTAACTTCGCAGATCTTCTCCATTCCAAGTTGGAAAACAGGACTAAACTATGTTTGCTTTGCATTCTAACATGTTATTTTTACAGGTTGTTTTATATTTTATGGACAGTCATCGTAGTGAAATCCCTGAAGTGGATTTCAGACGGGGAGTGTGCTGTTCTTTTCAAATTTAATTCATACACTGTATTATTATCTCTTCTTTTACTATGTTGTTTCTATGTATTGTTCTCTGCTGCCATCTGCTGGCCGGAATTCATATGCTGCACGCCTTAAAGTTTTTCTCTGCTGGGCGTGGTTTTAAGCAGACTTGGTCCTTGTCACTTCCTGCAGCCATTTTCAGTGCTGCATTCCTGTGTGACTGGAGATACACACCTTGGCTTGTGAAGGCATCAGTTTTTGACCAGCAGTTAGCCTCAGGAAAGACATCTACGCAACAGCATCTACTCTGCTACCGCATTACTGTATTGCATCATCGTATGTCGCTGCTTTGGATCAAATAAACCCACGTTTGATTGCATCCTCGTGTCTACGTCTGGGTCCATCTAACCTGAGCATCTGCCGGTCCGGTCTGCTCCACTACTTGGATACGAAGGTAGGACAGTCACACAGTCATTAGCAGTTACACCTTCATTCGCCTTCATGTGGGGACAGAACAATCACTGTCCCTAGCGCCTCTGACCTCTCTCCCTGCACTAAGATGCTGTGAAGTGATTCCTCCCTATCCTTTCCCTGCACTTGTAAATCTCTTTCCTATCACTGTCCCTAGCGCCTCTGACCTCTCTCCCTACACTAAGATGCTGTGAAATGATTCCTCCCTATCATTTCCCTGCACTTAGAAATCGTTTTATCAGTTTTTTTCTCACAATAAAGTTTTTCCTATTGCTGTCCTTAGCGCCTTCTCACGTCTGTCCCTGCACTAAGAACGCTGAAAAATGTCTGAATCTAAGATGGCCACCGTATTTATAGGGCTGTGACATCACAGGGCTGGCTGCATGGCATTATGGGTGATCCCGCCTTCCCAGACTTCCTTTCTCCATGTCCTCACACGTGCAGCAGCCATTTTAGGAAAAATGTGATTCATTACCAACGAAGCGCGAGGAAATTCGCATTTGTTCCGTATCTAATTTTTTCTGAAATTCGGATCGAATTCCACTTCGTCAGCTTCAATTCGCTCATCTCTAGTTTTGACCTCATCTTGCTCTAGATAGGTAGATACAAAACACTTGGCTATATTCCCCAGCTTCCTGGTCTTCTCCGGGGCCGGACTCTCTGGATATTTTGCAAGCTCGTCCCTCCGATCAGTGGACGCCATATTCTGGAAGAGCAGGGAAGAGTGAACTCTCTACATGCTGTTACATTGGCTGGACTTAGAGGGATTGTCTAGAATCTGGATACAAGGGATCCGTATTTGTTTTCAAGAAGCAGCACCTCCCTTCTAGATGGTCATGTCTGGTATTTCATCCAAATTCACTTAAAAGTACAAAGCTGCAATATCAAACAAAAATTACCAGGAGGCGCTGTTTCCGGAAAAACAAGGACGAGCCCCCTTTTCAACCCTTTTTGGACGAACCCTTTAAAAATGTTCGGCAGTGCAGAAGACAAGTTTTATATTCATATTGTAGGACGCTTGGCCATCTCCATGGAAGGATCTAGTACAGGTGGAGTGAAGGCCTCTGCTATGGGGCCCCTAGGAAGAGAGGGCCCAGCTCAGGGCGATTGCATTATGTGTGTGTCGGATTTCTCCCACGCTCAGTAGTAATTGGCCCCGACAAGCAGCGGGCCCTTGTGTCCCCAGTGGGTGGAGAGCTGGGGAGACAATGCAGAGTAAGGGGCACTGGCGTTATGGCTATGGGGCTTCTTCTCAGATGTGTCTGCTCCGGCCCATCCCATGGGTTCAACCTCAGAGGAGCAGGAACCGGGAGCGTCCACAAGGGGCATCCAATATGAAGAAATGTTGTGGAATCGCACTCACCAGAACTTGTGGTCATCCGGAATGCAACAGCCTGCCTGGAGTCCAAGATCCATCAGTGCTCCTGTATATGTAGTCCAATAAATAGAGATGGAGGCAGCATGTCCGGTACAAAATGTCCCTTTATTGGGAGCTGCTACAGTGAATACACGTGCAAGAGGTAGTTACGTTTCGGCTGACCCACAGCCTTTATCAAACACAATATGTGCTCTAGAGGATCATGCTTAAATATGGGGGTGGGGCCATGTCATCAGAGACGGCCATGTGATGACATGGCCCCGCCCCTCTGACATGCGCGCTGGGTGTTACAGGACGCTCGGGAGACGTGCACCATGCAGGTATGTGGGGGGCTGGGTCATATGCCCGTAGCGGGCGCATACTATGACACCATATATGAGCACTTATATTCACACCTGTGATGTTAATAGCACTTCGCCGATGGGGCGATTGGCCACATCTGTGAGAGTGGGTGTGGTCTTTAATATTTAAGCATGATCCTCTAGAGCACATATTGTGTTTGATAAAGGCTGTGGGTAGGGATGAGCGAACCTGAACTGTATAGTTCGGGTTCGTACCGAATTTTGGGGTGTCCGTGACACAGACCCGAACATTTTCGTAAAAGTCTGGGTTCGGGTTCGGTGTTCGGCGCTTTCTTGGCGCTTTTTGAAAGGCTGCAAAGCAGCCAATCAACCAGCGTCATACTACTTGCCCCAAGAGGCCATCACAGCCATGACTACTATTGGCATGGCTGTGATTGGCCAGTGCAGCATGTGACCCATTCTCTATATAAGCTGGAGTCACGTAGCGCCGCCCGTCACTCTGCTCTGATCAGTGTAGGGAGAGGATGCAGCTGCTGCTGTTAGGGCGAGATTAGGCAGGGATTTGCTCAGCAAAAACACTTAATGAAGTGATCGATCTACAGCTGTGAATCATTCAACTTCTGCTATTTAATTGCTCACTGTTTTTAGGCTGCCCAGAGCGTATTTCTGTCACTTTTTTCTGGGGTGATCGGCGGCCATTTTGCGTCTTGTGGTGCGCCAGCACAAGCTGCCACCAAATACATTTAACCATCAATAGTGTGTTTTTTTTTTTTGCTATATCCTACATGAGGGGCTTGGCTGTGCTTGTTATTTTATTGAGGGGTGAAATACAATTGACAAAATAGCAGTACCCTAAATCTGGTGTTTCAGCTGTGGCTAGCCAATTGTAATACTGTCTGCTGTCTGCCAAAGGATATATTTTTGTTCTGGGTTGAAATACAATTCCCAACTTGGCAATTCCTTAAATCAGTGGTTTCTGCTGTATCAGGCCAAGTTTAAATCTATCCATAAAAGGGTATATTAGATTGAAGGTGCGGATAGGGTCATCCTCAATAACTTCACACGCTACCGTGCATTTCCAAGTCTAATTCTGTCCGTAAAAGGCATACCTGTCACCCAGCACCTAAATACTAGGCCTACAATTTATATTCAGCTAAATCTGTCATTACTGCTGTGCCTGTATTAGTGTAATACGGTACCTAAATAGATAGCCAGATAGTGTTAGGTGTCTGTAAAAAAAGGCCTGAATTTGAATTCAATACATTGGGCCAAATTAATTTTTTTCTTATTGTGGTGAACGGTAACAATGAGGAAAACATCTAGTAAGGGACGCGGACATGATCGTGGTGGTGTTAGTGGACCCTCTGGTGCTGGGAGAGGACGTGGCTGTTCTGCCACAGCCACACGTCCTAGTGAACCAACTACCTCAGGTCCCAGTAGCCGCCAGAATTTACAGCGATATTTGGTGGGGCCCAATGCCGTTCTAAGGATGGTAAGGCCTGAGCAGGTACAGGCATTAGTCAATTGGGTGGCCGACAGTGAATCCAGCACGTTCACATTATCTCCCACCCAGTCTTCTGCAGAAAGCGCACAGATAGCGCATGAAAACCAAGCCCATCAGTCTGTCTCATCACCACCATGCATATCAGGGAAACTGTCTGAGCCTCAAGTTATGCAGCAGTCTCTTATGCTGTTTGAAGACTCTGCTGGCAGGGTTTCCCAAGGGCATCCACCTAGCCCTTCCCCAGCGGTGGAAGACATAGAATGCACTGACGCACAACCACTTATGTTTCCTGATAATGAGGACATGGGAATACCACCTCAGCACGTCTGATGATGACGAAACACAGGTGCCAACTGCTGCGTCTTTCTGCAGTGTGCAGACTGAACAGGAGGTCAGGGAGGAAGACTGGGTGGAAGACGATGCAGGGGACGATGAGGTCCTAGACCCCACATGGAATAAAGGTCGTGTCACTAACTTTCAGAGTTCGGAGGAAGAGGCAGTGGTGATACCGAGCCAACAGCGTAGCAAAAGAGGGAGCAGTGGGCAAAAGCAGAACACCCGCCGCCAAGAGAGTCCGTCTGCTACTGGCCACCGCCATCTGGGACCGAGCACCCCAAAGGCAGCTTCAAGGAGTTCCCTGGCGTGGCAGTTCTTCAAACAATGTGCTGACAAGACCCGAGTGGTTTGCACGCTGTGCCATCAGAGCCTGAAGCGAGGCATTAACGTTCTGAACCTTAGCACAACCTGCATGACCAGGCACCTGCATGCAAAGCATGAACTGCAGTGGAGTAAACACCTTAAAAACAAGGAACTCACTCAGGCTCCCCCTGCTACCTCTTCTGCTGCTGCCGCCGCCTCGGCCTCTTCTGCTGCTGCCGCCGCCTCGGCCTCTTCCTCTGCCTCTGGAGGAACGTTGGCACCTGCCGCCCAGCAAACATGGGATGTACCACCAACACCACCACCTGCGTCACCAAGCATCTCAACCATGTCACACGGCAGCGTTCAGCTCTCCATCTCACAAACATTTGAGAGAAAGCATAAATTCCCACCTAGCCACCCTCGATCCCTGGCCCTGAATGCCAGCATTTCTAAACTACTGGCCTATGAAATGCTGTCATTCAGGCTGGTGGACACACACAGCTTCAAACAGCTCATGTCGCTTGCTGTCCCACAGTATGTTGTTCCCAGCCGGCACTACTTCTCCAAGAGAGCCGTGCCTTCCCTGCACAACCAAGTATCCGATAAAATCAAGTGTGCACTGCGCAACGCCATCTGTGGCAAGGTCCACCTAACCACAGATACGTGGACCAGTAAGCACAGCCAGGGACGCTATATCTCCCTAACTGCACACTGGGTAAATGTAGTGGCGGAGAGCTGTTTGGCGCACGTCCTTCCGCCAAGGATCGCAGGGCAACATTCTTTGCCTCCTGTTGCCTCCTCCTCCTACTCAGCTTCCTCCTCCTCTTCTTCCACCTGCTCATCCAGTCATCCACACACCTTCACCACCAACTTCAGCACAGCCCGGGGTAAACGTCAGCAGGCCGTTCTGAAACTCATATGTTTGGGGGACAGGCCCCACACCGCACAGGAGTTGTGGCGGGGTATAGAACAACAGACCGACGAGTGGTTGCTGCCGGTGAGCCTCAAGCCCGGCCTGGTGGTGTGCGATAATGGGCGAAATCTCGTTGTAGCTCTGGGACTAGCCGGTTTGACGCACATCCCTTGCCTGGCGCATGTGCTGAATTTGGTGGTGCAGAAGTTCATTCACAACTACCCGGACATGTCAGAGCTGCTGCATAAAGTGCGGGCCGTCTGTGCGCGCTTCCGCCGTTCACATCCTGCCGCTGCTCGCCTGTCTGCGCAACAGCGTAACTTCGGCTTTCCCGCTCACCGCCTCATATGCGACGTGCCCACCAGGTGGAACTCCACCTTGCACATGCTGGACAGACTGTGCGAGCAGCAGCAGGCCATAGTGGAGTTTCAGCTGCAGCACGCACGGGTCAGTCGCACTGCGGATCAGACCCACTTCACCACCAATGACTGGGCCTCCATGCGAGACCTGTGTGCCCTGTTGCGCTGTTTCGAGTACTCCACCAACATGGCCAGTGGCGATGATGCCGTTATCAGCGTTACAATACCACTTCTATGTCTCCTTGAGAAAACACTTGCGATGATGGAAGAGGAGGTGGCCCAGGAGGAAGAGGAGGAAGAGGGGTCATTTCTAACACTTTCAGGCCAGTCTCTTCGAAGTGACTCAGAGGGAGGTTTTTTGCAACAGCAGAGGCCAGGTACAAATGTGGCCAGACAGGGCCCACTACTGGAGGACGAGGAGGATGAGGAGGAGGTGGAGGAGGATGAGGATGAAGCATGTTCACAGCGGGGTGGCACCCAACGCAGCTCGGGCCCATCACTGGTGCGTGGCTGGGGGGAAACGCAGGACGATGACGATATGCCTCCCACAGAGGACAGCTTGTCCTTACCTCTGGGCAGCCTGGCACACATGAGCGACTACATGCTGCAGTGCCTGCGCAACGACAGCAGAGTTGCCCACATTTTAACGTGTGCGGACTACTGGGTTGCCACCCTGCTGGATCCCCGGTACAAAGACAATGTGCCCACCTTACTTCCTGCACTGGAGCGTGATAGGAAGATGCGCGAGTCCAAGCGCACGTTGGTAGACGCGCTACTGAGAGCATTCCCAAATGTCACAGGGGAACAAGTGGAAGCCCAAGGCGAAGGCAGAGGAGGAGCAAGAGGTCGCCAACGCAGCTGTGTCACGGCCAGCTCCTCTGAGGGCAGGGTTAGCATGGCAGAGATGTGGATACGTTTTGTCACCACGCCACAGCTAACTGCACCACCACCTGATACGGAACGTGTTAGCAGGAGGCAACATTTCACTAACATGGTGGAACAGTACCTGTGCACACCCCTCCACGTACTGACTGATGGTTCGGCCCCATTCAACTTCTGGGTCTCCAAATTGTCCACGTGGCCAGAGCTAGCCTTTTATGCCTTGGAGGTGCTGGCCTGCCCGGCGGCCAGCGTTTTGTCTGAACGTGTATTCAGCACGGCAGGGTGCGTCATTACAGACAAACGCAGCCGCCTGTCTACAGCCAATGTGGACAAGCTGACGTTCATAAAAATGAACCAGGCATGGATCCCACAGGACCTGTCCATCCCTTGTGCAGATTAGATATTAACTACCTCCCCTTAACCATATATTATTGTACTCCAGGGCACTTCCTCATTCAATACTATTTTTTTTTTTCATTTTACCATTATATTGCGGGGCAACCCAAAGTTGAATGAACCTCTCCTCTGTCTGGGTGCCGGGGCCTAAAAATATCTGACAGTGGCCTGTTCCAGTGTTGGGTGACATGAAGCCTGATTCTCTGCTATGACATGAAGACTGATTCTCTGCTGACATGAAGCCAGATTCTCTGTTATGGGACCTCTCTCCTCTGTCTGGGTGCCGGGGCCTAAATGTGTGACAGTGGCCTGTTCCAGTGTTGGGTGACATGAAGCCTGATTCTCTGCTATGACATGAAGACTGATTCTCTGCCATGAGACCTCTCTCCAATTGATATTGGTTAATTTTAATTCATTTTATTTTTATTTTAATTCATTTCCCTATCCACATTTGTTTGCAGAGGATTTACCTACATTTTGCTGCCTTTTGCAGCCCTCTAGCTCTTTCCTGGGCTGTTTTACAGCCTTTTTAGTGCCGAAAAGTTCGGGTCCCCATTGACTTCAATGGGGTTCGGGTTCGGGGCGAAGTTCGGGTCGAGTTCGGATCCCGAACCCGAACATTTCCGGGAAGTTCGGCCGAACTTCTCGAACCCGAACATCCAGGTGTTCGCTCAACTCTAGCTGTTACAATCCTACAGGCTCACCTGAGTCAGAGGATAGCTGGCTGGAGGTGGAGCCCAGTGGCAAGGACCGCAGGCAGGTTGTAGTTGCAGCGTAGTCAGACAGAGGCGTAATCGGTTAGCAGGCGGTGGGTCAGGGCAGGCGGCAGTGAGCGGGGTCAGACAATCCGGATCGGGAACGGTGGAAGCAGGTCAGTTGGTAGGGACAAGCAGAAGAGTAGTCGGGGACAATTCCAAGGTCGGCAGCAGTCAAGTTGGTAGCAGTAGCAGCAGAGGAACAGCAGTAGATGCAGCAGGATCAAGTCCAGAAGAACAATAACCAGCAGGGATCTGGTGCAAGAGGCTGGGCTTATAAAGAGGAAGTAGCAGGTGCAAGGAATCACAGAGATTAACAAGGCAAGGCTGGAACAAGGTAGATCAAAGAGTTCAGTAGAAGGAAATGTCCAGAAGGGTCGGTAGTCTAGTGGCTAGAGCTACCGCCTGGGACATGGCTGGTCACTGGTTCGAATCCCGACAGTACTCCCCCCCTTCCAAGGTGACCTCCGGGCACCGCAGATGATGGTTTATCGGGATGTCTTTGGTGGAAAGATTTTACCAGTCTGGGGGCATGGACATTTTCCTCCGGCTCCCAGGAGTTATCCTCGGGGGAATAGCCTTTCCACCCAACTAGATACTGCAGCCTTCCACGGTGGAGTCTGGAGTCAAGGATCTTGGCCACAGTGTATTCCTCCTGGTCTTGTACTCTTACCGGAGGAGGAGGAGGGGGGTGGCGGCCTGGGAAAGTGTTCTCAACATGTGGTTTCAGGAGAGAGCAGTGGAAAACCGGGTGCACTCGGATGGAGTCGGGAAGGTCGAGTCGGAAGGTGACTTCGTTGATTCGAGCCGTGATCCGGAAAGGACCCATGTATTTTTGGCCCAACTTCCGGGAGGGAACCTTTGGGCTTAGGTTTCTGGTGGAGAGCCACACCTTGTCCCCTACCTGGAATTCCGGAGCGGGTTTGCGGTGTTTATCCGCTGCCTGCTTGAAGCGGCTCTGGGCTCGATGTAGATTGTCCCGAATATTTTCCTGTGCCTGTTGTAGACTTGCAAGACGTTCGGCCACAGCTGGGACTGTGGTGGAAATGGGCAAGTGAGGGATGAAGGTTGGGTGTAGGCCGTTGTTAGCGTAGAACGGGCTGTATTGGGTAGAACTGTGCTCCGCATTGTTATAGGCGAACTCGGCCGTAGAGAGGTGGTCCAGCCAGTCGTCCTGCAGATGGGTGACGAAACAGCGCAAATACTGCTCGAGGGTTTGATTCGTTCTCTCGGTCTGCCCATTGGATTGGGGGTGGAACGCAGAAGACAGGTTCACCTTGATCCCAAGGGCTTGACAGAAGTTTCTCCAGAACCTGGAAGTGAACTGTACTCCCCGATCCGAAACAACATCGTCCGGGGCCCCATGTAGCCTAAAAACCTCTCGGAGTACGAGATCGGCCGTCTGTTTGGCGGTAGGTAGGCCCTTGCAGGGGATGAAGTGGGCCATTTTGGTGAGACGGTCGACGACGACCAGAACGGTGTTCATGCCTTTGGAGGGAGGAAGTTCCACAATAAAGTCCATGGAGATTGAACCCCAGGGGCGGGAGGGAACCGGGAGTGGACATAGCAAGCCCACGGGGGAGGAGCGGGGGGTCTTGTTGCGGGCGCACGTCGTGCATGAGGAGACAAACCTCTCGGTATCTTTTCTGTAAGTTGGCCACCAGAAGAAACGGGAGAGGAGCTCCTGGGTCCTTCTGATACCCAGATGGCCGGCCGGTTTGGAATCGTGGTTGAGTTTAAGTACGTCAAGTCGTGCAGATTCTGGTACGTACAACTGCTGATCCCGGTACAACCAGTAGCCACCCTTGAGAGTAAGGTTTACAGCTCCAGGTGGGTAGGTGAGGAGGTGATCGTTCTCATACCCTTCCTTGAGGGAAC
The DNA here is from genome assembly GCF_905171765.1 of Bufo bufo. Taxonomy (NCBI): domain Eukaryota; kingdom Metazoa; phylum Chordata; class Amphibia; order Anura; family Bufonidae; genus Bufo; species Bufo bufo. The sequence goes on from NC_053395.1 coordinate 9,978,151, forward strand.
CCAGAAGTTCCCTCAAGTAGGTGGCTCCTATGATGCTTCTGTCGGGAAGGATACCGGCCGGAGCCTCATTGATCTGAGAGGTTTCAGAGAACATCCTTGAGAGAGCATCCGCTTTGCCGTTCTTCGACCCAGGGCGATAGGAGATAACAAAATTGAATCTGGAGAAAAACAGACTCCACCTGGCCTGTCTGGCGGTGAGTCTCTTGGCGCTGCGGATAAACTCTAGGTTCCGGTGGTCAGTGTATACAGAGATGGGATTATGGGCCCCCTCCAGCAAGTGTCTCCACTCGGTGAAAGCGTCCTTGATTGCCAGCAGTTCCTTATTCCCGATGTCGTAATTCCGTTCAGCGGGGGACATCTGGCGGGAGAAGAAAGCGCAAGGGTGTAGGAGCATCTTTTCCCCTGAACGTTGAGACAGAATTGCGCCCACCGCAGCGTCGGAGGCGTCCACCTCGACCGTAAATGGTAATTCAGGGTTTGGGTGGGCCAGGATCGGGGCAGAGGTGAAGAGGGACTTCAGTTTAGCAAAGGCCTCCTGTGCCTCCGGAGTCCACCCGAAGGGGACAGTCTTTTTTGTTAGTTGAGTGATTGGGGCGATGATTTTTGAAAAGTTCCTGATGAACTTCCGATAAAAGTTTGCAAAACCTACAAACCTCTGGACCTCCTTTTCGTTCTTCGGGGCAGGCCACTCAGTCACGGCCTGGATCTTCCGGGGATCCATACTTAAGCCCTCCGGTGAAATAATATAGCCGAGGAATTGGGTGGAAGTCTGTTCAAATTCGCACTTCTCCAGCTTAATCTAGAGAGACTGTTCACGGAGTTTCTGTAGCACCCTGCGGACATGCCCACGATGTTGTTCAGGGTCTTCTGAGAAAATCAAAATATCGTCCAGATATGCTACCACAAATTGGTCAAGCATGTCCCTGAGGACGTCGTTGATAAAATGTTGGAAGGTAGCAGGGGCATTGCAGAGGCCGAAAGGCATGACCAGATACTCAAAGTGACCATAGCGGGTTCGGAAGGCGGTTTTCCACTCGTCCCCCGGGCGAATTCGGACCAGGTTGTAGGCTCCTCGGAGATCGAGCTTAGTGAAGACTTTTGCCGCCCGAAGTCTCTCAAGGAGTTCAGAAATCAGGGGGAGAGGGTACCGGTTCTTCACAGTAACGTTGTTGAGCTTTCGATAATCTATGCAAGGGCGTAGAGAAGAGTCTTTTTTCTCCACGAAGAAGAAAGGGGCCCCTGCAGGGGATGTGGAAGGTCGGATAAAACCTTTTTTTAGATTTTCGTCTAAGTACTCCTTCAGGGCCTTTAGTTCCGGCTCGGAGAGGGAGTATATACTGCCGAAGGGTATTTCGGCTCCAGGTAGCAGCTCAATCGGGCAGTCATAAGGCCGATGCGGGGGCAGTTTGTCTGCATTTCTTTTGTCACAGACATCCTGGAACTCCAGATATTGAGGGGGTAAAAGCTCCTTGGTGGATAGTCCGAATATGGTAGGTTCTTCGGGCGGAGAAGGGACGGATTTACGTAAACAGTTCTGAGAACAAAAGTCCGAGCGGAACCGTATGCAGCGGGCATCCCAGTCCACCGAGGGGTTGTGAGTTTCCAGCCAAGGGATGCCTAGGATCACCGGAAACTTAGGGGAGGTGATCAGGGAGAAGTGAATGGTTTCCTGATGATCGGGTTCGACGAGAAGTTGAAGATCAGCGGTCTGGTGAGTAACCGGCCCAGAAGAGAGCGGGGTCCCATCGACGGTTTCCAGATCGATGGGGGCTGCCCTGGTTACCAGTGGTATGTTGTTCTCATGGGCGAAGGTCAAGTCCATGAAATTTCCGCCGGCCCCCGAGTCAAGCATTGCGGAGCAGGGAAGCTGTCGTTCCCCAATGGTGATAAGGATGGGAACAATGAAGTGGGACCCGGTACCTGTAGTGTCCATGGTTTCAGAGGCCAAGGGTGAAATTGTAGCTTGTTGTAATTCCCGTAATTCAGTGACAGCAATGGTTCGGCAAGTCTTATTGGGGCACCTAATAGCGAAGTGCCCTGGCTCGCCACAGTAAAGGCAGAGGCCCGCGGCCAGTCGTCTCTCCTTTTCAGCAGCCGATAGAGTCTTGCGCAGTGTGTCGACCTGCATCGGTTCGGTGGAGGGTTGGTGAGCCGGCTGAGTCATTGGAGTGAAAGGGTACGCGGGCCTGTTATCTAAGGACCAGAGTCTTTCTCTCCTTCTTTCCGCGAGTCTCCGGTCAATTCGGATGCACAGTTGGACGAAGTCATCCAGATCGTCTGGGGCGTCTACCCTGGCGAGCTCATCCTTTATAAGTTCGGAGAGTCCGCGGCGAAATTGACTTTTCTGAGCAGCGGGGTTCCAGGTGGTGTCCGTGACCCAGCGGCGGAACTCGGAGGAATACTCGGCTACAGAGCGTCTTCCCTGCCGTAGACTGTGCAGCCTAGCCTCGGCAGTCGCGCAGCGGTTAGGGTCGTCGAAGACTTGGCTCATGGCTGTGGTGAAGTTGTCTAGATTATTTAATAAGAGACTGTGGGACTCCACATATGGGGATGCCCATGCCAGGGCCTCGTCAGTTAGAAGGTTAATGATGAACAGGATCTTCTTTCTGTCCGAGGAAAAGGAGCCCGGCTGCATCTGAAAGTAGATACGGCACTGGTTGAGGAACCCCCGAAACTGGCTCCGATCGCCGTTAAACTTTGACGGGAGAGGCATGCGGGAGTCTGTGACCGCGCTGCGTACGTCCAGTAGTTGACGCTGTAAATCGATAATTTCTCTCTGTTGGCTCTGGATTGCGCCTTGAAGTTGAGTCATTTCCTTTTGGGCAGAGGTGCCAAACTCCTGAAGTTCGGAGACTTGTTTGCGCAGGGTGGCCATCGCGGACTCCATTTTCTGGCTGGTTATTCTGTTACAATCCTACAGGCTCACCTGAGTCAGAGGATAGCTGGCTGGAGGTGGAGCCCAGTGGCAAGGACCGCAGGCAGGTTGTAGTTGCAGCGTAGTCAGACAGAGGCGTAATCGGTTAGCAGGCGGTGGGTCAGGGCAGGCGGCAGTGAGCGGGGTCAGACAATCCGGATCGGGAACGGTGGAAGCAGGTCAGTTGGTAGGGACAAGCAGAAGAGTAGTCGGGGACAATTCCAAGGTCGGCAGCAGTCAAGTTGGTAGCAGTAGCAGCAGAGGAACAGCAGTAGATGCAGCAGGATCAAGTCCAGAAGAACAATAACCAGCAGGGATCTGGTGCAAGAGGCTGGGCTTATAAAGAGGAAGTAGCAGGTGCAAGGAATCACAGAGATTAACAAGGCAAGGCTGGAACAAGGTAGATCAAAGAGTTCAGTAGAAGGAAATGTCCAGAAGGGTTGGTAGTCTAGTGGCTAGAGCTACCGCCTGGGACATGGCTGGTCACTGGTTCGAATCCCGACACTAGCTGTAGGTCAGCCGAAACGTAACTACCTCTTGCACGTGTATTCACTGTAGCGGCTCCCAATAAAGGGACATTTTGTACCGGACATGCTGCCTCCATCTCTATTTATTGGACTACATATACAGGAGCACTGATGGATCTTGGACTCCAGGCAGGCTGTTGCATTCCGGATGACCACAAGTTCTGGTGAGTGCGATTCCACAACATTTCTTCATATTGGATCCCCCTTGTGGACGCTCCCGGTTCCTGCTCCTTTGAGGTTGTACCCATGGGATGGGCCGGAGCGGACACATCTGAGAAGAAGCCCCATAGCCATAACGCCAGTGCCCCTTACTCTACATTGTCTCCCCAGCTCTCCACCCACTGGGGACGTCACTTACCAGTAGGAGGAGCTAGGGTTGGACGATATCAAAAATATTCAGACGATAACGATATTAAAAAATTTATCGCGATAACGATATATATCGCGATAAATACCCGTTTAAAAGAAAAAAAACACAAGTAGACGTTATACTGTATGGGGGCAGCCACAAGGAGACGTTATACTGTATGGGGGGCCACAAGTAGACGTTATACTGTATGGGGGCAGCCACAAGGAGACGTTACACTGTATGGGGGGGGCCACAAGGAGACGTTACACTGTATGGGGGGGCCACAAGGAGGCGTTACACTGTATGGGGGGGCCACAAGGAGACGTTATACTGTATGGGGGGCCACAAGGAGACGTTATACTGTATGGGGGCAGCCACAAGGAGACGTTATACTGTATGGGGGCAGCCACAAGGAGACGTTACACTGTATGGGGGGGGCCACAAGGAGACGTTACACTGTATGGGGGGGCCACAAGGAGGCGTTACACTGTATGGGGGGGCCACAAGGAGACGTTATACTGTATGGGGGGCCACAAGGAGACGTTATACTGTATGGGGGCAGCCACAAGGAGACGTTATACTGTATGGGGGCAGCCACAAGGAGACGTTATACTGTATGGGGGGCCACAAGGAGACGTTATACTGTATGGGGGGCCACAAGTAGACGTTATACTGTATGGGGGGGCCACAAGGAGACGTTACACTGTATGGGGGGGCCACAAGGAGGCGTTACACTGTATGGGGGGGCCACAAGGAGGCGTTACACTGTATGGGGGGGCCACAAGGAGGCGTTACACTGTATGGGGGGGCCACAAGGAGGCGTTACACTGTATGGGGGGGCCACAAGGAGGCGTTACACTGTATGGGGGGGCCACAAGGAGGCATTACACTGTATGGGGGGCCACAAGGAGGCGTTACACTGTATGGGGGGCCACAAGGAGGCGTTATAATAAGGTCTTGTGGCCACAGGCCACCATACATGCAGTAATACTTTGCGATATACCTTTCCCGCGGCTGCCTCGCTTGTGTGCTCTGATTCTGACATCAGATGCCGGTGGGCAGAGATTTGAATATGGGAGCAAGGAGGTGGGAGAGCCGGGGCGGCCGCTGCGGGAAGTAGTAAGTTTATAATTTCGTCACCAGAGCACACACTAGTGAGGCAGCCGCAGGAAAAGTCTCTCCAGAGACACCAGTACTCACACAGGGGATCGATTCGCCACATATACAATAGAGCCGGCACTGGTGGGTGACGACGGTGATGATGTCAGATGGTGGGTGGAGACTTGACTAAGGGAGGCGGAGCAAGAAGGAGCCAGGCCAGGAGCAAGAGGAAGTAATGTTACTCAGCGGCAGCGCTATGCAAGGTGCAGGGGCGGGCGCACGTTTAGAAGCGGTCAGCGCACAATGTGAGCTGACCGCTTTGATGATGTCACAAAATACCGCGGTATTTTGGAAACAGCGATATCGCCATATCGCCGTTTTTTTAATACCGCGGTATATCGTGATACCGGTATATCGCCCAACCCTAGGAGGAGCTCCCGGCCGGACTCAGACATCGCAGCTCACAGGTAAGTATAATGGTTCTACAAATTGCTAAGTAACCATGGCAACTGGGACTGCAGTAGCGTCCTGGTTGCCATGGTTACCGATCGGAGCCCCAGCGGGACTCCGATCGGTACACTCCGCTGCCACCAATGATAGGGGGGAGATTTTAATTAGGAGGGGGAGGGAGGGGAGAAGGCCCACTGGCCACCAACGAGTTAACTACAGGGGAGGGAGGGGGGGCCCACTGGCCACCAACGAGTTAACTACAGGGGAGGGAGGGGGGCCGGCTGCACTGGCCGCCAATGAGTTAACTACAGGGGAGGGAGGGGGGCCCACTGGCCACCAATGAGTTAACTACAGGGGGGGGGGGGCGGCCGCACTGGCCACCAATGTGTTAACTACAGGGGAGGGGGGGGCTGCCCCCTGCTGCCCGGCAGCACCTGCCAGGCAGCAGGGGGCAGTCATGTACACAGTTCTTTTAGTATATTCTAACCTGAAGCGTCCCCATCACCATGGGAACGCCTCTGTGTTAGAATATACTGTCGGATCTGAGTTTTCACAAAGTGAAAACTCAGCTATGAAAAAGCTTTTATGCAGACGGATCTTCGGATCCGTCTGTATAAAAACTAACCTACGGCCACGGATCACGGACACGGATGCCAATCTTGTGTGCATCCGTGTTCTTTCACGGACCCATTGACTTGAATGGGTCCGTGAACCATTGGCCGTGAAAAAAATAGGACAGGTCATATTTTTGTCACGGCCAGGAAACACGGATCACGGATGCGGCTGCAAAACGGTGCATTTTCCGATTTTTCCACGGACCCATTGAAAGTCAATGGGTCCGCGAAAAAAAAAACGGAAAACGGCACAACGGCCACGGGTGCACACAACGGTCGTGTGCAGGAGGCCTAAGTCTGCTTTAAGTGGAGCCGGCACTCTACGTGGTTGGTGCTGAACAGGAGGTATTGCTTCATCTATTTCTAGGTGATACTCTCCAGGTAGACACCCTAGTCCTCTGAAAATGTCTCTATATTCAGTTGTGATCATTTCATAAGAAAAGGGTGAAGTTGTAGTTGTTTGCTGGTCATCCTGTAATAATACATTATGTTCTACATTCAGTGTAAGGAGGCCCATTTTCTGACATGTTTCTGCTGAGAGAAGTGGTTTGTGTTTACCTTGGACAACTTGGAATTGCAGCGTACATGTTTTATCTTTATATGTACAATTTAGATTACATTGGCCCATAGGTATCATATAGGTATCATTGTACCATTTCAATTTGACATTACTCTTCTGTAATGTTGGTTTTCCTTCTTTCACAATTTTGCAATAGTCTTTGTATGCCATAAGGTTGCAGGTGGCACCACAGTCTAACTGACAGTGTAACCTTTCCCCCGCTTCTCTGTCAGTGCTGAGGTCTAGTGGTACAAACCACTGTGATCCTGGACTGCTTACTGCTCCGGGGCTGCTTACTGCTCCTATCTGATGAATAATAGTGAATACTGATTCTTCTGAGCCGCTGCTCTTGATCTGTGCAGCCATATGTGTTCTGCCATGTGCTTTCTGCCTGCAAACTCTAGAGAAATGGTTTTGCTTTTTGCATTTACTGCAGGTTTCTCCATATGCAGGACAGTGGTCTCTGCCCCAGGGGTGGTTGTTTCCACAGTATCTACATCTGATTGTTTTTAAGTTCTAGCAGTATAATGTACAGCTTCACTTTCACTTTTGCTTTCTTGCATTGCTTGTATTTGCATTTCTGTAAGTTCATGGCTTCTCCACATGTCCATGGCTCTCTGTAGGTTCAGGTCTCTTTCTAGCATTAATGTCTTTTGATCCCAGAACTATTCTGTCTCTGATAAGTTCATCATGTAATACTCCAAACTCACATGTAGCGGCGAGCTGCCTCAGCCTAGTCACATACTGATCTATAGCTTCCAATGGGCCTTGGTTTGTGGTATTGAATATGTGCCTCTCATAAATGATGTTACATGAAGGCATAACATAGCTGTAATGCATCCAGAGTTTTCTCTATGTCCTGCTTGTCGGCATCAGATAGTGAGAGGTGCTGATGAATACGCAGACCGTCTCTCCCATCACTGAGCGCAGTGTCGCTGTCCTGACCTCGGAGTCTTTCTTATCAAGTTCAGTTGCCACCTCATAATCTTCCCACTGGCATCTGAAATATGTCCAGTTAACTGCCAGGTCCCCTTTACAGTCCGTGGGAGACGGCACAGGGAAGCTGTTTGCAGCCATTTTCTGTAGCGCTGTGTGTCTCTTATTAATAAATTACCAGAGAAACAATTCTTGTTGATCTTTTGTTCTGATATTAGGACTTTAGTGGTTTCTAAAACACCGAAGCCCTCTCCACTTCTGACACCATGTTTCCTGAGGCGATGTGAGGTAATTCAACAACAACTTTATTCAGACACAAACAACATGACAAAGGTTATAAACTGTCATATCTATATAGTTAGTTAAAGTATCTTTTGGGCCCTGGCTGGCAGCTTGGCAATCTGGCTCAAGCAGGTTTTACAGAGACAATACATCCCCCCTTCTTCCCTCGGGGCACACCCTGATGGTGGGGCTCCTGCCTGATGGCGGTCGGAGGCCCTTCATGTTGTTGGTTTGCAGTAAGGAAGGAGGAGGAGTTGCAGCGGCCGGCGTACGGTGCAGGAGGGAGACAACAAACCTTTTTTTGCTAACGAGCAGACCGGGAGTTGTAGTACTTCCAACGGAATCAAAACACAGGTCTGGATAACTCTTCCCAGATAGAAATGTATGGATGTGAGTAACGATGGGGGTTGTAGTCTCTTTTCTCTCCTCCCAGAGTCTCTGGCGCCGTTCTGATAAAACATATAAAGGTGACGACATCAGGAAACGGAGGTCACCAGATCGCCGTGTCACACACCGCATCTCACCATAGTCTCCGACCTCCGCCGCTCCAGCTGTCGTGTCACTACAACTCCCAGCATGCTCCAGTCACTTCAACAGCTGAGCAAGTGTGCATGCTGGGAGTTGTAGTCCTATAACCGATGGACTGGGGGAGGCTGCTGCCCCCAGGGCACAATGTGCCAGGAAAACATCACAATCTTCATCAGAAATCCCAACCTGCTGGACGTACAGAGACATCACCGGGCCCCACAGCCAGAGTCTACACGGGGCCCCAATGCCTCATTCTTAGCCCCTCCCACTACCCGTCCCTGCAGTATATACAGTAGTGTACTGACATGTGAGGTACGAGGTAGAAATTACAGCTCACACCTCATATATCAGTACACTGCTGTATATACTATATATCTGTACACTGCATCTATTATACCTCGTACCTCACATATCAGTACACTGCTGTATATACTATATATCTGTACACTGTATCTATTATACCTCGTACCTCACATATCAGTACACTGCTGTATATACTATATATCTGTACACACTACATCTATTATACCTCATATCAGTACACTGCTGTATATACTGTATATCTGTACACTCTGCATCTATTATACCTCGTACCTCACATATCAGTACACTGCTGTATATACAATATATCTGTACACACTGCATCTATTATACCTCATACCTCACATATCAGTACACTGCTGTATATACTATATATCTGTACACTCTGCATCTATTATACCTCGTACCTCACATATCAGTACACTGCTGTATATACGATATATCTGTACACACTGCATCTATTATACCTCATACCTCACATATCAGTACACTGCTGTATATACTATATATCTGTACACTGCATCTATTATACCTCATACCTCACATATCAGTACACTGCTGTATATACTATATATCTGTACACACTGCATCTATTATACCTCGTACCTCACATATCAGTACACTGCTGTATATACTATATATCTATTATACCTCGTACCTCACATATCAGTACACTGCTGTATATACTATATATCTGTACACACTGCATCTATTATACCTCGTACCTCACATATCAGTACACTGCTGTATATACTATATATCTGTACACTGCATCTATTATACCTCATACCTCACATATCAGTACACTGCTGTATATACTGTATATATTGTATCTCTTCACATTTCCATAGACAGTATCACAAAGCACAGCTGCATACACTGCTCATCTACACAGACATACAGCTCTGCTGCATACACTGCTCAACTGCACAGAGATACAGGCCCGCTGCATACACTGTTCAACTACACAGACATACAGCTCTGCTACATACACTGCTCAACTACACAGACATTCAGCTCTGCTACATACACTGCTCATCTACACATACATACAGCTCTGCTGCATACCCTGCTCAACTACACAGACATACAGCTCTGCTGCATACACTGCTCATCTACACAGACATACAGCTCTGCTGCATACACTGCTCAACTGCACAGAGATACAGGCCCGCTGCATACACTGTTCAACTACACAGACATACAGCTCTGCTACATACACTGCTCAACTACACAGACATTCAGCTCTGCTACATACACTGCTCATCTACACATACATACAGCTCTGCTGCATACCCTGCTCAACTACACAGACATACAGCTCTGCTGCATACACTGCTCAACTACACAGACATACAGCTCTGCTGCATACACTGCTCAACTACACAGACATTCAGCTCTGCTGCATACACTGCTCAACTACGCAGACATACAGCTCTGCTACATACACTGCTCATCTACACAGACTTACAGCTCCGCTGCATACACTGCTCAACTACACAGACATACAGCTCTGCTGCATACACTGCTCAACTACATAGACACACAGCTCCGCTGCATACACTGCTCAACTACACAGACATACAGCACTGCTACATACACTGCTCAACTACACATACATACAGCTCTGCTGCATACACTGCTCAGCTACACAGACATACAGCTCTGCTACATACAGTAAGTAACGGCAGGTATAGCGTATTCCTAACACTTTTCCGCAGGACGACAAACAGAGAATGATGAAATGAGAAGCACAAAATAAAACCCTCCAGGGAAGAAAAGCGTCAGTTACACTGAGAGGCGCCAGGAACCTCGTGCCTCCAGGACGTGAGGCGGTCGCTGCGCGGCTGCTCTACAATAGTTCAGCGACACAGAGAGGGAAGTATTAGAAAGCCGCACCCCGAGCCACATACACCGCCATATAATGCTGCTAACAACAGAACAGAATGTGCATGAAAACCGTACAGTATTAATCACTAGACATGGCGAAGTGCGGCCGACAGTAACGTAGTGCGGGCGCCGTCCGACATGCTGCGCCGCAGGGAAGGCGACCATTACAGGGGATAGTTAGAAAAGTGCTGAGTCCAGGCGGCGAGCACAACAATGGGAGCTCTATAGGCGGCACAATACGGAGCGCGCGGTATGTTCTCACACTAACACAATGTATAGAGTTCTGACCAAGACACCTCGTCGTGTAGACGTCGCCTTAAACTGAGCGCGTGCGACCAGCTCAGCGCGACCGGCCATAAATAAGGAAAGGAACAGCAGGTGGCGCTGTACAGATCCAGTGTATTGCAGAACTCATTACCTGCGGTTATAAAAGACATGATGGCGGAGGAGACCACAGACACCCAGATGATAGGACCGACAACTCTGATGGACAGAAGTAGTCAGACATTTATTCCATAAAAAGGGAAAAAACACAACAAATGCCGCGTATAGTGCGGAAAGAAGCGCCACATTGTCACATCTCTACAGAAATAGGAAAAGCTGATTAATAATTATATGTTCCCCAAATGTGTCCCAGAAACATAAAGAAGCCCCTACAGCGACCTCAGTGGAGGACGGGGAAGGGTTAATGATGCCCCCCACGAGGTACGTGCACTCGGCGGTGTATCTCCGCTCCAGGATCCACACCTGTTACCTGCAGATCCTGACACGGATTTCCCCAGATCTCCCCCTCTGCATTGTAAAGGGAGAAATCCGCACGGACAATCCACCGGCCGCAGATCTCCGGATCCGCTCCGCAGGTCACTCCTGACGCAGGAAACCTCCGCTCCGTGTAGATGAGATACTGAGAATCCCATCTGCTTAGGCGGTATTATTTCACTCTGGAAAACCAGCAGGTAATACGCACCGTGCTCTTGTACCCGAAGGCCATCTGCGCACGCTGCGATTATTTCCGTGCGGATTCCCAGATCTGCGGCCTGTCAGTTATGTTTGTGGTTTTAGCTGCGGATTTCACCCTTTTCAGTGGAAAACCGCATCTTATCTGCACCAAAAACCGTAATCACACATTGCAGGTATTGGTGCGGATACGCTGCGGATCTGATGTGCGTTCACCCGAACTCGTGTGCAGACGACGTAACTTCTCATTTGTCTCAAGCATCGATTCTGGATCTGATCTCCGAGGAATATAAAATAATCGTACAGTAACCCCCCCCCCATAGAGCCGCCATATACATTGTGTGATCGGAGGCTCCGCCCATACAGCGCTATATAGTGACTTATAGGCGGAGATTATAACGGGACGTGGACGTATCGGCCTCAGCTTATTATTCTAACAGAGGCTCCATTCCGCACAAAGAAGACAACATGTAGGGGTTGAGAGAAGGAGGCGGTGAAGGTGTGTAAGTGTCTGATGGGGTCACACAGCTGATAGAAGGACAGACGCCCGGCCTCATAGTCTAAGAAGACCCCAAGTCTAGGACATGTTGTATCTACACTGAGGGGGGATGTGACTGAGCGGTGACACACTCCACATCCTGCACCAGACATAACCAGACACCAAGATTTATCATTATCTCCAATACAAGACTCATCTCCTTCCCTTTCTATACTGGGATAGGACAGTCCGATGACACATATTCCTTTCTGGTCCCACTCTACCTCCCAGTAATGTCTTCCTGAGGAGAGGCCACATCTGCTTAACACCTGGGCATAATCCAGGAACCTTCCCGGTGATTCTGGTCTGTTCTGTTCTTCTTCTGTTCTTGTTGCTGTTTTCAGATCTTCTGATATCTTCACATGTCTATGAGCAGTGTCCTCATCCAGCAATATGTCTGGAACATGGAGCCCGAGCTCTGATGTGACATTGGTGACAATATCCCTCATAGATCGGAGTAAGGTCAGTGAGATCAGAACCTCATCCAGATCATCCTCAGACCTGCCCTCTCCACCATCTCCCCCTGTGTCCTCATCATCTCCATGACCACATACTGTAATGTCACTTTCTTGTAGGAGTCTTATTGGGTCGGTGACATGACACATCTCCTCCACGTGACGCATCTTCCTGGACAGCTCGTCCTCCTCTATTTCCAGCTTCTTGATCAGATCAGATATCTGGGACACAATCTTCTCCTCCTGCCTGGAGATCTCGCTCAGCGCTTTCTTTTCTGCCATTTCCAGTTGTTCCTTAATGTCCATAAATAACTTCCTGACCTTCTTCCTCTTATCAGAGGCCTTCTCCTGGATATTCCTCTGACGATCCTGCAGATTCTGAAGTTTCGTTTGAATTTCAGCTTTTTGTGGGTTTAGTTCCTCCAGATATTTCCTCAGCTTCTCTTTCTCCTTCTCAGAGGCCACGTTCAGTAGCTCCACGTCATGTCCCTTGTGGTCTCCGGCCACCCAGCAGGACACACAGATACAGGCGGCGTCCATCAGACAATAGTATTTCAGCACCTCCTTGTGTGTGGAGCATTTTCTGTGCAGAATCGACACAGTAGGTTCAATCAGAGTGTGATCCACTGACTTGTTATGGGCTCCGAGATGTTCATGGCACATGGAGGTCTCACAGTGCAGACATGTCCTCACAGCCGGTACAGGAGACTTAGTACAGTAAGTACAGAAGATCCCGGTCTCCTCCATGTCAGGCTGAGCAGATAAGAAACGCTCCACTATGTTCCCCAGCTTCCTGTTCTTCTCCAGGGCTGGACGCTCCGGATATTCTGCTCTGCAGTCAGGACAGGAATACACTCTAGCTGCCTCCTGTGCATCCAGCGCACTCACAATACAGAAGCGGCAGAAGTAGTGTCCACATCTCAGGGATACAGGATCTGTATAGAGGCTCAGGCAGATGGAGCAGTCCAGCTCGGCCCTCAGGTCAGCAGACGCCATTGTGGTACGGAGGAGCAGGAACCGAAAGTGGAAAAGTCTCTTCTGATAACAGGGCGGAGAGCTCCTGTAGAAGAATTAACCCCTGCAGCTCAGAGATTGCATTCCATTGAGAAAAAAGCAGAAAACCCACTAAACGTCAGTACAAAAAAAAAGAGTCCATCAGAAATGTTGGGGAGAGTAAAGCAAACTTCACCTCTGTCTCTTCCAGTCAGGACAATGAGACATGTGGAGTATTACAGGTGACCCCTGTAGTAGGTTGATGATGGGCTCCATCCTGAAGAGCAGCGAGTGCAATCTTCTCAGGAATCAAGCTGAATGGATTATTTTTCCTCCAATTATCATTTATTTTATTAAAGGGAACCTCTCACCGGGATTTTGGGTTGCTAGATGGCCGCTAGCACATCTGCAATACCCAGTCCCCCATAGCTCTGTGTGCTTTTATTGTGTAAAAAAAATGATTTGATACATATGCAAATTAACCTGAGATGAGTCCTGTCCCTGAGATGAGTCCTGTCCTGGTGTGTGCATTTTTTTTTTTTCACCGACATTTATCTAATATCTCGCTCTGTATATATATATTAATATATGCACAAAAATTATATATATATATATATATTTTCAACTATATATTTATATGTATGTATATCTGTAATGTGTGTGTAAGCCGTGTACCGCGGTGGGCTCCCCAGGATACAGCGTAGTCACAAACACCATTCATCCTCTTCCTCATCTGAGGGACTTTCCTCCATACCCTGAGCGTGAGGAGGCACCCCCTCTACGCACACCGGTTCATCAAAATTGCAACGTCTCAACATATTACGGTGTAAGTTCCGTGAGGGTCCCCCTGTCCCTACTGGCTCTACCTCATAGACCGGAATAGCGGGGTCTACTCTTCTCTTCACAGTGTATGGAACTGCCTCCCACCGTCCATCCAACTTCCCTGACGGCCGTTTGGCTTTGACCATCACCCGATCACCAGGGACATACCCATCTTTCTGCACTTGTCTTGGGTTAGGGTGTATCACCTGTCCCAGGCGCTCCCCCACAACCTTGTGGACCGCTCTCAGCTGGCGGCGGTGCTCCTGCACCCATGCGGTGGTACTTCTTGGTGGGGGCTCCATCGGGTTGGGCATGTGGAGATCTTCAATCTGCCGTCCGGCTCGTCCAAACATGAGCATATGTGGAGAGTATCCGGTGGTACTGTGTACTCTGTTGTTATAGGCCCACATCAACTCAGGTAGGTACGCGGGCCACTGGGCTTTCTGACTGTCTTCCAGAGTCCGTAGCATCTGAAGCAAGGTGCGATTGAAGCGTTCGCATGCCCCGTTTCCTTGTGGGTGATACGGAGTGGTGCGGGAGCGTTCCATCCCATACAGCTGGTACAGTTCATTCATTAGAGTACCCTGAAAGCATGCTCCCTGGTCAGAATGTATCCTCTGTGGAAACCCGAACACCTGTATAAAGTGTTTACAGACAGCTTCGGCGGCCGAATCTGCGGTTTGGTCTCTGGTGGGCACAGCCACCGCATACTTGGTAAAGTGATCTGTCATGACTAGACAGTTCGAGTGTCCCGAGGTAGAGTACCCAATCTGTACATAATCGATCATCAGAAGTTCTAGGGGCGCTGAGGTGCGGATGGTCTGCACAGGAGCCCGCTGTTCAGTACTCTTACTCAACCCACAGGTCGACACTTGAGACATGCCGCGGCCACCATGTCAGCCAGATCTGGACAGTATACCAGCCGTTGGAGCCACTTGAACGTTTTGTCGCTCCCAAAATATGCTCCCTTTTCATGAGCTTCCCTGGCGGCCTCCGGGCCCAACGACATGGGAATGACAATCTGTTGCCGGTACTGCAGCTCTGACTGTAAGTACTGTATATGATCAGGCACAGGAGGCCCTGGGTAATTGTCAGCTTGTCACACTGCCTTAACAACTTCTGACCCTCTGGGGTCAGGCGGATTCATTCTTCTGGCCGAGGCCAGATCTTGCTCCGAACCCATTCTTTCACTTTCCACAAATTCCGGCAACTATCCTGGACTCTCTCCCAATCAGTCAACGTTTTCCCCAGCACTGGCGTCATTCCAGACGCCACCCCACTTGAATGTGCCACATCCGGGAACAGAGGTAAGCGACCAAGGTCAGGAGTTTCAGTATCTTCTAACTCCTCATCGGCTCTCTGAATCGACTGTCCTACTGGAACTCGAGAGAGTGTATCGGATTTGCCGTTCTCCCTACCGGACTGGAACTTGATGCGGTATTGGTACTTAGAGAGGCGGGCCAACCATCTTTGCTTGAGTGCACCGAGCTTGGCATTCTCCAGGTGTGCCAACGGGTTGTTGTCCGTCATCACGGTAACTTCTGCACCAGTCAGGTATTCTGCAAACCTTTCGGTCATGGCCCACACCAGTGCCAGTAGTTCCAGTTTAAAGGAACTATAGTTATCAGGGTTGCGTTCTGACTCTCTTAAGGACCGGCTCCCATAGGCGATGACTCTCTCCCGTCCATCCTGGACTTGGGACAATACGGCCCCCAGACCATGTAGGCTTCCATCAGTATACAGCAGGAATGGGGTATCAAACCACATGTAAGCCAGGATCGGGGCATTGGTCAGCGCCTCTTTCACCGCTTCAAAGGCCTCTTGTTGCCGGGGCCCCCAGTCGATGGGACGTTTCTTTGGGCCCCCAGCCGTGCCTCTTAGCAACTCATTTAACGGGCCCACCAGATGAGCGAATTTGGGTATAAACCTCCTGTAGTAGCCGGCCAGTCCCACGAACGCCCGTACCTCCCATAGCGTACTTGGCCGGGGCCACCTCTGAACGGCCTCCACCTTGCTGGGGGCCGGTTTTACCCCATCCTAGGTGACCACATGTCCTAAGTACTCTATCTGCTGTCGGAACAGCTGGCATTTTTTTGGGCTTGATCTTGAACCCATGGTCTCGTTGCCGTCCCAAGACTTTTCGCAGCTTCTGGAGGTGATCTTCAAAGGAAGCCCCGAACACTACTATGTCATCCAGGTATATCAATACTGATTCGAAGTTGAGGTCCCCCAGACAGTGTTCCATCCATCGCTGGAATGTCCATGGAGCATTGGAGAGGCCGAAGGGCATCCGGTTGAACTCGTAGGGTCCCATAGGTAGAATGAAGGCAGTCTTGGCTTTGTCCTTTTTGGTCACCGGCACCTGGCAGTACCCACTAGCCAGGTCAAGAGTTGAGAAGAACTTTGCTTGGCTTAGGGCTGACATGACTCCTTAATTCGCGGAAGGCGGAAGGCATCCCGGACGGTCTGAGCATTTAGCTTCCGATAATCCACGCAGAACCGGAGACTCCCGTCTTTCTTCCGCACCAAGACTACTGGAGCAGCCCACAGACTTTGACTCTCCTGGATCACCCAGTTCTCCAACATGCTGGCCACCATATCTTTCACCTCCTGATACATCTTAGGTGGGATCTGCCGGTAACGTTCCCTGATCGGCACAGGATCGCCGATTGGGATTTCATGTTTCTTAGCAGTAGCACACCCAAAGTCCTCATCATGTCTTGAGAAGGCCTCCTGAAATTCCCAGAGGGTGTCTTCCAGCAGCTTTTGTTCCCCCGGGGTCAGGGTTCTGCAGTCCACCCCCATACGGGCCATGATCACTCGACCGTTCCACTCCGCTGTCGGTGTTTCCCTTGAATGGATCTCCACAGCATAGGTCCAGGCTGATCTCCTATCCGGCTGCAGCGTGAAGCCCCTTCGTCGAGCGATACCCCCTTCGGACACATAAACTTTGGCCAGCAGGGTGTTTGCGGGGACGGTTAACTCGCAGTCCTCAACATTACAGTAGCATATAGGCATACATCCGTCCTTCACATTGGCGAGGGCCCGGGCTACCAGTGGGCGAATCTGCGTTTCTTCTTGATAAGCGGGTTCGATTAGGACCTCCAGTCCATTCAATCGTCGTCCAGCCCCCACTGGCAGCATCAATATTTGCTCTTGTCGAGGTGGGATCTTCAGCGGGGTCCTCCGGAGCACCCTCACATCTCCATTGGCCTGACTGGACAGGTTACTCTTTTGCAGGCTACAGCTCTTAACCATCTGTTGTAAAACCTTCTGGGTAGGCCGGTGTGCGGTGGCCCGTTGCCAGTACTTCGGCCCTTCCTTGGCATAAAGTTGATGGTCCAGGTCTCTCAGTATATTCATGCCCAGGGTCACGTCCATTCCTTTCCGGGACGAAAGGTCCACAAGCACGACCCCTTTCTTGCCTATGTCTTGCCCAAACAGTCGGACCCGCATCCAGACTATCCCTCGGACATCCATCTCTCTATTATCGGCAGCCGTCAGCCTGATGACGCTCCCGTCTTCGGGCTCCATCATATGCCCAAAGTGCCTCTCGAAGAACTCCAGAGGCATTAGGGTACACTCTGACCCTGTATCAACTAGGCAGCAGACCTTTGGGCCTTCCAACTCGGCTTCTAATACGGGGCTGCTGGCATACAGATCACGTTCTTCACGCAGAGGGCTTAACTTCTGGTGCACCGCCGCAGGATGCCCAGCTACTGCAGCGGTCGGAAGTTTAACGTCGGCTCAGACGCTACCTGTTCTGGGCACTCTCTGGCCATATGGCCGTACTTTTGGCAAGCTCAACAGAGGGGCCCTCTTCTGACCGGATCCCTCACCGGGGTTGTTCTGGGTGGAGTGGCACGAGGTGCAGGGACCGTTTCCGGATGCCGGGATGGTTCTGCCTTCATCTGGAACACTTCCAGCCGAAGCTCTCTCAATTCCGCCCGCAGGGCCTGGACCACATCCTTTAAGGACTCTGATTCTTTAGACCCCGACCGGTCCCTTGTAACATGCGTGCTATTCACCACTCTTGCTGCCGCAGGTATGGGCTCTTCCTCTCTCTCTACGGCGGCTAAGTAGACACTGTAGAATGTTATATCGGCCATTGTTCGGGTCACCTCTTGTAATTTATCTTGTAAAAATTTATTGGAGAGCCCCACTATGAACTGATCTCGTAGAAGCCGATCCACCTCCCGGAAGGCGCCCATGGCCTTAGGGTCTCGTCGTTGTATCTCATTCACCGTCTCCTGTAGAGCATTGGAATATTGCATCAGGGTCTCCCCCTCTCGCTGGGGTCGGTTAAAGAAGTGACTCTGTAACTGTACCACTTTGCCCCGCCCCCCTTGGGCTCTCTCTAGCAGGGAGAATATCTTCTCTAGGGTATCTCTCTCGGAGTCAGGCCTTACCATCACTGTCTGCCTGACGTCACCCTCTAGGGCTCCCAATGCAACCTTGTCCCGCAGTTCGGGGGTCAGGTTACACATTTTAACCGCACTTCGCACCCTTTCAGTCCAGTCCTGCAATGTCATGTTTCTACCGTCATACTTTGGCAGATGATGCAGCAGTGCCCCTACAGGGATGTATCCTACTGGGGTAGCCATATTGTTGGGGGCAAGCTGGACTTGCGCCTGTGCACCCTGGGCTGGGTCCTGATCCGCCACCAATGGCGCCGGGGGACGATCTCCCACCTCGTTCCCTTCCATAACGGTTGCTGTATCCTGCCGACTATGCCAAGTTGTAAGCCGTGTACCGGGGTGGGCTCCCCAGGATACAGCGAAGTCACAGACAAGGAAAGCGACACTGACACCAGCTTTATATGCAAGAACAGAAACTTTACTTTGGAAACAGTAATAACACAAGTAACAAACAGAATCAATAATACCCCAGGCCCACAGTCACCGTCCCTGTCCGAGGGACAGGCCTAGCCCGTTGGCGCACACAGCAGAGCCTACAAGTCGTGCTGTGCCGCTATAGAGGACACACCTAACCGGTGGCAGACGCAGCAGAGTCTGCAAGTCAATTACTGCGCTGCAGTCCAGTACAGTAAGGCCTAACAAATCTATAACCCTAACTAACTAGCTAATACAAGGCCTAGGCTAGTCTCTGTTACTTTAGGCGCCAAACAGTATAGTACTATTGGTAATCAGGTGTACTGACCTGCGTCCGTTCTGGGCCCTAGGATGCTGCTTACCCGGGATGGCCACCAAGCTCTCAGCAACCGTGCGGCCTTGCTTGGCGATAAGGCTTTCTGTCCACACACTGGAACTGGCCTTCCTGGGACAACCTCTCTTTCAAAGAGCTGGATCCAGAAAGGGGAAAACAGATACTCTCCTTCCTTTGAGTGTCCATTCACTGCCGGACATCTGCAAGCCAGGATGGAATCAGCTTCAGTCCCTCACAGCACAATCCTTCCACCATGTCAGATCAGCTCAGACTTTCTGTTTTTCAGAAACAGCTTGCATGAGTCATCATCTGCTTTGCATATGCAGATCCCAGAGTGTGCTGACTGTGCTGCAAAACAGTGACCTCTAGTGCCCGGAATGCCAAATGACAGCTCCAATACAATTTAAACATAAACATTATACAGGCAGAGTTTATCCACAATCTCACACAGCAAACTCCTGAGAACTTGAACTGGGCACCATGCATTGAAAGTCTGAAAGTACTTTACCTCCACTGGTGGCCCTACATGAGAGGTTTTGGACGCCAGAAGGTATAGGGAGAAATGGTCGCTACACCATACCAGCTGATCCCTAGTTAAGCCCTTTGCCTTGGCCGAAACGCTGGTGAATTTGCCAGGTCTTAAGAACCCATAGAAGCTAAGGTACATGGCTGCCTTAATGACTGTGCTGGAATGGAGCCCAAAAGGAAGACCATCTTAGGCTACTTTCACACTTGCGGCAGAGAGATCCGGCAAGCAGTTCCGTCGCCGGAACTGCCTGCCGGATCAGGCAAAATGTATGCTAACTGATGGCATTAGTAAGACTGATCAGGATCCTGATCAGTCTTAAAAATGCCTGATCAGTCGAAAAAATGCATTGAAATGCCGGATCCGTCTTTCCGGTGTCATCCGGCAAAAACGAATCCGGCATTTATTTTTTCACCTTTTTTTCAGTCTGCGCATGCGCATACCGGAAGGACGGATCCGGCATTCCGGTATTCTGAATGCCGGATCCGGCACTAATACATTCCTATGGGAAAAAATGCCGGATCCGGCATTCAGGCAAGTCTTCAGTTTTTTTAGCCGGAGATAAAACCGTAGCATGCTACGGTTTTCTCTTTTGCCTGATCAGTCAAAACGACTGAACTGAAGACATCCTGATGCAAACTGAACGGATTACTCTCCATTCAGAATGCATGGGGATATGCCTGATCAGTTCTTTTCCGGTATAGAGCCCCTGTGACGGAACTCTATGCCGGAAAAGAATAACGCAAGTGTGAAAGTAGCCTAAGGAGGTGGAAAGCTTCCTGAAGAGTTCCCCTGACACCGGCTGTCTACTCGGAACGGCCCCTTTACTACTCTTCTGAATGCCTCTGAGTGTCGCTCTAACTGCCTGGGACAAGAAAACCGACCTACTTTCTGGATCCTCCAACATGGAAAAATGCTGGACCCCGGCCAAGTACAACTTGATAGTGTCGTAGGACAGTTTGAGGTCAGTATGACAGTAAGCTATGAAGGCTGTGATGTATGTGGTCCTGTCGGTATCCTTTCTTGGATGAAGGACTGTGAAACTCTTGAAAGTGTTCCAAGCGGTTTTGTAATTCCTGGCCGTGTTAACAGACAGAGACTTCTGCATCAGAGACTTGGCTGAGGAAATTAATGATTTTAATCCATTATTAGTGTTTGATAAACCGGAGGGGGGAGCCCCACTCGTTCTGCCTCCGGCATGATCTGGAACAAAGCATTGAAATTAAAACGTGATTATGCATCTGCGGCGACATTACGTATGCCCTGAATGTGCCTGCATGAAACATGAAAATTATACTGCAGGGAGAGCCAAACCAGCCTGCAGAAAAAAGACATGATCTGGGGTGACTGGGATCTGCCCCATGCAATGATTTCTACCACTGTCTGGTTGTCGATGATGAAAGCCATGGAAGAATTGGCCCATTGCCTGCCCCAGATTTGGGCGGCCACCACAATCGGGTAGAACTCCAACAACGGAGAAGATTTCAAAGCGACTTTGGCTGATTAAATCTCTGATGGCCAAGCGCCCGCAAACCACTGATTCCCGCAGATTGCCGCGAAACCCCCTGAGGCGTTGTCGTCCAAGAAAATCAAAGTGGATGCTGGCCCCAGTTGCGGAACGAACAGGAAGACTCCGTTCCATTCGGCCAGAAAGTCCCTCCACATGGCCAGGTCGGCCATGGCTTGGGCATCTAAACTAATGAGGCTGTCTTGCTCGGGAGCTGAGGGGAGTAACTGCAGCAGCCTGGACATGAAGGCTCTACCTTGGGGCATGACTCTAGTGCCGAAATTTGCCTTGGAGATGGCCTCCTTGATTTTTGTGAGCTTCTCTGCTGGTAACCTGGCCTCCATTTTGACTGTGTCCAAGACTATGCCCAGGAAGGTGATTACCGTTGCAGGGCCTTCTATTTTTGAGGGTGCCACCGGTACATTGAGTCTTGAAAAAAGCTGGAAAAGAGCCTGGAGCTTGCTTGGCTTGCAGTCTGGCCTTTCTATCAAAAGGAAATCATCCAGGTAATGGATGACCAGCGGACAGTCGCAGTGGTTGACCAAATCCAGTGCAAAGCCTGCGCAAACTGGTCAAACAGCCAGGGGCTGCTTTTAGACCCGAAAGTCAGGCGGTTTGCAAAGTAGTATTGGTCCTGCCACTTGATCCATAGAACTTCCAAAGCTGCTGCTGGATGGGCAGCAGCTTCAAAGCGTCAGCGATGTTCGCCTTGGCCAACCATGCCCCCCTGCCTACCTAAAGGATGAGCTGAATGGCCTCGTCTATTGAAGAGTAGCGCATCGAAAACTCCTCAGAGGGAACTAAGGAATTTAAGCTGGGTATACTAGAGCCATGAGGTGCAGACAGGTCATAAAATCAAACTTTTTTTATTGGTGAACTTTTTTTTCGACACGATGCCTATGGGGTTGATTCTCCAAAGGCCGAAGGGGACAACGGAAAATGGACCGATGAGGAACCCCTTCTCTAATTCAGACTTGATTAGTGTCCCCACCAACTCAGGATCCCTGGCTGCTGACAAGAGGTTGGGACCCTCCCAAGTGGACTGGGGAAGAGCTACTAGGCCTGTGTAAAAGCCTGCAGTTAACCCAGAAACCAAAAATTGGACGAACTGCGGATTGTGGTAGCCCTGCAGAAGGGCTGCCAGTAAGTTCACATTGACCCTGGTTAGTCAGGATGGTCTGGAGGGTCTTTGAGGACAAGCCATTTGGGGGTGTGCCCTGAAACATACGGAACATACGTGGAGGGCCCTACATTTATTGTAGTAACAGGCGTTCTGGTTGTAATTGTTGCAGACCTGGCTGTTACACAAGAAAACAATGGGACGCCCCAACTTGTCCGTGGTTGGGCTAGACCTTTGTTGGGACCCGGAGCTACTGGGAAGAGATCTGCCCTGGGACATGGAGAGTCCTACATTGGGGCACCAATCTGAGGAGTGGGCGATTGACTGGCAGGAGGCACACGCCGGGGCCTTGAGCCCTGCAAATTGCCGGCAAAAAGCTCCATGTCCATGGAAGCCCAATTTGTGACGTGTTAGAATTGGCCCAGAGCGGCGGCAGCTTTGGCCGAAAACGAGCGGTGGTAGTTATAGAAAGCATGGCCACCGTACGTATGACCCAAGTCCGTTACCCGGTAAAGGTAAGTATCCAACTCCTCCCGCCTCTCAGGGTGAACTGAGCAAAGGACATCCCTGAACAGACTGAAAGCCAGGACAAACTCGTGATGGACAGCTTTTTGTTTAGGCGGGGATCCCTGGCCTTGAGGACGATGGACACGTCGCCACACGCAATCGTTTTGCTATCTACTCTGTCATGCGTGGATATTAGGATGGACGCTAGGTTGACGTCTTTACCCTCTAGGATATCTTTTTTGATATTGCTAGGGATGAAATGTGAGGGCGCTACTTCAGGCGTGCTTAGGACCCTACCTGGGGGAATGCGCCCTGGAGTGGAGGTTACTGGCAAGGGTGGAGCAGACTGGGTAGCTGCCGACCCTTGGTAGGATTCGACTGCCAGGAGCCTAGTCTGCACGTCCAAGACTGAGGAGGCAATGTTATTACTCATAGAATGAAGTTGAGTCAGTGATAGCTGGAGAGTAGACATGGAGACTTGCTCCAAGTCTGGGGCTGCCGGTTCAGCCATCAGAAGTCTGTATAATTCTGCCTTCCAGGCGGAAGCAGGATGTTGAATCCCTCTCCTATTTAGCTGTGCGATTAATTTCGGAATTGTCCAGTTCTGTAATGATGAAATGCTGGCCTGCTCGGATGCGGGCGTTTCAGGAACAGACGAGGCCTCCTCAATGTTGGACGTGTGCGACATACTGCAACTGCGAGATGACAAACAGAAATTAATAGCGGAGCTGGAGGCCCTGCCGTTCGGAAGAGCCGTGAATGGTGGTAGAAAGAAACTAGTGATTTGGCGAGTGCCTGGTGCTTGATGGAAAACGGGCGCTACCATGGATGACCTGGGCGGACTAGAGCGTGAAATGGCCTGGGGAAGCTAAAGTGACGTGGCGAAAAACAGGAAGGTTAGAGGAAAGGATGAAAAAAATAAAATAAAAACGTGAAAACAATAAAATAAAAACAGACATGGTAATCAATAAATGTAAGCCTGAAGCGTAACAGGCAAAAGACATGGTAATCAATAAACGTAAACCTGAAACGTAACAGACAACAGACATGGCAATTGGTAAACTTAAGCCTGAAGCGTAACAGGCAATAAACGTAGCAATCAATAATGTAAACCTGAAAACGTGACAGGCCATAAACATGGTAATTAGTAAACGTAAGCCTGAAGCGTAACAGGCAACAGATATGGTAATTAATAAACGTAAGCCTGAAACGTAACAGGCAACAGACATGGTAATTGATGAACGTAAGCCTGTAGCGTAACAGGCAACAGACATGGTAATTGAAGAACGTGAGCCTAAAACGTAACAGGCAACAGATATGGTGACTAATAAACATAAGCCTGAAAAAGCCACAAGCAATTGGTTTAGAAAACAAGAGCCTGAACGGCAGGCACTAAACCTGGTGGCTACTAAACCCTAGGGAGGCCAACCGTGGCTGGTCACGACATTCATAACTTATGTAGGACTAAAAGTAACGGCATGAGTATGTGGGAAGAAGAAACGTAGTTACCAAAGTGTCCGCAGATGTAGCGGAGTTGAATAGGCGGCGGTCGGATCACGGCTTTGGCTATGGCTGCTCGGATCTTGGTTAACTTCACTGCTGGAAGCCTGGCTTCCATCCGGACCGTATCCAGAATGATACCTAGGAAGGTGACCAGGGTGGCTGGCCCTTCTGTCTTATTCTGAGCTATCGGGACATGTAATTGTTTGAAGGTTTCCTTCAACGTGGCTAGGCCGGCCGGGTGGGGATGCTGCTTCTCGACTATCAGGAAGTCGTCCAGATAGTGGATGACCATTGGCAAATCACCGTGGTGAACCAATATCCAGTGGAGAGCCTCTGCTAGCTGGTCAAAAAGCCAGGGACTGCTTTTGCAGCCAAAAGTGAGCCGGTTTGCAAAGTAAAACTTATTGAACCATCTGATGCCGCAATAACCCCAAAGCTGCGGCCGGATAGGCAGCAGCTTAAAAGCGTCGGCTATGTCTGCCTTCGTGAGCCAAGAACCCTTGCCTGAGAGCAAAATAAATTGTACTGCCTGGTCGATAGAAGAATATCTCATCGAGTACTCGTCTGATGGAATCAGTGAATTCAGGCTTGGAGTGGACGAAGCATGTGGAGGAGATAGGTCGTAAATTAGACGTTTTTTATTTGACGACTGTTTGGACACGATACCAATTGGGTTAATGCGCCAGTGCTGAAAAGGGATATCAGTGAAGGGGCCCAACAAAAAACCTTTATTGACCTCTGCTTGGATCAGTGTCTCGACCGTATCTGGGTCATGACTAGCTGACAGCAGGTTGCGACCCTCCCAATTAGCTTGAGGAAGAGCAATTATCCCTGTATGAAAACCCTCATGGAAGCCAGAGATCAAAAAATCTATGAAGACTCGGTCAGGATGATTTTTTAGGAGAACCGACAGCAGTTCGACATTGATGTCGGTCAGTCATAACTGCTTAGAAGCCTTCCTGGGACACGAGGAACGAGGGTGGGCTCTAAAACATAATGAACAAATATGTAGGGCTCTGCACGCGTTGAAGGCACAACTTCCCAAATTGAAATTATTACATAATTGGCTCTTGCCGAGGTACACTATGGGCCTGCCTAGTTTGTCGACTGTGCTAGAATTCCCCTGAGTACCGGAGGGACCAGGCCACGCCCCTTGCGGCATGGCAGGGTTGGAGTTCGGGCACCGTTCAGTGTAGTGAAATATGGATTGGCAATTTGAGCAGGTGGGGGCCCGGAGACCCGCAAAGTGCCGGCAGAATAGTTCCATGTCCATCTCCGCCCAATTAGTGACGAACTGAAATTGAGAGAGCGCTGCTGCTGCTTTGGCGGGAAAGGATCGGTGGTAATCGTAAAAAGCCGATCCACCATATTTCTGACCCAGGTCGGTGACCCGATATAGGTATCTATCCAGTTCTTCCCTCCTATCTGGCTGGGCTGAACAGACCACATCCCTGTATATGCTGAAAGCTAGCACGAATTCAGGAATGGTCAACTTCCTATTAAGGCGTGCGTCTTTTGCTTTCATGACTATCGACACATCCCCACAATTAATCACACGATTTTCTGGAACATCTTGGGACGCTATAAGGATGGATGCTAAGTTTATATCCCTCCCTGCCACAATATTCTTTTTGAGACTGTCTGGCAGAAAGTGAGATGGGGCAATTTGGGGGGTAGGTATGTGAGTACCTGGGAGAGGCTGTGGGGAGGGCAGAGTTGGTGCTGATGCCTGGCTTCGACCGGATGTTGACGGCTGAACTTCCAGGACCTCAACTCTGGACTGGATGTCTGAGACGGAACTAACTAAGCCACTAATAGAGGATTGGAGTTGGGACAACGAAAGCTGAATTGACGAAAGGGAAGTTTGTTCCCCTGAGGGCCCGGCCTCTGACATTAGTAGTCTATAAAGTTCTGCTTTTCTGGCAGATGCTGGATACCGGATCCCTTTTCTGTTCAGCTCGGCAATTAGTTTTGGGATGGTCCAGCTCCGGAGGGACCTGTTGTTGACCCGGCCCGAAACCGATGAGCCTAGGGTAGAGACATTATCCTCTATGTCGGACACCTGTGACATCGTGGATCCGCCTTTAACTGAACCGGACTTTGACGAATGACTCGATCTGGATTGCCGCTAACAGAAAAACCAACAATAAGAACTAACAAAGTATGTACAGACTGGAATATGCAAGAATAGAACCTACCGGTGCCATTACCCTTGTTGCGCATTTCTCACCTTGCGGGGCTTTGCCTGCTTTGAGAATGATAGTGGCCGGAGACACTTCTAGGAATCTGGGGGAAACATTA
This sequence comes from Bufo bufo, assembly GCF_905171765.1. NCBI lineage: Eukaryota > Metazoa > Chordata > Amphibia > Anura > Bufonidae > Bufo > Bufo bufo. The sequence goes on from NC_053395.1 coordinate 10,005,017, forward strand.
AGTAAACTGAATAACGTAACCGTGGGAATAGGATGAGGACCATGAGAACCCTTGACCATCCGGGGGACTCCTAACTAAAAGCCGAGCCTGGATAGACTGAAGTGGGGTGTGGCGGACCCAATATGACATATGGCGTGGAAACAGCAATGGCTAACTTCAAGGTCCAGTTGTCGCCCAACATTTAGCTCATCCTGGGGTGACCCAGAGGCAAGACAAATGATGTGACCTGGTATCAGTGGTAGCTGAACCTAGACGATCCAGGTGACATACAACATTTAGCACGGCCTGGACGATCCAGGTGACATACAACATTAAACTCGGCCTGGACGATCCAGGTGACATACTACATAAAACTCGGCCTGGAAGATCCAGGTGACATCTACTACATTATCTGTACTCAGAGAGTTATCTGTGGTGTTACATAGGACTGCAGGTATCATCGACTACATTATCTGTACTCAGAGAGTTATCACTGTGTTATCTGTGGTGTTACATAGGACTGCAGGTGACATCTACTACATTATCTGTACTCAGTTATCACTGTTATTTGTGGTGTTACATAGGACTGCAGGTAATATATCCTACATTATATGTACTCAATTATCACTTATCTGTGGTGTTACATAGGACTGCAGGTGACATCTACTACATTATCTGTACTCAGTTATCACTGTTATCTGTGGGGTTACATAGGACTGCAGGTAATATATCCTACATTATCTGTACTCAATTATCACTTATCTGTGGTGTTACATAGGACTGCAGGTGACATCTACTACACTATCTGTACTCAGAGCGATATCACTGTTATCTGTGGTGTTACATAGGACTGCAGGTAACATCTATTACATTATCTGTACACAGAGAGTTATCACTGTGTTATCTGTGGTGTTACATAGGACTGCAGGTGACATCTACTACATTATCTGTACTCAGTTATCACTGTTATCTGTGGTGTTACATAGGACTGCAGGTGACATCTACTACATTATCTGTACTCAGAGAGTTATCTGTGGTGTTACATAGGACTGCAGGTATCATCGACTACATTATCTGTACTCAGAGAGATATCACTGTTATCTGTTGTGTTACATAGGACTTCAGGTGATATCTACTACATTATCTGTACTCTGTACTGCCCCAGTCCGGCCCCATACTTCAGGTCACACTGTACGTGTTCTGAATTCTGGGGCCTCACACCCATCTACTACATTATCTGTACTCAGAGAGTTATCACTGTGTTATCTGTGGTGTTACATAGGACTGCAGGTAACATCTACTAAATTATCTGTACACAGAGAGTTATCACTGTGTTATCTGTGGTGTTACATAGGACTGCAGGTGACATTACTACATTATCTGTACTCAGTTATCACTGTTATTTGTGGTGTTACATAGGACTGCAGGTAATATATCCTACATTATCTGTACTCAATCATCACTTATCTGTGGTGTTACATAGGACTGCAGGTGACATCTACTACATTATCTGTACTCAGAGAGTTATCTGTGGTGGGATTGTCTCGCCTATGTATTTGTACGGTTGGGGAGGGAATTATGGAGGATTTGCGGGTTTGGGGCTCTTTTCTTGATCAGTACAATGGTCGTTCGTTATTTATAGGGGACACAGTGGAGTCATTCGATTTTGAGCTTTATTCGGATGTGGCTGGAGGTGGTGGGTATGGTGTGTACTGTGGTGGGCAATGGTGCACGGGGAGGTGGCCCGCGGCTTGGGTAGAGAGGGGTTGGGTGAAGAATATGGCTCTGTTGGAGCTTTTCCCCATTGTGGTTGCAGTATTGTGTTTCGGGCCAAAAAGGTGAGGTTTCACTGCGATAACTTGGGAGTGGTTAATGCGATTAACGGGCTGTCAGCTTCGTCCCCTTTGGTGGTAAGGCTACTTCAGCGTTTGGTTTTGGAGTGCTTGTCCATCAATGCATGGGTGGTGGCGGTGCATGTACCCGGGGTTGACAACTGTATTGCTGACGCTCTCTAGTTCGCAGTGGTACCGTTTCCGGCGGTTGGCTCCAGAGCCGGAGGAGGAGGGGTTGGGCTGCCCGAGTTGTCTGTGGGAGCTGCTGGAGGAGCAGTGGCGGAGCTGATCCGAGCATCTTTGGCGCCCGGTACGTGGTGGTTGTATATGAATGCTTGGAAGTGTTGGGAGGATTGGTGTGTTAGGCTGGGCGTGATGGATGAGGACTTGGAGGTTCCGCTTCTGTTGTTCTTAGGCCAGTGCAAGGAGGAGGGGTGGGCGGTGAGTAAAATCAATGGTTATGTGGCTGGGTTGGCATTCGGTTTTAGATTGAGGCAGATGGAAGATTTCACAAAATCTTTTTTGGTGGCTCGGGCGTTAAAAGGCTGGCATAGGTTGCGTGTGGGGGTCGATTGCAGACGTCCAATGTCTTTTGAGTTGTTGGTGCGGGTTGGGGGTGCACTTGGGGCAAGTGTGCAGTTTGGAGTGGGAGGTTCGGTTGTTTCAATTGGCCTTCTTGTTAGCCTTTTTCGGGGCGCTGCGTTTGGGGGAGTTGGTTGCTCCATCAATCGGGCGCGCTGGCGGTTTGAGGGGGGATGATGTGAATCTGTTTCCAGATAGAGGTAGCTGAACGCGGCTCGACTGGAGCTTCGCGTGCCACGTACACCCACAGCTGAGGACGAGTAGGTACAATCAACTTCCCATTGGTTGAGAGAGTCCGTAAATACACACGGTCATGCCATCCTGGGAGACATAGCACACGGTCTCTTCTATTCAGGTGAGCCTTTTTCTTTTTCCTGCACGGCATCTGACCCAGGTGACATTCCATACCTGGTTTTATTGTGGCTTTTCACTCTCCACATTGCACTTGCAATATAAACCCTGTGTTCTTGCCGTGCAGGTTTAGTTTTTGACTGTTGACTCACCTGTGCACTAAGGTTACTACATTGCCTTTTGGTCATTTGTTGGTCATTGTACCACGCATTAATCCATACCCACATGCCTTACAATTGATCTGTGTGCTATCCCAGGGTGGTGCTTCTGTTCTGCTCCCATTCACTTTTTAATGGCATACTATTTACTTGTTTCTTTATCTATATCTTTATCTATATATTTTTTTTTTTATATATGTTACAATAAAATATATTTTCACTTCTGGTACTATGAGCTCCGTTCTCCTGTTTTTTTGCTATTTCACTCGGGAGCTTGTACCGAGTTACAAACTACGGGTGTCCTTTGTGGTCACTGTGACAAACTGCCATTTGCCACTGGGCATTGTAGAGGACTTATGGCTAGCCTCCTGCCCTACGACTATGGCCCCGGGACATATTACCTTCTTCCATACTGAACTTTCAGCTCCAGAGACTAAGTCCCGTTTGAAGATGGGACTTAGTCGTTTTTCTGCATGAAATTGACCGACCGCACAGCCCAAATCTATGGAAGTGTTTTGGGCAGGAAATTGTGCTTGCGGTCGGTCATAAAGGACTTCCACTAAACTTTTGATCCGCTGGAGGGATTTGTGTGATTTTTGGAAGTGTTTATGTTTGATTTATGCAGAGTTTAAATATGTAATTTTTATGGAGATGGAATGTATGGTTTTAAAGTTACCGTGTATGTTTAAAAACTGTATTTTTACTGTCTGTGATAGTTATGTTAATCCATAATTATATCCCAGACAGAAAGGAGGATTTTGTGTATTCGGGTGGGGATTCCTCTCCTATTGTTCCCGCATGTGTATTGGTGATCTCCCTTTGTCCTAGGAGATAATTGAATTGCACTTCGGGTGTCTCCAGGCAGAGAGGAGGAGACCATGATGCATTGTGGGGACCTGCATAAATACGGGCGGGTAGCCCTCAATAAAGAGTTCATGTTTTTCTAACCCTTCAAAACGCAGCCTTGTCTCGTTCTTGAGAGGGAAAATATGGGATCGTTACGCTGCTCTTTTTACCGCTGAACCCGACTCTACCTCTGGACCGCGTGGATGGGGTTATACCAGCTGCCCTCGTACCCAGCAGCTTGCCAGGAAAAGGACGTCCCCAACGGCTGATACCCTCTCACTATCTGGGATCCGTTACATTGGTGGCAAGCAGTGGGATGGCTTCCCTAGTGCGAGGAGCAGCATCCTGGGAACACCAAGCAAAACTGGACTATTGGTATAGTCACGTACGGTTTGACGCTATGCTGAAGAGGCGGTTGGCTATCTACGGGCCCCACCTAACAGAGGAAATTGTACCGGAAGTGAGGAGAGAACTGGCGGAGTATCTGCAGCAGGAAGCAGAATATCGGGCAGAGATGGCGAAGTATTCCGTCCCTGCGCCCCAGCAAAAACGTGAGTTACAGGGGGCCGAAGGTGTTGTCCTTCCCCCCCAGCGGCAGTGTGTACCCCAGGGGGCCGAAGGTGTCGTCCTTCCCCCCCAGCGGCAGTGTGTACCCCAGGGGGCCGAAGGTGTCGTCCTTCCCCCCCAGCGGCAGTGTGTACCCCAGGGAGCTGAAGGTGTCGTCCTTCCCCCCCAGCGGCAGTGTGTACCCCAGGGGGCCGAAGGTGTCGTCCTTCCCCCCCAGCGGCAGTGTGTACCCCAGGGGGCCGAAGGTGTCGTCCTTCCCCTGCAGCGGCAGTGTGTACCCCAGGGGGCCGAAGGTGTCGTCCTTACCCCCCAGCGGCAGTGTGTACCCCAGGGGGCCGAAGGTGTCGTCCTTCCCCCCCAGCGGCAGTGTGTACCCCAGGGGGCCGAAGGTGTCATCCTTCCCCCCCAGCGGCAGTGTGAACCCCAGGGAGCTGAAGGTGACGTACTTCCCCACCAGCGGCAGTGTGTACCCCAGGGGGCCGAAGGTGTCGTCCTTCCCCCCCAGCGGCAGTGTGAACCCCAGGGAGCTGAAGATGGCGTCCTTCCTCCCCAGCGGCAGTGTGTACCCCAGGAAGCTGAAGGTGTCGTCCTTCCTCCCCAGCGGCAGTGTGTACCCCAGGGGGCCGAAGGTGTCGTCCTTCCCCCCCAGCGGCAGTGTGAACCCCAGGGAGCTGAAGGTGTCCTCCTTCCCCCCCAGCGACAGTGTGTACCCCAGGGAGCTGAAGGTGTCGTCCTACCTCCCCAGCGGCAGCCTGTGTTTCAGGGAGAGGAGCGAAGCACCCTCTCTCCCCAGCGGCAGCTTACCATAGCAAGGGGAGACACCAATCTCCCAGACGGCGCAGATGGGACCGTGGTCTCTGCGCCTGACCTACCGGAATGCTGGACAGCCTGTCCAGATCCCCCACTACCCTCACCAGGACAACAGGAGGAGGGGGTAAGTACAAATTCCCCTCCCCAGTTAACTCCTAACGTGGCCTCAGGGTTAACAGAGGCGATGTTAACCCCTACTGACTCCCATGTTCCTCTGGCTACTGAGCCGGACTATGGTCTCAGCACCCCAGCAGAAGAGCTGGCAGCTGGGCAGAGTGCAGTCGGCCTCTGCCCTCCCTCAAGTCCCCACAGCATGTTGCCCCATCACCACAGCAAAATACCCAGGTGCAGTAACTGTTTCTTGTGGGTAGGTCACCCTTGTACCTGTTTGTTGTGGGTGGGCTACTCGGGCATCTGGTTACGGTGGGTTGGTGGATCGACTAACAGAGGCACTGACCGACAGAAGGTCAGGTGCCTGGTTAGTCTTCCCCCCAAAGGGGAGATGTGTGACAAACTGCTATTTGCCACTGGGCATTGTAGAGGACTTATGGCTAGCCTCCTGCCCTACGACTATGGCCCTGGGACATATTACCTTCTTCCATACTGAACTTTCAGCTCCAGAGACTAAGTCCCGTTTGAAGATTAGTCGTTTTTCTGCATGAAATTGACCGACCGCACAGCCCAAATCTATGGAAGTGTTTTGGGCAGGAAATTGTGCTTGCGGTCGGTCATAAAGGACTTCCACTAAACTTTTGATCCGCTGGAGGGATTTGTGTGATTTTTGGAAGTGTTTATGTTTGATTTATGCAGAGTTTAAATATGTAATTTTTATGGAGATGGAATGTATGGTTTTAAAGTTACCGTGTATGTTTAAAAACTGTATTTTTACTGTCTGTGATAGTTATGTTAATCCATAATTATATCCCAGACAGAAAGGAGGATTTTGTGTATTCGGGTGGGGATTCCTCTCCTATTGTTCCCGCATGTGTATTGGTGATCTCCCTTTGTCCTAGGAGATAATTGAATTGCACTTCGGGTGTCTCCAGGCAGAGAGGAGGAGACCATGATGCATTGTGGGGACCTGCATAAATACGGGCGGGTAGCCCTCAATAAAGAGTTCATGTTTTTCTAACCCTTCAAAACGCAGCCTTGTCTCGTTCTTGAGAGGGAAAATATGGGATCGTTACGCTGCTCTTTTTACCGCTGAACCCGACTCTACCTCTGGACCGCGTGGATGGGGTTATACCAGCTGCCCTCGTACCCAGCAGCTTGCCAGGAAAAGGACGTCCCCAACGGCTGATACCCTCTCACTATCTGGGTAGCCGTTACAGTCACATTGGGTGGGCACTGTTTTCCACCCTCCCCAGGGACACCCTTGGTCTGCTTTGCTTCTCTGTTTCCAGATAGATGGACAGGGAGGGTAGAGGGCGCCGGGTAGTGCTCTTTGGTATATCTGGGTGCATAATGTGTCCAGTGCGCTGTTTTTCAGGTGTTTGGTTTGGTCGGTAAGGGCGGGGTTGCGCCTTTACTGGTGCATGCAGATGGTTCGTTCTTGTCCAGGTATCAATTTATAGCAGTTTTTAGGAAATGTTTGGGTCAGTTAGGGTTAAGCCAGGAGGGATACTCAGGCCACTCGTTCAGAATAGGTGCCGCTACGGAGCCAGCGAGGTGGGGGTTAGGGGACGAGGTGATTAAGAGGATAGGCCGCTGGGAGTAGATTCCTTTCAGGTCGTACGTTCGTATGGATAGAGTGTGAGATTACGGTAGGGTTGGTTATTGTGCCTGTTTTTCCTTCTTGTTTCAGGTGCTGGGCCAGTTCTCGTATGGATTTTGGGACATTCCTTTGTATTCTGGGGAGCCGATCGGGCGGCAGTCCGGCCGGACGGTCGGCAACTTGGTTTTAGTCATTCGGAGACTTTGGTAAGATGGATTGGTCGACGGGGAATGGTTTGGGGGAGAAGTTCTACCCGAGTTTCACAGGTTTCTTCGGCAGGACAGGGCCCCGGATGTTCTAGTTTTGCACGTGGGGGGGATGATTTGGGTGCACGCCCGTTCCGTGAACTGGTAAGGGATGTGAAGTTTGACCTTTTGAGATTATGGTCGCTGTTCCCTGGAATAGTTACAGTATGGTCGGACATAGTTCCGAGGCAGAAATGGAGGGGGGCCCGGTCAGTGGAGGTTGTTAATAGAGCCTGGGTTAAGGTTAACCGTGCTATAGGGTGTCTTATGGCAAGAAATGGCACGGTGGTGGTGAGGCACTCTGAGTTGGAAAAGGGCGTTGGGGCCTTTTGGTGGTCAGATGGGGTGCACTTAAATGCAGTGGGGACGGACATGTGGAGCCTTGGCTTACAGGATGGAATCGAGGTGGCTTTGAGAATTTGGAGGGACATGCAGTCTTAAGGGAGTCAAGGCTGCGCGCCAGTGGCAGGGGGAGGTCCTTGGGGTTGGAGTTAATATCAAGTGGTGAGGATGGGAGCGCCCCACGGTTGCGGCTGGACTCCCATGGAGGCAAGTCGATTGTGGCTGGAATTGGGGGGCCATCAGTGCTGCCTCTGAGCTAGGATCAACGGCTGGAGGCAAGATAGACCTTCGTGCCGGGGCTCCAAGGATCTCCCTCTGTATTAGCCATTTAGGTGGTATATGCTGTTGCATATGAATGAAGGATTTGGGGAAATGGTTATGTTAAGTTATATTTTTAGATATTTATTTATTTTATAATAAACGGCTGCTGTGGCCAATTAAATCCAACTTGTTGTCCGAGTCTTATTGGGGGGACTCGGGAGGGTTGGTTAGGGGCCAGGGGCAGGAAGAAGGTTGGGTTGACGCAGCAGACCAGGTAGGTATTGGTTAAGGGGTCGAGTGGTTGGTAACCAATGCCCTCGTCATGTCTTCAGCAAGCGAAATGCATGCTCAATCGGATTCAGGTCCGGTGATTGACTTGGCCATTGCATAATCCACTTCTTTCCCTTAAAAAACTCTTTGGTTGCTTTTGCTGTATGCTTTGGGTCATTGTCCATCTGCACTGTGAAGCGCCGTCCAATGAGTTCTGAAGCATTTGGCTGAATATGAGCAGATAATATTGCCCGAAACACTTCAGAATTCATCCTGCTGCTTTTGTCAGCAGTCACATCATCAATAAATACAAGAGAACCAGTTCCATTGGCAGCCATACATGCCCACGCCATGACGCTACCACCACCATGCTTCACTGATGAGGTGGTATGCTTAGGATCATCATCTTGAGAGTTGACAGCAACAGATTCCAAATGCAAATGGCAGACTGGAAATGAACTCTGGACCTTTTATCTGCTCATTGTAATTGGGATAATGCGGGAATAACGCACACCGGAAGACAATTGTCCCATTACTTTTGGTTCCTTAACAAGTGGGAGGCACATATGCAAACTTTTGTAATTCCTGCACCGTTCACCTGATTTGGATGTAAATATCCTCAAATTAAAGCTGACAGTCTGCAGGTAAAGCACATCTTGTTTGTTTCATTTCAAATGCATTGTGGTGGTGTATAGAGCCAAAAATGTTAGAATTGTGGCGATGTCCCAATATTTATGGACCTGACTGTATATATACATACATACATATACACGTGGCAGCGTGTGTTTGTGCTTTAGGGTGCACCCCCCCTAATGCAATAGTCTGTGCACGCCTATGCATAGGATGTCTCTGTAGTAGTTCAGTTTGTCCTCCCTCTCAGCGGGTGTAAAAAAAGGCCCCCATTTTTGACCGGTAGCGAGGGTCCAACAAGGTGGAGAGACAGAAGTCATCCCTCTGCCGAATGGTAACAATTCGGCTGTCACTACGCAAGCAAGTGAGCATGCATCGGGCTATCTGTGTAAGTGACTCGGAGGGACTACCTGCCTCCATCTCCACTGCATACTGCCACGGTGTGTCCGGGTCCTCTGCCTCGTATTCCTCATCGCCCTGTATCTCCTCTGGCTGCTCCTGCTCCTCCTCTCCTGTCCCCTGAGTAGAAAAACCACCCATTTGGCTACACATTGCCTGCGCTCTAATGACCTCCTCCTCCTTCCAGTTCAGCCCCCACAGGGCTCATGTGGCCGTGAGATCTAGACGCCACGTCTCCTGTCCCCTGACCAGCCACATTTACCAGTATCTGTTCGAGGACAAGAAGCAGTGGAATGACGTCGTTCACGCCGAATACATTTTTAGTTTTCTATTGAAATACATCAGTAAAGATTTCACCACAAATATTACTGCAGCGCTGAACGCTGAATAAATTGTTTTTCTACCGAAATCCATCACTAAACGCTTTCACCACATATAACAGCAGAAGTGAAGTGCGTCTATATTTCTGTTTTTGCATTGAAATATTGAAATAGCCCACTAAAGGCTTTTCAGCACAGCAGCCCGATAACAAGTTGCTAGAAGGACAGAGAGGTATAATGACTATTTTGATCCCCAATCGTTCCCTGCACTTGTAAATCTCTTTCCTATCACTGTCCCTAGCGCCTCTGACCTCTCTCCCTGCACTAAGATGCTGTGAAGTAATTCCTCCCTAGCCTTTCCCTGCACTTGTAAATCTCTTTCCTATCACTGTCCCTAGCGCCTCTGACATCTCTCCCTGCACTAAAATGCTGTGAAGTGATTCCTCTCTATCCTTTCCCTGCACTTGTAAATCACTTTCCTATCACTGTCCCTAGCGCCTCTGACCTCTCTCCCTGCACTAAGATGCTGTGAAGTGATTCCTCCCTATCCTTTCCCTGCACTTGTAAATCTCTTTCCTATCACTGTCCCTAGCGCCTCTGACCTCTCTCCCTGCACTAAGATGCTGTGAAGTGATTCCTTCCTATCCTTTCCCTGCACTTGTAAATCACTTTCCTATCACTGTCCCTAGCGCCTCTGACATCTCTCCCTGCACTAAGATGCTGTGAAGTGATTCCTCCCTATCCTTTCCCTGCACTTGTAAATCTCTTTCCTATCACTGTCCCTAGCGCCTCTGACATCTCTCCCTGCACTAAGATGCTGTGAAGTGATTCCTCCCTATCATTTCCCTGCACTTAGAAATCGTTTTATCAGGTTTTTTCTCACAATGAGGTTTTTCCTATTGCTGTCCTTAGCGCCTTCTCACGTCTGTCCCTGCACTAAGAACGCTGGAAAATGTCTGAATCTAAGATGGCCGCCATATTTATAGGGCTGTGACATCACAGGGCTTGCTGCATGCATGGCATTATGGGTGATCCCGCCTTCCCAGACTTCCTTTCTCCATGTCCTCACAGGTGCAGCAGCCATTTTAGGAAAAATGTGATTCGTTACCACGAAGCGCGAGGAAATTCGCATTCGTTGCGTATCGAATTTTTTCTGAAATCCGGATCAAATTCCACTTGGTCAGCTTCAATTCGCTCATCTCTAGTCTTGACCTCATCTTGCTCTAGATAGGTAGATACAAAACACTTGGCTATATTCCCCAGCTTCCTGGTCTTCTCCGGGGCCGGACTCTCTGGATATTTTGCAAGCTCGTCCCTCCGATCAGTGGACGCCATATTCTGGAAGAGCAGGGAAGAGTGAACTCTCTACATGCTGTTACATTGGTTGGAACTTAGAGGGATTGTCTAGAATCTGGATACAAGGGATCCGCATTTGTTTTCTAGAAGCAGCGCCTCCCTTCTAGATGATTATGTTGGGTATTTTATTCAAATTCACTTAAAAGTACAAAGCTGCAATATCAAACAAAAAGGACCAGGAGGCGCTGTTTCCGGAAAAACAAGGACGAGCCCCCTTTTCAACCCTTTTTGGACGAACCCTTTAAAAATGTTCTTCAGTGCAGAAGACAAGTTTTCTATTCATATTGTAGGGCTGTTGGCCATCTCCATGGAAGCATCTAGTACAGATGTAGTGAAGGCCTCTGCTATGGGGCCCCTAGGGAGAGAGGGCCCAGCTCAGGGTGGTTGCATTATGTGTGTGTCGGATTTCTCCCACGCTCAGTAGTAATTGGCCCCGACAAGCAGCGGGCCCTTCTGTCCCCGGTGGGTGGAAAGCTGGGGAGACAATGCAGAGTAAGGGGCACTGGCGTTATGGCTATGGGGCTTCTTCTCAGATATGTCCACTCCTGCCCATCCCATGGGTACAACCTCAGAGGAGCAGGAACCGGGAGCGTCCACAAGGGGGATCCAGACACCAAACACTGCACCAAAGCTTAGCGGCCGGGTGGGGCTGAAGAATTGTGTAGTCGATATGTCCGATCACCTCTGCTTCATAATAATAATATTCTATAACCGGGGAAAGGTATGCTGGAATCACCGAGACTGTATCACACAGGACAGGATTAGATACACAGCTCAGCAGACTGTATCACCAGGGATCTCAAGTCTCCCGGACGTTCATGGAGTCTCCCGCTATTAGATAGTGGCTCCCTGATGCCCCATGTGAGACAATATATCCCGGAAAGGTTTACTGATAGCAGAGAGATAAGAGAAGTGACAGGACACAGAGTTTAGATTACAGGTTGAATTAACCCTTTAGGGTCAAATTGGCTTCTCAAGGAGATATACACTCACCTAAAGAATTATTAGGAACACCTGTTCTATTTCTCATTGATGCAATTCTCTAGTCAACCAATCACATGGCAGTTGCTTCGATGCATTTAGGGGGGTGGTCCTGGTCAAGACAATCTCCTGAACTCCAAACTGAATGTCAGAATGGGAAAGAAAGCTGATTTAAGCCATTTTGAGCGTGGCATGGTTGTTGGTGCCAGACGGGCCGGTCTGAGTATTTCACAATCTGCTCAGTTACTGGGATTTTCACGCACAACCATTTCTAGGGTTTAGAAAGAATGGTGTGAAAAGAGAAAAACATCCAGTATGCGGCCGTCCTGTGGGCGAACATGCCTTGTGGATGCAAGAGGTCAGAGGAGAATGGGCCGACTGATTCAAGCTGATAGAAGAGCAACGTTGGCTGAAATAACCACTCGTTACAACCGAGGTCTGCAGCAAAGCATTTGTGAAGCCACAACACGCACAACCTTGAGGCGGATGGGCTACAACAGCAGAAGACCCCACCGGGTACCACTCATCTCCACTACAAATAGGTAAAAGAGGCTACAATTTGCACGAGCTCACCAAAACTGGACTGTTGAAGACTGGAAAAATGTTGCCTGGTCTGATGAGTCTCGATTTCTGTTGAGACATTCAAATGGTAGAGTCTGAATTTGGCGTAAACAGAAAGAGAACATGTATCCATCATCTGATGGCTACTTCCAGCAGGATAATGCACCATGTCACAAAGCTCCAATCATTTCACATTGGTTTCTTGAACATGACAATGAGTTCACTGTACTAAAATGGCCCCACAGTCACCAGATCTCAACCCAATAGAGCATCTTTGGGATGTGGTGGAACGGAAGCTTCGTGCCCTGGATGTGCATCCCCCAAATCTCCATCAACTGCAAGATGCTATCCTATCAATATGGGCCACCATTTCTAAAGAATGCTATCAGCACCTTGTGGAATCAATGCCACGTAGAATTAAGGCCGTTCTGAAGGCAAAAGGGGGTCCAACACCGTATTAGTATGGGGGCACTAATAATTCTTTAGGTGAGTGTATATGTTAAAGGCATCCCTTCTTCTGTCTCATTCAGTAGCTATATAACTATTGAGAGAGATGTATTTTTTTTAAATACATTTACACATTTAACCCTCCATTTTAATTATATTATTTACCCCAGTGTTAAATTCACCCCCCTGGATGCTTGTTTTTTTTCCTACAGTGGGGTAGAAAATTACACACAGGGTTTTAAAGAATAAACTTCCTGACTCAGACCCAAGAGCCGATTCAGCAAGTGAATCGAAGCATCCGCATTGCGCAACCTAAGCTTCGGTTCACTTGCTTCTTGTCAGCTCAGCGAATGAACCGAAGATTCGATTCATGAATCGGTTCATTCGAATGAACTGATTCAAATGAACCGATTCATGTGAAAGATCCGAACTTCCCATCTCTAGTTTACTCGCAGTAAACCTTTCCGGCAACCTGTAGCAGTGTCCCCTTCTCGGCGCGTGCGCACAGTGCAAGAAGAAGCCAGCAGTCCGCAACGGCGCATCAGGCTGAGCCTGTGCACACGCGCGGGATCTCAAATCGGGAGGAGGGGGAGGGAGGGAGAGGCGGCACTGAGGAGTAGAAGGCGGCGCTGGGCACGAACGGCGATGCGTGCGGCCGGGTACCATGCATCCACAGACCTCCCCCGCTTGGGCACCTTAATTCAGTGATTGACAGGTTAGTAAAACCTGTTTTTCCACAGAATAAAGCCACAAATAGCTTTTATAAGGCCACCGTAGAAATCAGAATGCTGCCCTGGACATGAGCAGATGTTTAGCTCACAGGACTTATAGGTGGTGACAGAACCCCTCTAATCATATACATAAATAGGATAATTTGGGGCAAGGTAATGAGCCCCGTCCTCCACACCATAGAGCACAGTGTGCAGATACTGCAGATGTCTGGAAAATGTAATAAAAAGTTTGTGAAAGAAAAAAAAAGAAAACCTCCCTGAAATGAGTTTTTGCAGGTATCACACAGGACAGGATTAGATACACAGCTCAGCAGACTGCATCACACAAGATAGGATTAGATACTTAGCTCAGCAGACTGCATCACACAGGACAGGATTAGATACACAGCTCAGCAGACAGTATCACACAAGATAGGATTAGATACTTAGCTCAGCAGACTGCATCACACAGGACAGGATTAGATACACAGCTCAGCAGACAGTATCACACAGGATAGGATTAGATACACAGCTCAGCAGACAGTATCACATAGGATAGGATTAGATACACAGCTCAGCAGACAGTATCACACAGGACAGGATTAGATACACAGCTCAGCAGACTGTATCACACAGGATAGGATTAGATACACAGCTCAGCAGACAGTATCACACGGGATAGGATTAGATACACAGCTCAGCAGACAGTATCACACGGGATAGGATTAGATACACAACTCAGCAGACAGTATCACACGGGATAGGATTAGATACACAGCTCAGCAGGCAGTATCACACAGGACAGGATTAGATACACAGCTCAGCAGACAGTATCACACAGGAGAGGATTAGATACACAGCTCAGCAGACAGTATCACACAGGAGAGGATTAGATACACAGCTCAGCAGACTGTATCACACAAGACAGGATTAGATACACGGCTCCTCTCTTACCTGATGCAGTTTAGTCAGTAACATATGACTCTGCCTTTAACCCCTGATCCGTCAGTTATACTCACCTGACACATTCTGAGGGATCATGGGAGTTGTAGTCCTCACCCACCAGCTCTTGCTCCCAGGAGTCAGCTGTACCTCATTTCCCAGTACAGGCACTGGTTTGCTCCCAGTAAGTATTTCCAGTTTCCCAGCCTTCCATGGATCCTGAAGGGCACATACAACCCCCGGCCGCTCCCCGGGGTCTTACCCTGAAGGCGCGTTTACATGAGACGCATCGAAAACCGCCCCCAGGACTAAAGGTCTTTTACAGGGAGCGATTATCCGGGATACGTGTTTGTAGAAATGCTCCTTCCGGATAATCTGCCTTCATGAAAGATGGCGGCTCATTCCTCGGGTGATCGCCGTTCTGCCGGCCGGAAAATCATGGCTCCTGCGCAGGCGATCCTGGTGTATAAAGACCGATCTGCTGCGCTGAGTGTCACGAGGGTATCAAGAGCCACGTCTGACTCCGTTATACCCGGGGTCAGGAAGTCGCAGCGGGTGGCTGCGCGCTCTATATCTAAAGATCACGGTGTTTCTTAGTTATTGTTTTCTGTGTTTGCCTTGCTATCCTTTTTGTCTCTCTCAGGGATCCGTAGCTTCTCCTCCTCAGCTGTTTCTTGTCTGCCACTCCCTACCTCCTTATATTCTCCCCTCACACTTCTCTAGTTGCCAGTTATAGAGCTTCCTGCCTGGACATCTATACTGACCCACTGGAGTTGTGAATCCTGGTTGTCGTTCCAGAGTGCTACCCTCCGGATCCCTGTTGGGCTTCTTGTTGTCTCCTGTTGTCGCCCACCTGGGAATATATGTTGAGTCTGTGTTGTCTGTCCTTCCCTTGGTGTTTTCCTTTAGAGCTAGTGGTGCGGACTAGTGTTCCCATCGCCCTGTTCACTATCTAGGGCTCAGCTCAGGGAAAGCCAGGGCTTTAGGCACGTGATCGGCGTACGGGTGAGGAACCCGTCTAGGGACGTCAGGGCAGCCAGGTGCCAGCCGCTAGGTGAGTCAGGGGTCACCACCTTCCCTCTCACTTGGGCAGGGCCTTCCTCGTTCCCTCCCTCTGTGTCACGTATGTAATAGCCACGCCGACCGTGATACTGAGACAATGATTTTCTATGGGGAGAGGTAATCGCTGTATATGTCGCCTGTCCCCGGACCGCGGTTGTGTAAAACGTCACTTACGCGGTTTTACCACCATTTTTCCGCGCAGTTATTGACCTCCGTTTATTAAACGTTTATTTCACCTGTAAAAATCATGCGTCCGATAATCACAGCGACGGGGGTGAAACAATTTGTGGTTCTGCACCAGCCCCGGAGGAGAGGAGCGGAGGATGGGAGTGGTAGTGGCTCACAGAGGCAGTGACAGGAGGGCACACCCTTCTTCCCTCGGGGCACACCCTGATGTTGGGGCCCCTGCCTGATGGCGGTCGGGGGCCCTTCATGTTGTTGGTTTGCAGTAAGGAAGGAGGAGGAGATGCAGCGGCCGGCGTACGGTGCAGGAGGGAGAAAACAAACCTTTTTTTGCTAAAGAGCAGAATGGGAGTTGTAGTACATCCAACGGAATCAAAACACAGGTCTGGATAACTCCGTGCAAAACCTTCCCAGATAGAGATTTATGGATGTGAGTAACGATGGGGGTTGTAGTCTCTTTTCTCTCCTCCCAGAGTCTCTGGCGCCGTTCTGACAAAACATATAAAGGTGACGACAGCTCCAGCTGTTGTGTCACTACAACTCCCAGCATGCTCCAGTCACTTCTAGATTCTTTTCAACAGCTGAGCAAGTGTGCATGCTGGGAGTTGTAGTCCTATAACCGCTGGACTGGGGGAGGCTGCTGCCCCCAGGACACAATGTGCCAGGAAAACATCACAATCTTCATCAGATATCCCAACCTGCTGGACGTACAGAGACATCACCGGGCCCCACAGCAAGAGTCTACACGGGGCCCCAATGCCTCATTCTTAGCCCCTCCCACTACCCGTTCCTGCAGTATATACAGGGAGTGCAGAATTATTAGGCAAGTTGTATTTTTGAGGATTAATTTTATTATTGAACAACAACCATGTTCTCAATGAACCCAAAAAACTCATTAATATCAAAGCTGAATATTTTTGGAAGTAGTTTTTAGTTTGTTTTTAGTTTTAGCTATTTTAGGGGGATATCTGTGTGTGCAGTTGACTATTACTGTGCATAATTATTAGGCAACTTAACAAAAAACAAATATATACTAATTTCAATTATTTATTTTTACCAGTGAAACCAATATAACATCTCAACATTCACAAATATACATTTCTGACATTCAAAAACAAAACAAAAACAAATCAGTGACCAATATAGCCACCTTTCTTTGCAAGGACACTCAAAAGCCTGCCATCCATGGATTCTGTCAGTGTTTTGATCTGTTCACCATCAACATTGCGTGCAGCAGCAACCACAGCCTCCCAGACACTGTTCAGAGAGGTTTACTATTTTCCCTCCTTGTAAATCTCACATTTGATGATGGACCACAGGTTCTCAATGGGGTTCAGATCAGGTAAACAAGGAGGCCATGTCATTAGATTTTCTTATTTTATACCCTTTCTTGCCAGCCACACTGTGGAGTACTTGGACGCGTGTGATGGAGCATTGTCCTGCATGAAAATCATGTTTTTCTTGAAGGATGCAGACTTCTTCCTGTACCACTGCTTGAAGAAGGTGTCTTCCAGAAACTGGCAGTAGGACTGGGAGTTGAGCTTGACTCCATCCTCAACCCGAAAAGGCCCCACAAGCTCATCTTTGATGATACCAGCCCAAACCAGTACTCCACCTCCACCTTGCTGGCGTCTGAGTCGGACTGGAGCTCTCTGCCCTTTACCAATCCAGCCACGGGCCCATCCATCTGGCCCATCAAGACTCACTCTCATTTCATCAGTCCATAAAACCTTAGAAAAATCAGTCTTGAGATATTTCTTGGCCCAGTCTTGACGTTTCAGCTTGTGTGTCTTGTTCAGTGGTGGTCGTCTTTCAGCCTTTCTTACCTTGGCCATGTCTCTGAGTATTGCACACCTTGTGCTTTTGGGCACTCCAGTGATGTTGCAGCTCTGAAATATGGCCAAACTGGTGGCAAGTGGCATCTTGGCAGCTGCACGCTTGACTTTTCTCAGTTCATGGGCAGTTATTTTGCGCCTTGGTTTTTCCACACGCTTCTTGCGATCCTGTTGACTATTTTGAATGAAACGCTTGATTGTTCGATGATCACGCTTCAGAAGCTTTGCAATTTTAAGAGTGCTGCATCCCTCTGCAAGATATCTCACTATTTTTGACTTTTCTGAGCCTGTCAAGTCCTTCTTTTGACCCATTTTGCCAAATGAAAGGAAGTTGCCTAATAATTATGCACACCTAATATAGGGTGTTGATGTCATTAGACCACACCCCTTCTCATTACAGAGATGCACATCACCTAATATGCTTAATTGGTAGTAGGCTTTCGAGCCTATACAGCTTGGAGTAAGACAACATGCATAAAGAGGATGATGTGGTCAAAATACTAATTTGCCTAATAATTCTGCACGCAGTGTACAGTAGTGTACTAACATGTGAGGTACGAGGTATAAATTACAGCTCACATCTCATATCAGTACACTGCTGTATATACTATATATCTGTACACACTGCATCTATTATACCTCGTACCTCACATATCAGTACACTGCTGTATATACTATATATCTGTACACACTGCATCTATTATACCTCATACCTCACATATCAGTACACTGCTGTATATACTATATATCTGTACACACTGCATCTATTATACCTCGTACCTCACATATCAGTACACTGCAATATATACTATATATCTGTACACACTGCATCTATTATACCTCGTACCTCACATATCAGTACACTGCTGTATATACTATATATCTGTACACTGCATCTATTATACCTCACACCTCACATATCAGTACACTGCTGTATATACTATATATCTGTACACTGCACCTATTATACCTCGTAGCTCACATATCAGTACACTGCTGTATATACTATATATCTGTACACACTGCATTATACCTCGTAGCTCACATATCAGTACACTGCTGTATATACTATATATCTGTACACTGCATCTATTATACCTCGTACCTCACATATCAGTACACTGCTGTATATACTATATATCTGTACACACTGTATCTATAATACCTCGTACCTCACATATCAGTACACTGCTGTATATACTATATATCTGTACACACTGCATCTATTATACCTCACATATCAGTACACTGCTGTATATACTATATATCTGTACACATTACATCTATTATACCTCATACCTCACATATCAGTACACTGCTGTATATACTATATATCTGTACACACTGCATTATACCTCGTACCTCACATATCAGTACACTGCTGTATATACTATATATCTGTACACTGCATCTATTATACCTCATATATCAGTACACTGCTGTATATACTATATATCTGTACACACTGCATCTATTATACCTCGTACCTCATATATCAGTACACTGCTGTATATACTATATATCTGTACACACTGTATCTATAATACCTCGTACCTCACATATCAGTACACTGCTGTATATACTATATATCTGTACACACTGCATCTATTATACCTCGTACCTCACATATCAGTACACTGCTGTATATACTATATATCTGTACACACTGCATCTATTATACCTCGTACCTCACATATCAGTACACTGCTGTATATACTATATATCTGTACACTGCATCTATTATACCTCGTACCTCACATATCAGTACACTGCTGTATATACTATATATCTGTACACATTACATTTATTATACCTCGTACCTCACATATCAGTACACTGCTGTATATACTATATATCTGTACACTGCATTATACCTCGTACCTCACATATCAGTACACTGCTGTATATACTATATATCTGTACACTGCATCTATTATACCTCATATATCAGTACACTGCTGTATATACTATATATCTGTACACACTGAATCTATTATACCTCGTACCTCATATATCAGTACACTGCTGTATATACTATATATCTGTACACTGCATCTATTATACCTCGTACCTCACATATCAGTACACTGCTGTATATACTATATATTGTGTCTCTTCACATTTCCATAGACAGTATCACAAAGCAGAGCTACATACACTGCTCAACTACAAAGACATTCAGCTCTGCTACATACACTGCTCAGCTACACAGACATACAGATCTGCTGCATACAGTTCTCACACTAAAACAATGTATATAGTTGGGACCAAGACACCTCGTCGTGTAGACGTCACCTTAAACTGAGCGCGTGCGACCAGCTCAGCGCGACCGGCCAAAGATAAGGAAGAGAACAGCAGGTGGCGCTGTACAGATCCAGTGTATTGCAGAACTCATTACCTGCGGTTATAACAGACATGATGGCGGAGGAGACCACAGACACCCAGATGATAGGACTGACAACTCTGATGGGACAGAAGTAGTCGGACATTTATTCCATAAAAAGGGAAAAAACACAACAAATGCCGCGTATAGTGCGGAAAGAAGCGTCACATTGTCACATCTCTACAGAAATAGGAAAAGCTGATTAATAATTATATGTTCCCCAAATGTGTCCCAGAAACATAAAGAAGCCCCTACAGCGACATCAGTGGAGGACGGGGAAGGGTTAATGATGCCCCCATGAGGTACGTGCACTCGGCGGTGTATCTCCGCTCCAGGATCCACACCTGTTACCTGCAGATCCTGACACGGATTTCCCCAGATCTCCCCCTCTGCATTGTAAAGGGAGAAATTCGCACGGACAATCCACCGGCCGCAGATCTCCGGATCCGCTCCGCAGGTCACTCCTGACGCCGGAAACTTCCGCTCTGTGTAGATGAGATACTGAGAATCCCATCTGCTTAGGCGGTATTATTTCACTCTGGAAAACCAGCAGGTAATACGCAGCGTGCGCTTGTACCCGAAGACCATCTGCGCACGCTGCGGAATACGCTCAGTCTTTCCACGCGAATTCCCATATGGAAAAACCGTAACGAATTACAGCACCAGCAAAGTGTATGAGACTACCCCGATCACGTACACTTCGCCGATTATTTCCGTGCGGATTCCCAGATCTGCAGCCTGTCAGTTATGTTTGTGGTTTTAGCTGCGGGTTTCACCCTTTTCAGTGGAAAACCGCATCTTATCCGCACCAAAAACCGTAATCACACATTGCAGGTATTGGTGCGGATACGCTGCAGATCTAATGTGCGTTCACCCGAACTCGTGTGCAGACGACGTAACTTCTCATTTGTCTCAAGCATCGATTCTGGATCTGATCTCCGAGGAATATAAAATAATCAGACAGGAACCCCCCCCATAGAGCCGCCATATACATTGTGGGATCGGAGGCTCCGCCCATACAGCGCTATATAGTGACTTATAGGCGGAGATTATAACGGGACGTGGACGCATCGGCCTCAGCTTATTATTCTAATAGAGGCTCCATCCTTCACAAAGAAGAGAACATGTAGGGGTTGAGAGAAGGAGGCGGTGAAGGTGTGTAAGTGTCTGATGGGGTCACACAGCCGATAGAAGGACAGACGCCCGGCCTCATAGTCTAAGAAGACCCCAAGTCTAGGACATGTTGTATCTACACTGAGGGGGGATCTGCCTGAGCGGTGAAACGCTGTACATACTGCACCATACATAAGCAGACACCAAGATTTATCATTATATCCAATACCAGACTCATCGCCTTTCCTTTTTATACTGGGATAGGACAGTCCGATGCCACATCTTCCTATCTGGTCCCACTCTACCTCCCAGTAATGTCTTCCTGAGGAGAGGCCACATCTGCTTAACACCTGGTCCCAATACAGGAACCTTCCCGGTGATTCTGGTCTGTTCTGTTTATCTTTAGATCTTGTTGCTGTTTTCAGATCTTCTGATATCTTCACATATCTATAAGCAGTGTCCTCATCCAGCAATATGTCTGGAACATGGAGCCCGAGCTCTGATGTGACATTGGTGACAATATCCCTCATAGATCGGTGTAAGGTCAGTGAGATCAGAACCTCATCCAGATCATCCTCAGACCTGCCCTCTCCACCATCTGCCTCTGTGTCCTCATCATCTCCATGACCACATACTGTAATGTCACTTTCTTGTAGGAGTCTTATTGGGTCGGTGACATGACACATCTCCTCCACGTGACGCATCTTCCTGGACAGCTTATCCTCCTCTTTTTCCAGCTTCTTGATCAGATCAGATATCTGGGACACAATCTTCTCCTCCTGCCTGGAGATCTCGCTCAACGCTTTCTTTTCTGCCATTTTCAGTTGTTTCTTAATGTCCATAAATAACTCCCTGACCTTCTTCCTCTTATCAGAGGCCTTCTCCTGGATATTCCTCTGACGATCCTGCAGATTCTGAAGTTTAGTCAGAATTTCTGCTTTTTGTGGGTTTAGTTCCTCCAGATATTTCCTCAGCTTCTCTTTCTCCTTCTCAGAGGCCACGTCCAGTAGCTCCACGTCATGTCCCTTGTGGTCTCCGGCCATCCAGCAGGACACACAGATACAGGCGGCGTCCATCGGACAATAGTATTTCAGCACCTCCTTGTGTGTGGAGCATTTTCTGTGCAGAAACGACACAGTAGGTTCAATCAGACTGTGATCCACTGACTTGTTATGGGCTCCGAGATGTTCATGGCACATGGAGGTCTCACACTGCAGACATGTCCTCACAGCCGGTACAGAAGACTTAGTACAGTAAGTACAGAAGATCCCGGTCTCCTCCATATCAGGCTGAGCAGATAAGAAACGCTCCACTATGTTCCCCAGCTTCCTGTTCTTCTCCAGGGCCGGACGCTCTGGATATTCTGCTCTGCAGTCAGGACAGGAATACACTCCAGCTGCCTCCTGTGCATCCAGCGCACTCACAATACACGAGCGGCAGAAGTAGTGTCCACATCTCAGGGATACGGGATCTGTATAGAGGCTCAGGCAGATGGAGCAGTCCAGCTCGGCCCTCAGATCAGCAGACGCCATTGTGGTATGAGGAGCAGGAACCAAAAGTGGAAAAGTCTCTTCTGATAAGAGGGCGGAGAGCTCTTGTAGAAGAATTAACCCCTGCAGCTCAGAGATTGCATTCCATTGAGAAAAAAGCAGAAAACCCACTAAACGGCAGTTAAAAAAAAATGTTGGGTAGAGTAAAGGAAACTTCACCTCTGTCTCCTCCAGTCAGGACAATGAGACATGTGGAGTATTACAGGTGACCCCTGTAGGAGGTTGATGATGGGCTCCATCCTGAGGAGCAGCAAGTGCAATCTTCTCAGGAATCAAGCTGAATGGATTATTTTTCCTCCAATCCAAGCACCTCCTGTTATGCCTAAGAGATCAAAGAACCTTGTACTTGCGAGAATGGTATACAGTCTTACGGCCGTTTCAGGTTTGCCCTTTGCGTATACGCGAACCAAGCATATCTTAGCGCAGGATTTCCCACAAAGTCCTTCCCCACAGACTTCAGTGCATGTTGAGAACACTGGGGTGGAGTTTGCTGTTTGTTCAGCGTGCTCCCTGCCAAGCTTTGCCCTGGGGGGAACGTCAGTGGATGGAGTAGTGTGACAGTATCATATATGATAAATATCTTGGTCAAATGCCAACTTTGTATAAAAAAATGGGAAAAGTTGTCTTTTGCCAAGATATTTCTCTCACCCAGCATGGGTATATGTAAAATGACACCCCAAAACACATTGCCCAACTTCTCCTGAGTACAGCGATACCACATGTGTGACACTTTTTTGCAGCCTAGGTGGGCAAAGGGGCCCACATTCCAAAGAGCACCTTTCGGATTTCACCGGCCATTTTTTACAGATTTTGATTTCAAACCACTTCTCACGCATTCGGCCCCTAAAATGCCAGGGCAGTATAACTACCCCACAAGTGACCCCATTTTGGAAAGAAGACACCCCAAGGTATTTCGTGATGGGCATAGTGAGTTCATGGAAGTTTTTATTTTTTGTCACAAGTTAGTGGAATATGAGACTTTGTAAGAAAAAAATAAAATAAATAAATCATCATTTTCCGCTAACTTGTGACAAAAAATATAAAATTCTAGGAACTCGCCATGCCCCTCACGGAATACCTTGGGGTGTCTTCTTTCCAAAATGGGGTCACTTGTGGGGTAGTTATACTGCCCTGGCATTTTCCAGGGGCCCTAATGTGTGGTAAGTAGGTAAATGACCTGTGAAATCCTAAAGGTGCTCTTTGGAATGTGGGCCCCTTTGCACACCTAGGCTGCAAAAAAGTGTCACACATGTGGTATCGCCGTACTCAGGAGAAGTTGGGCAATGTGTTTTGGGGTGTCTTTTTACATATACTCATGCTGGGTGAGAGAAATATCTCGGCAAAAGACAACTTTTCCCATTTTTTATACAAAGTTGGCATTTGACCAAGATATTTATCTCACCCAGCATGGGTATATGTAAAATGACACCCCAAAACACATTGCCCAACTTCTCCTGAGTACGGCGATACCACATGTGTGACACTTTTTTGCAGCCTAGATGCGCAAAGGGGCCCACATTCATTTTATGAGGGCATTTTTAGACATTTGGATCCCAGACTTCTTCTCACGCTTTAGGGCCCCTAGAATGCCAGGGCAGTATAAATACCCCACATGTGACCCCATTTTGGAAAGAAGACACCCCAAGGTATTCAATAAGGGGCATGGCGAGTTCATATATTTTTTTTTTTTTGGCACAAGTTAGCGGACATTGATATTTTTTTTTTTTCTCACAAAGTCTTCCTTTCCGCTAACTTGGGACAAAAATTTCAATCTTTCATGGACTCAATATGCCCCTCAGCGAATACCTTGGGGTGTCTCCTTTCCGAAATGGGGTCACATGTGGGGTATTTATACTGCCCTGGCATTCTAGGGGCCCTAAAGCGTGAGAAGAAATCTGGAATATAAATGTCTAAAAATTTTTACGCATTTGGATTCTGTGAGGGGTATGGTGAGTTCATGTGAGATTTTATTTTTTGACACAAGTTAGTGGAATATGAGACTTTGTAAGAAAAAAAATAATAATTTCCGCTAACTTGGGCCAAAAAAATGTCTGAATGGAGCCTTACAGGGGGGTGATCAATGACAGGGGGGTGATCAGGGAGTCTATATGGGGTGATCACCCCCCTGTCATTGATCACGCCCCCTATAAGGCTCCATTCAGATGTCCGTATGTGTTTTGCGGATCCGATCCATGTATCAGTGGATCCGTAAAAATCATACGGACATCTGAATGCAGCCTGACAGGGGGGTGATCAATGACAGGGGGGTGATCAGGGAGTCTATATGGGGTGATCACCCCCCTGTAAGGCTCCATTCAGATGTCCGTATGTGTTTTGCGGATCCGAACCATGTATCAGTGGATCCGTAAAAATCATACGGACATCTGAATGCAGCCTTACAAGGGGGTGATCAATGACAGGGGGGTGATCAGGGAGTCTATATGGGGTGATCACCCCCCTGTAAGGCTCCATTCAGATGTCCGTATGTGTTTTGCGGATCCGATCCATGTATCGGTGGATCCGTAAAAATCATACGGACATCTGAATGCAGATGGGGGTGATCAATGACAGGGGGGTGATCAGGGAGTCTATATGGGGTGATCACCCCCCTGTAAGGCTCCATTCTGTAACAGTACAGCCTGGATCACAGCGGCTCCCTGTGACGATACGCTGACTTGCGCTCCAGCGTGGAACGCACCGGCCGTCTGCGATGATACGCTGGCTTGCGTTCCAGCGTGGAACGCAGCGACCGCCTGTGTTGTTACGCTGGCTTGCGCTCCAGCGTGGAACGCAGTGGCTGCTGGGCCCTCCTGTGACTCCGCCCACTTACCGTCCGGCCCTTAAATAGAAGACAGGTGCTAAGCAGGGTGTTCCACTAATGGAGTGCGCACCCTGCTAGCTCCACTGCATCTGAGGACTCTGTCCACATATCTAGACCTGGATCCCTAACAACAGCGTGAAGGACTGTCTACCTTCTTGCCACTGGCTTCCCCACTGCTGGCTTCCTAGCCAGGACCAACTAACCGCAAGTATATGCCTGTTACCTGCTCTGATTAATGTCCTGGAACTCTGAGTGGGGTGGTTCCTGACTGGTGTGAGACGATACTCCCAAACCAACTCTGAACCTACTGCATACTATATACTAAACTGTGGACATGCTCTGAACCTACAGCATACTATATACTAAGCTGTGGACATGCTCTGAACCTACAGCATACTATATACTAAACTGTGGACATGCTATACTAACTCTGAACCTACTGCATACTATATACTAAACTGTGGACATGTTCTGAACCTACTGCATACTATATACTAAACTGTGGACATGCTCTGAACCTACTGCATACTATATACTAAACTGTGGACATGCTCTGAACCTACTGCATACTATATACTAAACTGAGGACATGCTATATACACTGCTCAAAAAAATAAAAGGAACACTTAAACAACACAATGTAACTCCAAGTCAATCACACTTCTGTGAAATCAAACTGTCCACTTAGGAAGCAACACATGCTGTTGTGCAAATGGGATAGACAACAGGTGGAAATTATAGGCAATTAGCAAGACACCCCCAATAAAGGAGTGGTTCTGCAGGTGGTGACCACAGACACTTCTCAGTTCCTATGCTTCCTGGCTGATGTTTTGGTCACTTTTGAATGCTGGCGGTGCTTTCACTCTAGTGGTAGCATGAGACGGAGTCTACAACCCACACAAGTGGCTCAGGTAGTGCAGCTTATCCAGGATGGCACATCAATGCGAGCTGTGGCAAGAAGGTTTGCTGTGTCTGTCAGCGTAGTGTCCAGAACATGGAGGCGCTACCAGGAGACAAGCCAGTACATCGGGAGACGTGGAGGAGGCTGTAGAAGGGCAACAACCCAGCAGCAGGATCGCTACCTCCGCCTTTGTGCAAGGAGGAACAGGAGGAGCACTGCCAGAGCCCTGCAAAATGACCTCCAGCAGTCCACAAATGTGCATGTGTCTGCTCAAACGGTCAGAAACAGACTCCATGAGGGTGATATGAGGGCCCGACGTCCACAGGTGGGGGTTGTGCTTACAGCCCAACACCATGCAGGACGTTTGACATTTGCCAGAGAACACCAAGATTGGCAAATTCGCCACTGGCGCCCTGTGCTCTTCACAGATGAAA
Organism: Bufo bufo; assembly: GCF_905171765.1. Taxonomy (NCBI): domain Eukaryota; kingdom Metazoa; phylum Chordata; class Amphibia; order Anura; family Bufonidae; genus Bufo; species Bufo bufo. Next base: position 10,031,602 of record NC_053395.1, read on the forward strand.
GCAGGTTCACACTGAGCACATGTGACAGACGTGACAGAGTCTGGAGACGCCGTGGAGAACGTTCTGCTGCCTGTAACATCCTCCAGCATGACCGGTTTGGCATTGGGTCAGTAATGGTGTGGGGTGGCATTTCTTTGGAAGGCCGCACAGCCCTCCATGTGCTCACCAGAGGTAGCCTGAATGCCATTAGGTACCGAGATGAGATCCTCAGACCCCTTGTGAGACCATATGCTGGTGCGGTTGGCCCTGGGTTCCTCCTAATGCAAGACAATGCTAGACCTCATGTGGCTGGAGTGTGTCAGCAGTTCCTGCAAGATGAAGGCATTGATGCTATGGACTGGCCCGCCCGTTCCCCAGACCTGAATCCAATTGAGCACATCTGGGACATCATGTCTCGCTCTATCCACCAACGTCACGTTGCACCACAGACTGTCCAGGAGTTGGCAGATGCTTTAGTCCAGGTCTGGGAGGAGATCCCTCAGGAGACCGTCCGCCACCTCATCAGGAGCATGCACAGGCGTTGTAGGAGGGTCATACAGGCACGTGGAGGCCACACACACTACTGAGCCTCATTTTGACTTGTTTTAAGGACATTACATCAAAGTTGGATCAGCCTGTAGTGTGTTTTTCCACTTTAATTTTGAGTGTGACTCCAAATCCAGACCTCCATGAGTTGAAAGATTTGATTTCCATTTTTAATTTTTGTGTGATTTTGTTGTCAGCACATTCAACTATGTAAAGAACAAAGTATTTCAGAAGAATATTTAATTAACTCAGATCTAGGATGTAGTATTTTTGTGTTCCCTTTATTTTTTTGAGCAGTGTACTAACCCTGAACCTATTGCATAATAGATACTAACTCTGAACTGTGCACAAGCTTATACTAACTTGTGACTCCTGTAATACTGGGAGACCTTCCTCTCCAGCAGTAATACTAAATAGATGGATAGCGGTAAATGATTTTGTTACCCCAAACTCTCCGCCCAAGCCTGAGAGAGACGCCTGGGGTACATACTGAGTAACCGCGAATCCCACAGCCAAGAACAAGGGCAGTGGGATAATAGTGCATGTCCATTGCTTCCGCAGTTGAGATCCTAACTGATCAACTAGGTGCGTTACACATTCAGATGTCCATATGTGTTTTGCGGATCCGATCCATGTATCAGTGGATCCGTAAAAATCATACGGACATCTGAATGCAGCCTTACAGGGGGGTGATCAATGACAGGAAGGTGATCAATGACAGGGGGGTGATCAGGGAGTCTATATGGGGTGATCACCCCCCTGTAAGGCTCCATTCAAAAGTCCGTATGTGTTTTGCGGATCCGATCCATGTATCAGTGGATCCGTAAAAATCATACGGACATCCGAATGCAGCCTTACAGGGGGGTGATCAATGACAGGGGGGTGATCACCTCCGTCATTGATCACTCCCCTGTAAGGCTCCATTCAGACGTCCGTATGTGTTTTGCGGATCCGATCCACCTATCAGTGGATCCGTAAAAATCATATGGACGTCTGAATGGAGCCTTACAGGGGGGTGATCAATGACAGGGGGGTGATCAATGACAGGGGGGTGATCAGGGAGTGTATATGGGGTGATCACCTCCGTCATTGATCACTCCCCTGTAAGGCTCCATTCAGACGTCCGTATGTGTTTTGCGGATCCGATCCATCTATCAGTGGATCCGTAAAATTCATACGGACGTCTGAATGGAGCCTTACAGGGGGGTGATCAATGACAGGGGGGTGATCAATGGCAGGGGGGTGATCAGGGAGTGTATATGGGGTGATCACCTCCGTCATTGATCACTCCCCTGTAAGGCTCCATTCAGACGTCCGTATGTGTTTTGCGGATCCGATCCATCTATCAGTGGATCCGTAAAATTCATACGGACGTCTGAATGGAGCCTTACAGGGGGGTGATCAATGACAGGGGGGTGATCAATGGCAGGGGGGTGATCAGGGAGTCTATATGGGGTGATCAGTGGTTCATAAGGGGTTAATAAGTGACAGGGGGGGGGGTGTAGTGTAGTGGTGCTTGGTGCAACATATTACTGAGCTACCTGTGTCCTCTGGTGGTCGATCCAAACAAAAGGGACCACCAGAGGACCAGGTAGCAGGTATATTAGACGCTGTTATCATAACAGCGTCTAATATACCTGTTAGGGGTTAAAAAAAATCACATCTCCAGCCTGCCAGCGAACGATCGCCGCTGGCAGGCTGGAGATCCACTCGCTTACCTTCCGCGCCTGTGAGCGAGCGTTCACAGGAAATCTCGCGTCTCGCGAGATGACGCACGGATGTGTCCAGGAGGAATGAATCAACCACCTTCCGGACGCATCCGTGCGTTAGGCGGTCGGGAGGTGGTTAAAGGAATTTTCTGTGTTGTACCGCTTTAAGAGATCAGCATATTTAGCAGACAGTCTTTGGTAGTTCTCATAGGCAGCATTCAACTGCTTAACAGCGCCCTCTAGGTGCAATACCTTATGAGTTGGTTGAGACAGAGCTGACATGCATTAAATAGTTTTAGACCACGAGTGGCTGATGTTCTGCAGCAGTTCCTCTTTGTCAGCCTCATAGTTCCCTTGGACTTTCCAGGCTTCACTAAATGTTATTGTTTTATGTGGCCTTGAGGATCTGACTCCTGAGCTGTTGGAAGTTCAGGTTCTTTCTGTGTATTAGGTTCCTCAGATTGTACATTGCCTTGCTGTTGCATTGTGATGGCAACCAGAGGGTTAAATCACAAGCTATGTGTTTGCATAGAAATGTATCAATCTTCTGGCTCTGGGAGAGGGTTTCCTAGGCAACCAGTGGGAGGGGGAGTCAGAAGTTTAGCAATTACTGCTGCAAAGTTAGTTTTGATTGCATACAGAGCTTAGATTGACTTGCAGGCAGAATGCATGTGACAATACAGACAGTCTAGGAGCTGATTAAATAACAGTCGCATGAACAGTTTCTTCAATAATCTGTGCAGAAAGCTGATGAATCTTATGCTGAGATTTACTTGCTGGCTGGAGTATACGGGCTTGTACATATATTCTGCTATATTCCAGTGTCCATATACATCTCACTATACATGCATAGCTAGTAAGGATCCCTTGAAAGATATTTTGCAGATCTTGTAAGATCCCTTCACTGATTTTTTGACTGTTCTGCCTCTCCAGTCTAAGCATTACAATGTGATCTCTGAACTTACAGTTCTGCTGAGATGGCGATAACCATAATCTTAGGTGAATTGGCTGACAGTGACTCGATCCAAACGACACCTTGTAGATCGTGAAGAAGTTTATTCCAAACTGTGCAGATCATACACCGATGAACAGATGGATAGGTCAAAAAATCATGCAGTGAGCAGCTAACAGAGCAAGTAGCTGAGATGAGGGGTGAAGCCAGAATGAAGAAGAGGGGAGGAGACAAGAGAGAGAGCAGAAGCTAGGGGAAGAGAGAAGGGACACACATGATGAAAAGGCAAACCATGATGTGTAACATGATACTAATATCCCCCGGGACAGTCATAGTCCCTGGGCTGCGCCCCTAGTTCTTGTCCGAAAAAAATATGGCAGCATTAGGTTCTGCGTGGACTATAGAAAAATCAATCAAATCACCCATAAAGACGCTTATCCGTTGCCACGCATTGAGGAGTCCTTGACTGCCCTGGGGTCATCAGCCTACTTCTCCACTCTGGACTTAACTAGTGGGTACTGGCAGGTACTCATGGCCCCAGAAGATCGGTTTCACTACACCTATGGGTCTGTTTGAATTTAATTATATGCCTTTCGGACTGTGTGACGCTCCAGGAACGTTCCAGCGGTTGATGGAGCGTTTTTTAGGCCATAAGAACTTTGAGACTGTACTACTATACCTGGATGACGTCATTATCTACTCCAAGACGTATGAGGACCATTTAAAATACCTGACTGAAGTGTTTCAAGTCCTTGCTAAATATGGCCTTAAAATCAAGCCGTCCAAGTGCCATCTGCTGAAACCAGCAGTAAAGTACCCAGGGCACGTTGTCAGTGCCGAAGGAGTCCAGCCTGATCCTGATAAACTCGCTGCTGTCCGTAATTGGCCTACTCCCACCACCGTGAAAGAGGTGAGAAGTTTCCTCAGCTTTGCAGGATATTACAGACGCTTCATCCCGCATTTTGCACAGATTGCAGATCCGATCCAGGAACTCCTAAGGGGGCATCCCAAAAAGAGTCCAAAGACTCCTATCCCTGTTGAATGGAATGAAGAACGGGAGATTGCCTTCCAGCTCCTAAAGAAGAAGCTGACTGAACCCCCTGTTCTGGGTTACCCGGATTATCAGAAGCCGTTCCACTTTTATACGGATGCCAGTAAAAGAGGCCTGGGAGCCGTGTTGGCTCAGGTGCAAGACAACAAAGAGAGGGTGATTGCCTACGCCAGTAGATCCCTGAGGGGAGCTGAGAAAAACAATCAGAATTATAGTTCCTTCAAGCTGGAGTTCCTTGCCTTAGTGTGGGCTGTGACTGAAAAATTCAAGGACTATCTTGCTGCCACTCCGTTTGTCACCTTCACTGACAACAACCCTCTGGCGCATCTGAATACAGCCAAGTTAGGGGCGCTGGAGCAAAGATGGGCCTCACGCCTTGCCAACTATGACTTCACTGTGAAATACCGGGCAGGCCGCTCCAATGATAATGCTGATGCCCTGTCTCGGCTTCCCACTACAGAAGCACCAGATGAACCCAAGGATGCCTGGGAAGAAGTGGAGATGCCGGCGTTTTACAACAAATTCGCTCAGCAAGATAATGTTCGCACGGAAAATCACTCATCTGCTGAATCCTCTTCATCAAATATTCCTGAGTCCAGGGGCGAGCAAAAAAGGTGGATTAAGCTCCAGTCAGAAAGTAGAGTCCTCGGTGAACTGTTCGACTTCCTTACTAGTGGGAGAACTCCAGAGAGAGTCCGCAGGAAGAGTGCAGACCCAGAACTATTGAGACTGTGGAGACATCGCCACCAACTCTTCCTTCAAAAAGGCCTGTTGCTTAGAAGTGCCTGTGAAGGACCTGACAGCCAAGACCTCGGCGGAGGCGTTCTGGAAGCATTTCCTTCTGCCCTACAGCTGCCCAGAGAGGATCCTCACCAACCAGGGGTCTGCGTTTGAATCACAGTTGTTCCAAGAGATGTGCCTGCTACATAATTGCCAGAAAGTCCGGACCACCGCCTATCATCCGCAAGGTAACGGACTCTGTGAAAAGATGAATCAAACTCTCATTGAAATGCTGAGAGCAGTACCCCCTGAGACAAGGGGTAATTGGCCTACTCTGCTGCCACAACTCATGTATACCTATAACAATACAATTCACTGCTCCACCGGGTACACGCCCTTCTATCTGATGTTTGGCCGTCAAGGGAGGCTACCTGCTTACCACTCCCTGGATGTACAGGTGCCTGATGTCATCAATCCACTACTAAAGACTGATTGGGTGGTGGAGCATCAAAGACGTCTCCTTAATGCTAAGGAGATTGTTCAGGAGCGCATGGAAAATGCCCAAGAGCAACAGCAGAGAGACTATGACCTGGCTGCTCATGCAGAACCTCTAGCTTTAGGGGACATGGTGTGGTTAAAAAATAACCACCGAACCAGTAAATTGGACAGTAAGTGGGAAAGGACTCCCTACGTCATTTCTGCTATCCCTAATGCTGAGGCCCACATTTATCAAATTTCCAGAGAAGATAAAGGCTCCCAAATTGTACACAGGAATTGTTTAAAACCCTGTATAGAAGGAATAATTGCAGCAGAGGACATTGAGCCGGAGTCTCTTGAGCCCGAGTTGCCGGCCAAACCTGCTGATCCTATGCAGGCTGTTGAGAACCTGATACATGACAAAGAGCCACTTCATTGGTTCCTCACACCCTGGTTGAACTTGGTGGTACCAGCTCCAGTTCCTGCTAGTCCTCCACCTCAGGATGACCTGTCCCAGAGTGTACCTGAAAGAGCTCCAGAACCTGTGGGCTCCTCTGACCCTCCTGAACCAAGGCAGGAAGAACCTCTCTGCAACCAGCACTCTGCCCTGCCTCTATGCTGGATGTTGAATGAGGCATTGGTGTACATTTTGGCCAAAGCGTAATAAGCCACTCACCACGTCAAGGTCGCCTCTATGAGTGGTCCTTAACACTAGTACCTAACTGTTATGGGCCATGATAGCCACACAAAATCCAGGGAGCGCAGGTACAGCATGCACGCCAGGCACACTCTGCTTTTAACCCCGTCCGGTGCCGTGACAGCTTTCATCGGATCCAGGGATGCAAGTACCAACATGCATGCTGAGCCCACTATATACTTCTCCTGGAGCCAAATGGCTACTGGTAGGCGCTGTAAAAGCAGACTCAGTTTTATACTGACTTTAAAACCAGCCTCCAGGGCAGACTAACTGGTCAGGTGTGCATGACTGCATGGAGATCGCCACGCCTCCAATATATACTACAAAGAAAAAATGTGGGGGGTTCAGTCAGCACAACCCTGTATGCAGGTGCACATCACTATGGCAAAATACATATACAAACGCAAAAACACAAATGCAATAGCACTCTGCGAAAAAATGTGGGGGGTTCAGTCAGCACAACCTTGCATGCAGGTGCACATCGCTATGGCGAAATACACATACAAACGCAAAAACACAAATGCAATAGCACTCTGCAACCAGCACTCTGCATCCAGCATAGAAGCAGGGCAGAGTGCTGGTTGCAGAGTGCTATTGCATTTGTGTTTTTGCGTTTGTATGTGTATTTTGCCATAGCGATGTGCACCTGTATACAGGGTTGTGCTGACTGAACCCCCCACATTTTTTCTAGGAAGAACCTCTGCCAGTAATAAGGTCCACACGGTCTACTAAGGGGCACCCACCTGTGAGATTCGGAGATTACCTTATGGGCCCGAGTAGCCCCTCCCGGGAAACCCCTGTTTAACTGTTTACAAGACCCGGGTACGGACTCTTTTTGTTCCTTTGAGCCTCCAGGAACTTATATAATTTTTGCATCTTCTATTATTATCATTATGGACTATCCTGGTTATCCTTAATACGCTGTACCAGGTCAGCGCCCCCTGTTCCCTATACTATCCTGAGTTAAGAGAACGACGCCCCTTTTCACCGCACTTGCCAGTGGAGCTGCCTGATATATATATATATATATATATATGTACTGCAAATGTAGATGTGTGTTCCTGCTTTGCACTTTCTGTCTTTCAGGTTGCAGTTTCCAGCTGGACGGGCCCCTTATGTTGCGCCGAGGACGGTCAACGTTAAAGCAACGGGGTATGTAGTGTCCCACTAGGTAAATGTGGGCACTACACAAGGGCTAATATGACCATTGTAATGTATATGATGTTTTATGTGCTTTTTCCTGTTTATCTGTGTATCAGGCCTGTTAGGGTGTAGTTCAGCCTCCAAGACAGTAGAGGGAGCTAGGGAACCCCTAATATATATAGTTAGGCCCAGACAGGAAAAGGGCAGTGTAGACCAGGAGGCTAGTAAGTGTGGTCTAGCCTGCTTGAGGATATTTGAGCCAGAGTTAGCTCCTGAGAAACCAAGTTCCCATAACCAAGCAGAGCAGAGCCAGTATTGCAGCTAGACAAGAGAGCTGAAGGGCAAAAGTATTTTGCCTAAAGAAAGGATATATACCTGAGGAAGTTTTCTACCAAGGATAAAGCCAGCATAAGGGCATACGGGCCATGGGATAAAGACAGCCAGGAGTTCTGAGGAATAGTGCACAGGATTTCTGAGGAAAGGTGCAGCTTGGTCTGTAAGTGTTTTTACCCTCTGAGTATCTTGCAAGAACATTGTGCCTGCCATATATATGTACATATAGCCTGCTTATAACTGCTGCTGTCATATGGAACTTTACCAAAGACTGTATAAAGTTAACTGTTTCCAGTAAAGGAAGTTTTGGTTCACCACAAAATCGTGTTCCTCAATTATTCCTATCTTCAACCGGTGTGCCACCGTTACAGGCTCTGGCGTCACGAACCTTAAAGGGACCTTGACCCGACACATTAAACATCTGCAACATCTGGGCACCTCACCCACCATCAGGCCAGGTGCCCCAGAGGACTCCTGTGCCAGCCTCTCTATCACTGCTGTACGCCTGCCCAGGGTCCCCCTAAAGACTGTGAGTAACCCAGAGCAACCCTCGTTTGCCTAGTAATCGTGACCTCACAATCGCAATACCCTGCAGGGTTCCGTACTGCAAAGGCAGCAATCAAAAATGTATGAAAATGCTCACCCAGGTGGATACGTGAAGTTTCATCTCAACTTTAGAGCCGAAACGTCGCACATCCACAGGGGTGAATAAACTTTTAGCATTTTTATATTTTTTGAAAAGTGCATTTAGGCTATTTTGTATATTGGGCAATGGTATCGTCCCCTCAAGCGTGCGCCTATTTTTCTATTTATCTGGCTCTATTGCTGCAATATATCTGCTTTTATTTATATACAGCAAGAAAATTTACACTAAAACCTTCAGGATCACAGGTGCATATCCATGAAGCAAACATAATTACAAAAAACAAAATGGCTGCACACCATTATATATACAAACAATAGAGCTAAGAAATGGGGGTCATTCTAGATAAAATTGGTACAATACCGACTATAAATGAGTTTACATTAATAATGAAAGCTCTTAGCGCACATACGTGTCGGGCCCATCCGCCAGGCGTCAAGGTGGCTTCCGCAGATGGGTCCCTATCACTAAATATACTGCCTCACTTTGGACTTACGTAAGCCTACAATATTTAGGGCAGTGCAGGAACCAGCTACAAACGTACTCTGCTCAGAAGTCCCAGGTAGATGGGCGTGTCCAGTCTAAAAGGGGCGCCACCCCCAATATATTGCAAGACAATTTAGACTAAAACCTTCAGGATCATAGGTGCATATTCATGTATACTCATTTATAGTCGTATGGTACCACTTTTATCTAGAATGACCCCCATTTCTTAGCTCTATTGTTTGTATATATAATGGTGTGCAGCCATTTTGTTTTTTATTTATATACATACACACAATGGCCATTCACAAGACCTCATCCATTTATCATTTAAATACTGACTATTCTGGTGCGCAAAAGGTAGAAGAACAGGAAACGTTCTCTAATGTGCGGCTCGGCTACACGGATTTGGACAGTACAAAGATGTTATCCGTGTCCTGACATCATTTTCTGTCAGAACCCATGGGTCCATGTGCGATATGCAGAAAATGAGTATATAAATGAAACTGGAATGTGGAAGGGCACTCACTAAATGGGAGAAATTATAAAATTTATAAAATTGCATAGATAAATACACTGCTCAAAAAAATAAAGGGAACACTTGAACAACACAATGTAACTCCAAGTCAATCCCACTTCTGTGAAATCAAACTGTCCACTTAGGAAGCAACACTGAGTGACAATCAATTTCACATGCTGTTGTGCAAATGGGATAGACAACAGGTGGAAATTATAGGCAATTAGCAAGACACCCCCAATAAAGGAGTGGTTCTGCAGGTGGTGACCACAGACCACTTCTCAGTTCCGATGCTTCCCGGCTGATGTTTTGGTCACTTTTGAATGCTGGCGGTGCTTTCACTCTAGTGGTAGCATGAGACGGAGTCTACAACCCACACAAGTGGCTCAGGTAGTGCAGCTTATCCAGGATGGCACATCAATGCGAGCTGTGGCAAGAAGGTTTGCTGTGTCTGTCAGCGTAGTGTCCAGAGCATGGAGGCACTACCAGGAGACAGGCCAGTACATCAGGAGACGTGGAGGAGGCCATAGGAGGGCAACAACCCAGCAGCAGGACCGCTACCTCCGCCTTTGTGCAAGGAGGAACAGGAGGAGCACTGCCAGAGCCCTGCAAAATGACCTCCAGCAGGCCACAAATGTGCATGTGTCTGCTCAAACGGTCAGAAACAGACTCCATGAGGGTGATATGAGGGCCCGACGTCCACAGGTGGGGGTTGTGCTTACAGCCCAACACCGTGCAGGACGTTTGGCATTTGCCAGAGAACACCAAGATTGGCAAATTCGCCACTGGCGCCCTGTGCTCTTCACAGATGAAAGCAGGTTCACACTGAGCACATGTGACAGACGTGACAGAGCCTTGAGACGCCGTGGAGAACGTTCTGCTACCTGCAACATCCTCCAGCATGACCGGTTTGGCATTGGGTCAGTAATGGTGTGGGGTGGCATTTCTTTGGAGGGCCGCACAGCCCTCCATGTGCTCGCCAGAGGTAGCCTGACTGCCATTAGGTACCGAGATGAGATCCTCAGACCCCTTGTGAGACCATATGCTGGTGCTGTTGGCCCTGGGTTCCTCCTAATGCAAGACAATGCTAGACCTCATGTGGCTGGAGTGTGTCAGCAGTTCCTGCAAGACGAAGGCATTGATGCTATGGACTGGCCCGCCCGTTCCCCAGACCTGAATCCAATTGAGCACATCTAGGACATCATGTCTCGCTCTATCCACCAACGTCACGTTGCACCACAGACTGTCCAGGAGTTGGCAGATGCTTTAGTCCAGGTCTGGGAGGAGATCCCTCAGGAGACCGTCCGCCACCTCATCAGGAGCATGCACAGGCGTTGTAGGGAGGTCATACAGGCACGTGGAGGCCACACACACTACTGAGCCTCATTCTGACTTGTTTTAAGGACATTACATCAAAGTTGGATCAGCCTGTAGTGTGTTTTTCCACTTTAATTTTGAGGGTGACTTCAAATCCAGACCTCCATGGGTTCAAAATTTGATTTCCATTTTTTTATTCTTGTGTGATTTTGTTGTCAGCACATTCAACTATGTAAAGAACAAAGTATTTCAGAAGAAAATATAATTAATTCAGATCTAGGATGTGTTATTTTTGTGTTCCCTTAATTTTTTTGAGCAGTGTATATCCACTTGGACAATAAGATAAAACAATGATGATGATAAAATAATAAAATGTAATGGCGCAGCAATATCAAACACCAGACGCGAAGACAAATGTATGCGCAATCTTAAATACGCTGCCTGATGATTGCACAAGCCTAATGATAAACAACCCGCTGAATAGGATCCAGACAAAAGCTGAATTAGAAGTCTACACTTTCCATAGAGAACAACTATTGTTCTCTATGGAAAGTGTGGACTTCTAATTCAGCTTTTGTCTGGATCCTATTCAGCGGGTTGTTTATCATTAGGCTTGTGCAATCATCAGGCAGCGTATTTAAGATTGCGCATACATTTGTCTTCGCGTCTGGTGTTTGATATTGCTGCGCCATTACATTTTATTATTTTATCATCATCATTGTTTTATCTTATTGTCCAAGTGGATATATATATCTATGCAATTTTATAAATTTTATAATTTTTCCCATTTAGTGAGTGCCCTTCCACATTCCAATTTCATTTAGCTTTTCTTGGGACGGGCGAGTCCAGTGAAGTGTGCACCCATTTTATTGTACCCAATTGGTGAGCCACCGAACACACACAACCTATAAAAAATGAGAATCGCACTCCCAAAAACACATCTTTATTTAAAGTTGTTTTCCCATTTCAGACAAAGGGCGTATCGCTAGGATAAACTCCCGTTATCTGATCGGTCTAGATCTCAGCTCTGGAACCCGCACCTACACCAAGAATGGGGAGCGCACATTAGCGCCGGGCGTACTGCACATGTGAAGCCTTGCTCCATTCTTTTCTATGGGGACGCGGAAAATAGCCGAGCGCTGTCTCAGCCATTTACGCCGACACAATGGAAATGAACGGGAGTAGCGGCCACACAAGCGCCGTGCGCTCCCATTCACTGCTATGGGTAGAGCGCTTGGTGGTGGCCGGACCCAGGAAAACCCGGGGTCCTCCTGCGACCACCTTCCCAGATCCGTTCTCAGAGTAGGTTCGGGTACCAGAGATGGGACCCGCAATGATAAGACGTGGGGTCACATCCTAGCGATCTGCCCACATTGTCAGAAATAGGAAAACCACTTAAAACTAGTATTTGCGCTATAGAAATAAGGAGCCGCCTCTTCATAACTTCCGCGGATCCACCCCGCTAAAAAAAGTCATACATCTTCATAGCTTCATTGCCTGAAACAGCCATAGAAAATGTTAAATGAGACCTCCTCTTCCACCCACCGACGCCACACCCGCTGTTGTAGACCTGCCGTGTGCAGGGAGAATTCACAGATTGCGCCAACACTAGCGTTGCGCCACAAACTGCTCCTCAAATACGCCTAAGGCTACTTTCACATCTGCGCATTCCCCTTCCGCTGCTGAGATCCTTCATAGGGTCTCAATACGGTGGGAAAAAGCTTCAGTTTTGTCCCCATTCATTGTCTATGGGGACAAAACTGAACTGAAGGGAATGCAATGCACCAGAACGCGTTACGTTTCATTGCGTTCCCATGACGCACACAAAAGAGCTGCAAACAGCGTTTCTTAGTGCGTACTGATTAACTGATCAAAAAGGGATCAGTCGTGACTCACAATGTAAGGGCTCATGTACACGACGTGTGCTGGCCGTTCCGTGCATTGGGGACCGCAATTTGCAACATCCGTGCGCTGTTCGCAGACAGATCCAGACCCATTCAACTTGAATGGGTCCGTGATCTGTCCACACCGCAAAAAAGTAGTGCATGCAGTGCGGAGGCACGGACAGGAAACCTACGGAAGCACTCCGTAGTGCTTCTGTGGGCTTTCGTTCCGTGCCTCCGTTCCGCATTTCCCGGATTTTGTACCCATTGAAGTGAATGGGTCCACGATCCGTGAAGCAGGATGCACACAGCCAGTGACCGTGTATTGCGGACCTCCCGTATGCGGGCCACAATACAGCCATGGGGCGCACACGTTTGTGTGAAAGAGTCCTTAGGGCTCATTCACACGACTGTGTGAAGCCCAGTGCCATATTGCAGACTGCATTTGCAGATCCGCAATACACGGGAAACGTTCCGTGTGAATTCTGCATCAAGGTGCGGACCCATTAATTTCAATGGATCCGCAAATCCGGAGATGCAGAACGGAACACTACTGAAGCACTACGTAGTGATTTTTGAGGTTCCGTTCCGTACCTCCGCAACCCCAAAAAAATAGAACTTGCTCAATCTTTTTGCGGAACAGGCAGGGATAGCGGACCCATTCAAGTGAAAGGGGCCGTGATCCCCATGCGGCTGGCACACGGCGGGTGCCCGTGCATTGCGGACCGCATTTTGGGGTCCACAGTACAGGCTTCACGCGGTCGTGTGGACAAGCCCTTACAATGGTTTTAGTGATGGATCTTTTTTGGCCATTTTAGAGATAATACAACCGGATCCGTCTACAAATGGTGTCCGTTTGCGAGCAGATTGCCGGATCACTCTGCCGCAGTGTGAAAGTAGCCTTATCATTGAAAAATCATTTTAGCGGCCCATAGACTTCGATTATAACGGAATGAATAACGAAATGCCTCTAAAGGCAATTCGCTATGCAATCCGTCATATAATGCTTATTGGTCCGTGGTAATGGAATCCATAACGCAATTCACCTTTTATCAGTAAACGAAAAGTGAACGAATTTCAAAATATGAAATGCGCTGATCTCTATCAATATATCCAAGAGGATGTAAAACTTATACCTGGTGTATATATAAATCATTATATTAAGGGGAATAAATATGCAATTTTGAAGACTAACTTTGAACAACTATCTTTCCAGGAAAGAATTAAAAAATTATTTCAATACAAATGTAACTGATTTTCAAACTTGATTGTTAAAACATTGTTTTATATAAAAATAAAATTTTTATGATTTTTTTAGAATGCCTTCCTGCATCGTTCGACGTTGTTCATCGCCTACTAAAAGAAGGGATCCATTAATAATTCTTCATCCTTTTCCAACGCAGCCCGAGAGAATTAGACAATGGCTAATCCAAACCGGTAAATTTGCAAACGATCTAGAAATGATGGTCAAAAAAGTTACTGTCACAGATGAAGTTAGCAGATAGCTGGAACATATAAATAAACGAGCGACTGGCTTGATCCCAAACTAAGGAGCTTATACGTAGGTGAGCCCTATAAAACCCTAAGAGCTCTCCCTGACTGCTATGCACATGCAAGGGTCTGTATGGTAGACGATTGCATGCCCGCGTACCTAATACTGTGTGACATCTGAAAACCCTATAATAGTGAGGGGACACGACCACCGGCTCCCTGCACTTAAAACGGACGGAGTCAGGGTCACCTAGAATCAAGCCAGCAAGGAAACACAATAAAGTAAAAGACTTATCTGTACAAACAGCAGAAGCAGCCTCCAGCAGTGAACATCTCATCCAGGAAGTAGTGTAAACCGCAAAGTGAGGCAAGATGGGAGGGATTATAAAGGAAGACGATTAGTCGTAATAAGTGACACCTTGCAGAAGGAAAGGAGATGAGAAAGTGAAACCAAAACAAAGAACATCATACAAGAGGTAGAGAAAAACGTCTGCCAGATTTTCTCACAGAACTGGCGGTGACAGTTACTGAAGGAAAGTTGTGTGACACATACCGCATATGCTCTTTACATTTTTCCTCTGATGCCTTTACCTACCATGAAGAACGGAGAAGGCTGCGACCAAATGCCAAACCCACTATTTTCAAAAGACATTTGTTATAACCGGAGAACCTTCAACGTCAACAGAGTCTATTGAAACAATAATGGAAACTAGACAGTGTGGAAACTGTTAGGCCTCTTTCACACGGGCGTCGCGTGTGAGGGCCGGACAAGATGCGGGTGCGTTGCGGGAAAATGCGCGATTTGCAAAGCGTTTTAATGCGTTTTGCACGCGCGTGAGAAAAATTGGCATGTTTAGTACCCGGACCCGAACCCGGACTTCTTCACAGAAGTTCGGGTTTGGGGATCGATGTTGTGTAAATTTTATTATTTTCCCTTATAACATGGTTTTAAAGGAAAATAATAGCATTCTTAATACAGAATGCTAAGTAAATTAGGGATGAAGGTGTTAAAAAAATAAATAATAATTAAACTCACCTCATCCACTTGTTCGCGAAGCTCGTCTCTTCTTCTTTCTTCTTCTTTGAGGACCTGGGACAAAAGGACATTTGGTGACGTCACTGCGCTCATCACATGGTCCGACACATGGTCCATCACCAGGACTATGTGATGAGCGCAGTGACGTCACCAGGTGAGGAAAGTTATAACTCTTGCTTACACCGACCGCTTACTCCAGAACTAATAAATAATAATAAGTGGCTCATCTCAGACTCTCCTGCAATGGATCAGCTGAAGAATATTGTACTGAAAAAAGCACTTCTTCGTGACCTCCGGCAAATTACCTGCTTCTGCCTCACAGGTGACTTAGAAGTCTACCACAGTGTTAGTGTAAAGTACAGGACAAAAATAATTCATCATTACATTGATGGAATGGTGGCAAGAACCCAGCTTGGACCATAATCGAAATGTTGAACGTTTACGGGCGGTGGTGAGAAAGAGCACCACATACGGTGATCCGATCGGAACTGGACGTCATCGTGTTGAGATTTCAAAAGCTTGAAAAGACTAATAATTAATAATATTAGGAATTCAGTTGCTGTAAGAACATGGGCTAGTTATACGGCTGCATGAAAAGATTGGCAGCTTCTCTGTGGCTCAGTTGGAGCGGGTCTGCAAGATGATGACTTTAGTTTAATCCTTCTTTTTGTCTGTGATTTGATTCAAAAAGGTTTAGCAGTCTCCTCTATACACAAAACATTAGCAGGTATCTCTTTCTTTTTTAAACTTTTGGGAGATCAACCAGTGACTAATCATTTTGTTGTCAAGCAAATGTTGAAAGGCTATGGTAAGAATTTTGTAAGGTCTTCTCGAATCTCCACTATCTCCATTGACCTATTACAATGTCTGTGGGTTGTTTTGGATAAGATTTGTTTCAATAACTTTGAGACTTGTCTTTTCAGAACAGTTTTTGTTTTGGCATTTTTTGGGGCTCTACAAATAAGTGAGCTGTTCTCCGGAAGTCGTTTCTCACCATCAGGTTTATTAATTGAGGATGTAAAAGTTGATGATGGTTCTGTGGTTGTGAGAATAAGGAGGTCAAAAACAGACCAACCAGGTAGAGGTTGTTCGTTAAGACTGTTTAGCTTTATTGGTTCATCTGTTTGTCCAGTTGAGAACATTATTCGTTGGTTAGGAATTAGGCCAAAGGTCGGGGGAGTTTTATTTTTGCATGAAAATTTATTTCCAGTTACTAAGTATCAATTCAATTCGGTTTTTAAGAAGTGCTTGTTGGAATTGGGTTTAGGGAGCTTTTGTTTTTCGTATCATTCTTTCAGGATCGGAGCTGCAACAGAAGCAGCTAGGTCAGGATTGAATGATGCATTGGTTAAAAAGATTGGACGGTGGGAATCAAATAGATTTAAATTATATGTTAGACCTGATTTGCTAATTACAAATTAATTTTTCTCTTTAGATCCTGTTGTTATATGGATCTTGGGCCACTCCTTCATTTACTGGGCTCAGTGGCGAGCTGGCTCAAGATGTTACTCTGAGAATTTGGGCTTTAATTGTAAAATGTTTAATGTTTTTTGGTATGGAGTTTGAGGCTTGAAATGGAGGAATTTGCTTAATGAAATGCATAAGTTGAACGCAATTTGGCCTTTACCAGATGTTTTAATTTTCTATCTGGGGGGCAATGACATTGGAAGAATAAATACCTTGGATTTGTTATTTGAGATGAAGCGATCAGGCGTTTCACAGAATTAGGAAACACTTGGCTGCAGGTGCGTAGCTAGAAGTGACTGGGCCTCACAGCAAATTTTTGTATGGGCCCCTCCCGCGCGCTTCGCAACTCCATCCTCCTGTGTAAACCCCACTCCTTTGGCTAGTCACGATCTAGACCAGACCAGGCTGCCACGCCATCCTTTTCCTATATAATATATATATACACACACACACACACTGTCTGTCATATAGTGTCATTGTATAATACTGTTGTAGGGGCCCTAGCAAAGCCTTAACTCTCCTCCCATGCAACCACCACACTCCTGTGACTAGTCAAGATCACCCCCCATCCCCCCCATCCATCCCAGGGGGGCACAGATAAGGGCCATGGGGGGCACAGGCCAGAGCCCGGGGGGGTGCAGATAAGGACCAGGGGCGCAGACAAGATCCAGGTATGGGGCACAGATAAGGGCCAGGGCCCAGGGTCGCAGACAGGGGCCAGGGAGGCGCAGACAGGGGCCAGAGAGGTGCAGACAGTGGCCTGGGGGCCACAGGCCAGGGCGGGCACAGACAAGGCCCAGAGGGGTCCAAATAAGGGTCAGGGGCTGTGCTGAAAGAGCCAGGGAGGCACAGACAGGGGCTGCGATGACAAGGGCAAGGGGGCACACAGGAAGGCACACAGGAAGCGTGGGAGCTAATAAGAGGGAGAACTTTTACTGGGTGCTTTTCATAGCAAACTGCGTCCATAAAGTGGGTGGATTTTAAAAAAAATATGAAGCCATTGATGTCTGCAGATTGTTATCCCTCTGTGCACAATGGCAGGCGGCGGGTAATGAAATGTCCCTGCGGCGGTACCTGTATCCGTCCTCAACACATCTGTTATCTGCCGAGCTCGATCTGATCACAGCCTTCCTGCCAATGCTTCATTCACTTCTGTGGGAGTTGGAACAGCCGAGCATGTTTGCATGCTGGGAGTTGTAGTTTCACAGCAGCTGGAGTGTCCAAGGTTGCTGATCCCTGTTCTATGAGAACAGGGGATTACTGCAGGTGAATGTACCCCTCATCGCTGCTGAAGATCAGGCAATTACTGGGAATGCCTGGATCATTCCTGATAATTGCCTAACACATCAGTCCATGTAAAAGGACCTTTATTTGAGAGATCTATATAGAATAACCTTAATACAGTTCTCATGTTTGTGTGTTAAAGACAAAAGCAGAGTTATTTACAGTGACTTCATGTTTGGATGTCATATAACTCTTATATATTGTGTTCACAGAAGCAGAAAAGATAATATGCATTTAAGATTCATTATATAATATAAGGTAAGCTCAATGACACAGCAGAAAGCATAGAGTTAAACTGTTGTTGCTAGGCAGGAGTCTTGACCAATCACAGCCAGCCTCACACATAGGAGGAGTCTTGGCCAATCACAGCCAGCCTCTCACACAGCCTGTGTGGGAAATTCCCCTAGCAGGAGCTGCTAGAATCATTACACCAGAGGAGAGAAGCTGAACAGACATTCACTCCACTAAGACCTGTGTTTATTGGAAGCAGAGAGGCCAAAATAGGCATTTAAAACAGTTATATAATATTCCTACTGTTAATATAGTGATTAGAACTGTATACTGAAGCAGTTAGTTGTGTGTTTACTTACAGTTCCACCAATTGCAAACGACAAAGTTCGCAATTCAAATTGAAATTCCATATTGCAATCCAAATTGCATACAACCATACCAGATCATACTCAACCAATCTACAAATAGTTACTGCTAACTGCATATTGCAAATTGCAACCAAATTCAGCAAGTAGAACTATTAGTTAGACCTCAGATATACCTCTCAAAGAGATCATAAAGTGCTTAAATAACTTAAAGTGAGAGTACAGATACTGAAGAGAGAAATATATCCACCAGTTTATGTTGAATGACAAGATTGAACAGTTGAACCACCATCTTATGCATACCGCCATTTTGTGATACTTTATTCAACACGTGTTTTGTACATGGACTATCTGCTGCAGAGGGGGAAGTGTTATATATGAATAAAAGTTGAAGTTAATAAAGACGTTATTTCAAGCATTTGCTGTGCTCTTTAAACCTACTGTTTCCATAGAATAGCACTAGAGGAATTACAGAGTAATAGACAGTCTGGTTAGACTAAAAGTCAGAGATATCGGAATTCTTCCAATGCCACAGCGCAAAATGCACTTCATAGTGCTGCGTCTGCCACACCCCTCATCTTCTCTGGTAGGTCATCTTCATATGCAACTATAATAACCTAAAACCGCCATCACTATTGTCATGATCATGCACGCATGCAACCCAAAAGGCCCATGAGGGCGCCCGGCTGCCATGACCTTGGTTGTGACTGTAAAGGGGAGCTCTGCTTCCACCCCCGCTTTCACATTAGCCTACGGAACTATTCTACCAAAGAGTGAAGAGACCCCCAAACCACCTATCAGTACGGCCAGCAAACCTCTGGCACACTGGCCTTCAATGGTAACACAACAAAGTGGTTCCGTACTTGGAGGCTGTGGGTAAGTTTAGAGCAGCAAGGAACAGGTTATTAAATTTAAGATTTAATATATAAAAAGGTACAATGCTAAAAGGTTACAAAAAGACAACAAAAAGGACAGACAGACAAGCAAACAGTACAGAATTAAAAGGGATAAAATAATGAAGCTCCGACCAAGCGGAGAGAACAGCAGAAACTTGACCAGAACTACAACTAGACGTGTCTCCTGACATCCGTAATCACCTGAAGGATTATTTCAAAAGGTGTAAAATGTGGACAGTGTTTAAAAAAAATCACTTTCTTTTCTATATTCCATTACAACAAAAAATATAACTCACGCAGTCATTTATATGTATCCCCAAACAGCACCAAAACATTACAATTTCTACCTCATAAAACAAAACTGCATACAGCCAGTCATTAAAGGGTTATTCTCATAGACATTTATACCATTAATATCTGGTAGGTGCAGGTCCCACCTCTGGGACCGACTCCTATCTGGAGAACAGGGCCCCATCTTGCAGCTACTCCATTCACAGCAGCTGAGAGACAGGGCACAGTTCTGAGATAGGAGCATGCTGCCCCACCACTAGGGGGAGCTCTGCCATTGACTACATAGTATAGACTCTGGGGTCAGTAATAAGGCAGTATGCTGCTCTTATGATGACTCTTTACACGTCACACACTATTATGGGCCCTGAGCTTTTACACCTGATTGCCCAGGTGTCAAAGGTTTGCCATTGCAGCCGGTGGCCTGACATTGACCTCCTGGCCTGCTATGTATATAGGCCAAGTAGGCCCTGCCAGAGACAGGGTATAATAGGCTGCGTGATTTTCAGTAACAGAAATATTACTGTGTATGATAGAGTATGATCACACCATCACAGGATCCAGTCCTCTATGGAAAAAAGTATGGAGATGCAATATGATCACGAGCCCTAAGATAGATGATTCTGTGGGGTGCTGCCCTCATAGTTTAAAGTTATTAAAATGTGGGAAGAAAACTTTTTCCACTTTGCAATCGCTCGTCTCCATGTACCTCCATCGCCAGGCTTCATATTTCCTCAGAGACATAATGATGAACTTCTTCAAGAGCTCAGACCAGGACCTCACGATCTGGCACAGGTGGAACATCTTCAGCGGGGCGGTCAGCTCATTACAAACCTTTATGTGAATTTCCTTTCTCGATAATTAAAGAATCAGGAGATCATCCAGAACTGGATCCACTGTGGTAACCCTATTGGCCAGATCCGATAGCATGTCCATATGACCTCCATTATCGCCAACTGCAGATGCAAAAAGATCTTCTACCTAGACATAAAGAACAAAGGGTTTGTGCAGGTTTGAAATACTGGTGACCTGTCTTCAGCACTCCCAGAACCCCCAACTGATCAGCTGTCTGAAGGGCCGGGACAACGGGTAGGGGAGGGTTGGCACCCACCTAGGGCTTACCTTGCTACCCATCTACCCACCTATTTAAAAAATATATATAAAGTATCCGATTGTAAACTAATGAGCAGGGTATCTGACTTTGTGGAGGAAGGGAGATTGTGCCATTTTGGGGTTACCTCTTCTGTTTATCTTCTGTGCTACTATAGTCATTGGGGATTTTTTCGTGCACATGCTGTATATCTGCTCGGAGTGGCATTCCTGGGAGGTGGGCGGTTGGGATTAGAACCAGAATGGGATGGTGAAGCAGACTGTCTGGACACTTGCAGATCTGCTGCATTCTCAGGATACCAGCAGGTTCTGTGGAGGAAGTGGAGCAGGAGCAGAGTCGGACTGGCCCACCAGGGTACCCCAGGATCCTCCAGAGGCCTAGGTTCTGATTCCATAGTTTCCCCCAAAAGGTCCAGGAGAAAAAAAAAATTTGGAGCCAAAAGATTTCCCCTAGGGTTTATTTCTTTAAATCAAATTCTATTAGACTTTTTTGATGATATAGGGCAGGGATGGCCCAACCTGCGGCTCTCCAGCTGTTGTAAAACTACAGTTCCCACTATGCCCTGCTGTAGGCTGATAGCTGTAGGCTGGGAGTTGTAGTTTTACAACAGCTGGAGAGCCGCAGGTTGGCCATCCCTAATATAGGGGTTTGGGCCCCAAAAATAATTTCCTCTGGTGGGCCCAAAGAGACCCAGTCTGACCCTGAGCAGGAGTGAAAGCGAAGCCTCTGGACGTCTCAAGAGGCTAAACCAAAGGAGTCAATCCAAGTCACCGGCCCTTTTCTTTATAGTAACGTCAATGGCCTTCAAATTATCGGGACTTTTTTTAAATTCTTCTGTAGGGGGGGGGGGGGGGGGGTGTCCAATACACCAGTTCATTCACCAATCTTTTATTGTCTTTAATGCACTTATTGCACTTTCTACATGTACAGAGTCCCGGACTGCTCCAGAGCGGGGCGATCATTCTGCCTCCTCAGTACGGAGCTCAGATATTTGGGTAGGAGTTTCCATTTTGTCTTATCTTGTGTAACGTATCCCAATGTCATATAATAAGACATGATTGTTTTTTCTAAGGATATATAGTCGTATACCGCACTATTCTATCCTTCATGAAATGTATAGAAACAGATGAAGCATAAGACATTACAGAGTTCTCCAGGAATACTGACCCTGCCGCTCCATTCCTCCACGATGCCTCCGCCGCGTCCATGTTCCTCTCCCAGGCTTGTTTTCTACCAGCGCTGCATGGACATGGTCACATGCTCCACTGCAGCCAATGACTGGCTTCAGAGGTAAGGTGCTGCTTCTGGCCATATCACTACTGAACCTAGCCATTGGCTGCAGCGGAGCATGTGTCCATACCCAGGCTGGACACTGAAAAAAAAAAGGACATAGAACATGGACCGGAACTGAGACCGGAACATGGAGACAGCAGCGGCATTGTGGAGGACCGGAGCGGCGGAGAACAGGTAATTATGAATTTTCCCTTTACTGTGTTCCCAAGAAAACCCTTTATGGTGTAAAAAAGTCACAAAGCCCATGTTTGTGACTTTTTAATCACCACTGTGACAAAATGTAAGTGCAAATAGCATTTCTACACTGCCCTCTCCATCTTCTGAAAAGCAGGCGCGGTGAGGGAGGGGCAGGGTTAGCGGAACAGGCACATTTATATTCATTTCCGGCAGTTTCCTGGCAAAAATGACGACAGAAGTCCCTACAGAAGTTCAGAGCTGCGGGGGATTTCTGTATAGGTGCACGGACTGCCGGAGGATGCACCTAATTTACGAGCAGGATAGCCGGACCCCTGCTGTATGTGTCGGCATCTGTGTTTTCAGCGCTGACCGCTGCATGTGCGGTATCCTCACAAGTGCCGCGCTGCTGTGACGGGGACCCGATGGCTGGGAAGGCAGCCCGATGCCATCCCCGTGAGCCTGAGAGATCCAGCCCCCCATATTACACTGTGTAATACACTGACAGATGTATTGTAATGCATTGTAAAGGGGATCAGACCCCCAAAAGTTCAAGTCCCAGAGTGGGACATATGGGGTGTTGCCGTATTCAGGAGAAAATGGGTAACACATTATAGGGTGCTTTTTCTCCTGTTACCCCTTGTGAAAATGAAAAATTTGGGGCTAAAGCCTGCTGGCCCTGTATCTCGCGCCTGCGCTGTCCTGTTCAGTGTTCGGTGCAGTCCTTCACTCACAGCGCCTGCGCCGAATACTGAACGGGACGGCGCAGGCGCGAGATACATGGCAGACGGGGCAGGAGGAGACCAAGGCTGCCTGGCCCTGTCAATCAAGTGCAGCGGGGGGCGTCCAGAGGTCGGAGAACGGAGCCTCTAGGAGCAGGAACAACCCTCCCCCCCTTCCCCGCTCCTAGAGGGTAATTAGCATATTATTTCAGCGTAACGGGGGCATAGATACAAGTAGGAATAGGCTGGTTAGGTTCAGCTGACACCAGCACATCGCTAATGTCAGCTAGTGTAATAGGGTTAATTCTGATGACAGAAACCCTTTAAAAGTAGAAAAATTCGAATTTAGAAAATTGTGAATTTTTTCCATTTTTCCCCCCAAATTTTGGATTATTTTATAAAAAGAGATGAAATATATCAACTCTAGTTTACCACGGTCATGAAGTACAATGTGTCAGGAGAAAACACCTCAGAGCGGCCGGGATAAGTAACAGCGTTCCAAGTTATTACCACATAAAGTGACACGAGAAACAATCAGCCTGGGATTTAAGGTGAAAAGTGGCTCGGTACTGAAGGGGTTAAAACTAGAAAGGTTTCACAAAAAATAGACACCAATGTAATAAAATGTATACCCGTCCATTAAAGTCATATTTTTAAAAAAAGAACATAAAAAAAGCGCCCCACAAAACTGCATACAGCTGTACCCGTCCTTTCCCTCTACGGCTGATGTGTACACTGAATATACTTTAAAACGATGTGAACATTCAGAAAAAACACAGAATAGAAGAATGAAGAAAAACCTGTAAAACACAATTCTCCACAGAGACATTTATTGTATCCCACACGTCATACAGAGAACAGGGGCCACATAATAACGCACAGCGACAGTAAATCCCGCACCCGACACCTTTTATCCTCATTTCCTAATGTTTTAGGTTAAATACATCAGATTATATACACAGATATACAGAGCGATAAGCAGATTAATGAGACCCTTTACTAGTTATCGTTAGATAGAACGTGTCCAGGGCCGGCGCTACCATAAGGCAGACCAAGGGGGGGAGGGGGGGCAAAAAAATGACCCTGCGTGCGCCATGCGGCCCTCACTCACAGAACGGCACCAGCACGGCAACACGGTCAAGGGGTCAGGCCAGGGGGGTGTGACTGGCGAGTGGCGCGGCAGCGGGGACTGGAGCTGACTGAGTCTGTGAGTCTGACTCGCACACAGCCAGATTGCCGTAGCAGCAGGACAGGTGGGTGGGTGATCGCTGATGAGCGCACTAGCGACAGAGCGCACGGCATAAATGTGTTTTAAAAAAATTATTACACAAACAATGATAAATGGAGGGGGGGGGGGGGGGTGTGGTGGTGACCGTGACATGATGGGAGGGGGGACAATGTCTGTAGTCTGTGACATGGGGATGGGGCCAGGGCCGGCCGGGGGGGATGATGTGCCATGGGGGGGAGAAATGGGACACAATAGGGGGTAATGATGTGAAAATGATGTGACACGAAGGGGGTGATGTGACATGGTTTGGAGGGGGAGAAATGTGACATTGAGGGGGTGAAATGTGACAAGCAGGGGGGAAGGAATGTAACATGGAGGGGGAGAAATGTGACATGGAGGGGAGAAATCTGATAGCGGGGTGATGTGACAGAGGGGAATGGGATTATGTAAAAAGGAAGGGGAGAAATGTGACATGGAGGGGGGGGAAATGTGACATGGAGGGGGGGGAATGTGACATGGAGGGGGGGGGGAATGTGACATGGAGGGGGGGGGGAATGTGACATGGAGGGGGGGGGATGTGACATGGAGGGGGGGGGAATGTGACATGGAGGGGGGGGGATGTGACATGGAGGGGGGGGGGAATGTGACATGGAGGGGGGGGGGAATGTGACATGGAGGGGGGGGAATGTGACATGGAGGGGGGGGAAATGTGACATGGAGGGGGGGGAATGTGACATGGAGGGGGGGGATGTGACATGGAGGGGGGGAATGTGACATGGAGGGGGGGAATGTGACATGGAGGGGGGGGAAATGTGACATGGAGGGGGGGGAAATGTGACATGGAGGGGGGGGATGTGACATGGAGGGGGGGAATGTGACATGGAGGGGGGGGGAATGTGACATGGAGGGGGGGGGGATGTGACATGGAGGGGGGGGGGAATGTGACATGGAGGGGGGGGGATGTGACATGGAGGGGGGGGGGAATGTGACATGGAGGGGGGGGGAATGTGACATGGAGGGGGGGGAATGTGACATGGAGGGGGGGGAAATGTGACATGGAGGGGGGGGGAATGTGACATGGAGGGGGGGGATGTGACATGGAGGGGGGGAATGTGACATGGAGGGGCAGAAATATAACATGGAGGGCTAATGAATGACATGGGGGGCTGATCTGAGGCATTGGGGGTCTGATCAGAGGGCTGATTAACATTGGGGGTCTGATTGCTGGTCTGACCTGAGGTGGAATGGAAAATATTTTTATCCTTACGGTCCTCAAACCAGTGATTGTCTAAAGCAGAGAGAAGATACCAGGACCACACATAGGAGAAGCCAGCTGCTGCAGACGAGACCAGGGCCAGGTGAGCTGCGAGGTGGGGGGGCGCCAAAATGTAGCTTCGCTTGTGTTGGCAAAAATCCTTGCACCGGCCCTGAACGTGTCACCTATAGAGACCACATGTCCCCCCCAGCTGTGCCCTATACTGAGCCACCACCCTTACTAGAAATCATTAGATAGAACTTGTCACCTATAGGGACCACGTGTCACCCTCAGCTGTGCCCTATACTGAGCCACGGCCCTTTACTAGAAATCATTAGATACAAAGTGTCACCTATAGGGACCACGTGTCACCCCCAGCTGTGCCCTATACTGAGCCACCACCCCTTACTAGAAATCTCTAGATAGAACGTGTGACCTATAGAGACAACGTGTCACCCTCAGCTGTGCCCTATACTAAGCCACAACCCTTTACTAGAAATCATTAGATACAAAGTGTCACCTATAGGGACCACGTGTCACCCCCAGCTGTGCCCTATACTGAGCCCCGGCCCTTTACTAGAAATCATTAGATACAAAGTGTCACCTATAGGGACCACGTGTCCCCCCCAGCTGTGCCCTATACTGAGCCACAACCCTTTACTAGAAATCATTAGATACAAAGTGTCACCTATAGGGACCACGTGTCACCCCCAGCTGTGCCCTATACTGAGCCACAACCCTTTACTAGAAATCATTAGATAGAACGTGTCACCTATAGGGACCACGTGTCACCCCCAGCTGTGCCCTATACTGAGCCACCACCCTTTACTAGAAATCATTAGACAGAACGTGTCACCTATAGGTACAAAGAAAAAAAACACAATGCAGCAGCACTCTGCAAACACAAATAAAGTAAATAATGCCACAGTTATAGAAAATATTCTGGTGCTGCGCTTATTTTGCAAATTTGAGATTCTTGGCAAATACATTTTGTACAAAATTATTTGGGCCCGTCTGCCAAACGTCAAGGCGATCTCTATAAGACGGGAACAGTAAATGCTACATGTTATGTGCCATAACGGCCACCATAAAATTCAGGGAGTGCAGGTTCCACATGCATGCTGGGTCCACTCTGCTTTTTACCATTTTTGGTGCCATAACGGCCTCCATTAAATCCAGGGATGCAGGTCCCAACATGCATGCCGAGCCCACTCTATACCTCTCCTGGAGCCAAATGGCTTCCAATAAATACAATGAGAGCAGGCTACAGCTTTATACTTACTCAGACAGGCCTGTCAGGGGTGCAAGACCAACAGGAGTCATCCACACCTCCAGCTCCAGTACAACTGCAAAAAAAGGGGGTCAGTCAGCACATCCCAAGGCGCAGGTGCGCGCTACAGAGTGGACCCAGCATACATTACTTGAGCTTTGTTTCTCCATTAGCAAAACTCAAGTAATATATGGGAAATTCTACAAGACATTAAACATTGAAATCAGTATGGCGGTATACATTGTGTACAACATGCTGGGAGATGGACACAGGCTTTATAGCTGGATCTTCTTATACTCGATATATCATATAAGCAATAGAAGACACTTCATGCTGAATGTATGAGACAATGGACTCTACGGAAGGAATATCAGTTGCTACCACAGGTCAAATCTGACTTTGGTCTTAGTTTTCCTCTTCGATATATTTGATGGTTTGCTTATTATGGCTCTTTAGCACATCGTAGAACGTATCCATGTCTTCACTGCCCCAACTCTGTGCGAAGTCCAGGAGATTTCTCATCATGTCCTGTTTCGTTGACTGACGGGTTACAGTATCGTAATCTTCTCCTGACAGAAGCTCCTGTGTCCTGAGATCATCTAGAACTGGCATGATGTTTTTCACTTTTTGTACTAGTTGTGATCGATATATTTCTACAAAATTCTTGGGAGGATCTCCTACAAATAGCAAGAATACAATGTATGAAGCAAATCATCTCCTCCATTGTCTACAGCCGTTCATTAAAACAGATTACACAATATTTCTTCAAAGCCTGTAGACACCATTGCACTGTCTTTTTTTATTATTCATTTGCTAAATTAAGTAACTTTATAAATTCCTATTATCCCCATCATTAAACATTTCCTACCATTTTCTTTGGTAGAGCGTGTGGAAGTCCTTCACCTGCTGCTGAATCTGACGTAAATCTGTTAGAGCTCTGCTCTTGTTTCTGATGACTCTGTCTCTGTTCTACTCTTCCCTGCACACAGTGTTAGAAACAGCAGGAGGTTCTACACGACAGATCAGAGTGTGGAGAAGGGGAAAGCATCCAAGGATATTACTGATCCTATTCCCTTACACCTTCTGCAGTCTCTCTCCTCGGCTGTCACTACCCACCTAACTGAATTATTAACCTCTTTTTCTTCTGGTATCTCCAGACCTGTCCTGTGCTGCTATCTACTGACTGGTCTCTAATCTCCTCTTCATCTCTAGGAACGACTGGTCTCCTCTCTCCTTATCCGTTATCTCTCTGATAACTCCCTTCTATACCCCTTACAATGTGGTTTCTGCAAACTACCAACGTGTCAAATGATCTGACAGCTAAATCTATCGATGGCTCCACTCTACTGATTCTTCTGAATCTTTCTGCAGCATTTGACAGTGTAGACCACCATCTCCTCCTCACCCTGCTCCAATCTACTGGCCTTAAGGACATCGCTCTCTCCTTGTTCTCCTATCTTTCTGACTGCTCTTTCAGTGTATCATTCGCTGGCTCTACTTTTCCCTCCTCTCCCTCTTGCTGTTGGGGTTCCTCAGGGTTCAGTCCTAGGTCTTCTCCTCTTCTCTCTCTACACAGCCCCTATTGGACAGACCATCAGCAGATTTGGTTTCCAGTACCATATCTATGCTGATGACACCCAACTATACACTTCATCCCCCGACATCATCCCTGCTGTACATCAGAACACCAGAGACTGTCTCTAACTGTCTCTAAACCTTACGCTGCTGTAATTTGCACACTGGCTCCTGGTACTACCCATACGGTACAGGTAGGTTTAGCGTTAGGTCCCGTGCCACATGAGAAACCTTGGCGTGGTGAGCGGGCTCAGGTATGTCCTTAATATAAGGTTATACTGGCTAAAGTCTCTTTTAACATCAGTGTGAGGTTTAGTCAGATGTTACTGTTTGCATCCACCACAGTAGTGCACCTATTCTTGTAACTATGTATTCTATATATCATTCCACATCCACGCATTTTACCATCTGGTGTAGGATGTCTCAGTGGCACTTGTGGTCTGCTGCGGGCATCCTCCATTCCTCCACTGTATGCATTTTTTGCTGGGGATCGCCCTTAGCAACAGACCACAAGCGCAGTATCTGCTCCCCCGAGCATAAATGCACAACTGCATTTGGGGTTGAGCATTTACTGCCTTTTGAGACCACTTATTTTTGTCATTTAAATCGTATATTTACATTTGGAGGTGTATAAACTCCAATTTAAATGTGCCTTGATTACCATCCATAGGCGCATTTAGGTGCACCTGTGAGGCCTGCAACATATCAGCCAGCCATGGGTGGGACTCTAAGCCTTCTCCCTCCTCCCATTGTATGTGTGGTTAGTCACACTGGAGGGAACTGGGAGCTGTTTGCTGTCAGTTGGACCTTACGCTGCTGTAATTTGCCCACTGGCTCCTGGTACTACCCATACGGTACAGGTAGGTTTAGCGTTAGGTCCCGTGCCACATGAGAAACCTTGGCGTGGTGCGCGGGCTCAGGTATGTCCTTAATATAAGGATATACTGGATAAAGTCTCTTTTAACATCAGTGTGAGGTTTAGTCAGATGTTACTGTTTGCATCCACCACTTGTAACTCTTTACTTTAACTGTCTCTAACATCATGTCCTCTCTCTATCTGAAACTGAATCTTTCAAAAACTGAGCTTCTTCTGTTTCGAATATCTGCTAACCTACCTAAACTGATAGTTCCTTCTATGTATTGCCCTGGAGCAAGTTTACTTTGGAATATAGACATTTGTGGACATTTGCACTTATTGCTACCATGCAAAGCCATCAACACTGTATTGCACTTTGAAGGGTTAACTTGCGCTGTGATTTTGTCACGCTCATGTGTGGGAGGAAAACACCACAACGAGCGTAGGAGGGAATGGGGATACCAGAATAAGGCCTGGAACCTAGGGAAGGAAGATGGACACCTCCTAGAGAAAACCCTAGCTCCAGTCCTGACTGACTACCAGTATGAACAGGCCCCAAAGATAGGCAAGTTCATACACCAGATGCCTAGAATCCTATCTCACCCTATAGGACCCTGGAACTAATGTCAGGACTGAATCTACCTGTTCCTCCAAAGGAAAGGACGAACAGGAGTCTCCCTCAGGCCTAATGACAAACAACAGGGAAAGGCAAGACACACAAATATATAAACAAAATACAAAAGGGAAAGGAAACACTTATCTTCAATGAAGCTTCGGTAGCACCAGGAACTCAACCAAGAACCAAACACAAGCTGACCTCAAATCTAATAGAAGCTATAAACCGCACAGCATAGTGGGAGAAACAATAGAGAAGGCTAAATGACCATAATAGCCACACCTGGGGATAGAAGGTCTGGCAAGCACCAGAAACAACACAGACGTCATTTGATCCAAAAGGAAAACATGTCAGATCAAAGCACGTGTTGCCAGTCTCACAGATCTTGCGCGAACGTCCTTATGTCTCGGTATGTCTGTGACAGATTTATGCTGTTGTGTGCACTTGTACTGCTTCATTTTGTTAAACTGCATCGATATGTTTATTGTAATATATTCTGTTCATATGCACTATAGCTGCACTGTGCTATAGAAAGGGTTAATGCACAGCCAGCTAATACTGAGAGACTTTGGGACTTTCTATCTATGCAAAGCTTTAGAGGGGGGAAAAAAACTGAAAAGCTGATCTTCTGACTGTCTGGTTTAGCTCTGTTGTTTATGTCTAATAAAACTGCTATATTACCCCATAGACTTGCAGTGAAGCTCTATACAAGTCTATGATAGACAGAAATTTGCCAGTTTGCAGATACAGACCAGTGATTAATAGGAAAAACTCTGCCAGATTGCATGAGAGACCAGAAGAAGATGCTGGGATGGGGATGCTGAGCCACAGACCCCGGGCCTCGGGGCTCCAGCAAGATGGCTGAGCCACAGACTCTTAATTGCAAGCCTTTGGCCAGAGTATCAGTCTATTGAGAGAGAGAGGGACAGCTCGCTCAGGCCTTTCCTCAGCATCAAACCCTTCTTCTGCCCGGGAGGAGACTGGAGAAGTCAGCTTAATGCAGACCCTGACTCTCTGGACCTATTTCCCATTGGGGTGCACCACTCCTTACCATCCCTTCCGGAGAGCAGCAACACGTGGTGACACCTCGATAGTGTCGGAGGGACCGAGTGTAGCATTTAGGCCACTCCAAATCCGGCCTAGTGAGTACGCCCTCTGTCTTGGGGCGATGTATGACTCCTTCACCCTGTGCTAGTCACTACACGTGCTTTGCACAAGACCCTCCTCCCCACCAGGCCCACACCGTGGCAGATGACAACTGGTTTTGAACTGGTTTAAGCACATTTCTAACCAACCCCTACCATAGGATGAAGGTCACATAGTAAGATGCTAGAAAACAGCAGCGTTACCTCTCGGGGCGGCTCTTCTTACCAGCTCCTTTATATCTGCTGAGAAAAATAATACATTTATAGACCAGACTCAGGTGAATTGAAGAAGCACAACGCTCTATATTGTTTGTAGCATTTATTAAGGTCTCTGCACCTACAATCTGTCTAAAAAATTGTGCAAATTTGCCCAAGTAGGGTTTATCTATCTTTATTTTAATCTTGCTTGAAAGAAGGAGAGGCGTAATAGGAAGCGGGCAGGCTTTGGGGGGAAAGGGGACGGGTCTAAGGTGTGCCTCTTTATGTCAAAGTCCCATCACCATCCTGGCATAAAATCCTGTCTCAGAGTAAGTCACCCAAGATTCATCATCCAGCCTGACCCCTGTGATAAATCTGGTGCAGGTCTAGACCGCCCGTCTGCACAGCTACTTCTTGTGCATTCTTCTGCCCGGTCACACACAGCCATGCTTAAAGAAGAACTCCAGCCCAAAATGCTAGTCTCTGACCTGTTAGAAAGGTACATGATGTAATCTGTGGTGAATGTTATTTTCTTACCAGTGTCTGTATTTATGAGCTATCCCCTTCCTTCTGATCCTCAGCTGTGTCATGTGACCAGCAATAAGACTCTCCAAGTGACACAGCATCTTGTGTGTGGACAGGAAGTCAATTTATCTGTGTATTCCTATGGGAGCCTCAGTCTCATAGAGAGGAATAGAGAAGTAAGTGACTTCCTGTCCTGTGTCAGTTGGAGATCAGAGAGTTGGTCACATGACACAGCTGAGGATCAGAAGGGAGGTTATAACACACAAATACAGTCACTGATAGAAGATTACATTCACCACAGTTTACATCATGGAGCTCTCTAAGAGGTCAGAGAAGATTTTTTTTTGGAGGAGTTCTACTTTAGGGAATTTATCACCTAGATTTTTTTAATAATTAGCAGCAGATACTCCCGATGTGCGTGAACATTCAGAGATATGGACCATAGGAGCCTGTCATTTAGAGATGACTCATTGGGGGACATTAATCACCCCCACCTATGCCAGAAAACTGGTGGAAAAAACTCCTAAATGCAATTTCCATAAATTAGTTTTTTATAAATGACATTTTACCACCATCCTTTCTAAAAAGGGGTGTGTAAGAGACGTGGCATGGACAGGGCCATTGGCCCCAGCCGGTTCATAGTCATTTACGCCAGTTTTCTGGAGTAAATGATGAATGAAATCTACAAGCTGGCATAGATTTCATTCCGGGCGCACAGACTGACGGAGGATGTGCTGTATTTATGACGAGGTGTGCGCTTTCGCACAGACCTGTCACTTACCAGTAAGAGGAGCGCCGGCCGGCCACAGACAGCGCATGTAAGTATAAGCTAAGTAACCATGGCAGCCAGGACGCTACTGCAAACTGGGACTCCGATCGGAAATGCCGCTCCGCTGCCACCAATGATGGGGGGGGGGGGTTGTTAGCCTGTGGCCACTGCCACCAATGCTTTTAATACTGGGGAGGGAGGGGGGGGGCGCACTGGCCACCAATGCTTTTAATACTGGGGAGGGAGGGGGGTCCGCACTGGCCACCAATGCTTTTAATACTGGGGAGGGACCGAGGGGGGGCCGCACTGGCCACCAATGCTTTTAATACTGGGGAAGGAGGGGGGTCTGGCCCCTGCTGCCTGGCAGCACCCGATAATTAACACCTTAGGTGCGGCACCTGAGGGGTTAATTGTGCGGATCACAGCCCCCTGTAAGAGATCGGGTGCTGCCAGGCAGCAGGGGGCAGTTATGTACACAGTTCTCAGTATATTCTAACTTGAAGCGTCCCCATCACCATGGGAACGCCTCTGTGTTATGATATACTGTCGGATCTGAGTTTTCACGATCGTGAAAACTCTGATCTGAAAAAGCTGTTATGCACACGTATCCGCACTGAACGGATACCATCGTTTGCATTTATAGGTTCGGATCCGTCTGTGCAGATACCAGACAGATCTGCACCTAGCGCAGGTGTGAAAGTAGCCTAACCTGTCAATCACTGAATTAAGGTGCCCAAGCAGGGGAGGTCTGTGGATGCATGGTGCCCGGCCGCACGCATCGCCGTTCGTGCCCAGCGCCGCCTTCTACTCCTCAGTGCTGCCTCTCCCTCTCCCTCCCTCCCCCTCCTCCAGCTTTGAGATCCCGCGCGTGTGCACAGGCTCAGCCTGATGCGCCATTGCGGACTGCTGGCATCGGCTTCTTCTTGCACTGTGCGCACGCGCCAAGAAGGGGACACTGCTAGAGGTTGTCGGAAAGGTTTACTGCGAGTAAACCTTTCCGGGATATATTGTTTCACATGCGGGCATCAGGGAGCCGTTATCTAATAGCGGGAGACTCCCTGAACGTCAGCCACTAATTCAACATTGACCGTGGCTTGTGATAACAGTGTTAAGGGACTTGGTAGTTCTAATACGACTTGGTCATAAGCAGCTGGTTGTAGCATTATCCACTTGGCACCAGTCCAGGACTAATTCCAGAAAATCCTGATCTGCAGCATTTTTACTGGAACTGTACTTTGATCACCCCAAGTACATGACTGAGCAGGAAGGAATGTGATCTATGGGGCGCGCGGTATGTGCACAGAGGTATGGCCCTCTTCCATACATCACCCATGTGATACCTCTTGTCAGCTCTCCGCTCCACACAGTTTCTGGCGAACTGCTCTCGGCCTTCACATGAAGTAAAATCTCCTCTGTGCTTTTTGCAAAGTTCATCTCTGTGAATTCGCAATGTTCTATCTCTGTGTGAACAGTGAACTGCAACGTCTAGGAGATACGAGAAGTGCGTTACCCTGAAGCCAACAGGACATCGATATAAAAAAGGAAAGAAAACTCATCATTTTATCAATTTCCCATCTCTGAAATCACATTATGTTTACTAGAGCTGGACCAAATGACAACCTACAAGCTGGATTCCTGCTGTGAAATGGAATGTTATCAGCTTCTCCGGCAGGCTGTTCTAGCGGGCGAACAGCCTGCCGGATCCGTGCTGCCGCTAGTGCACCGTGCCGCCGGAAGTCCGCTCCGGCCACATTGACTATAATGGGGGAAGGCAGGAGTTCCGACCACAGTACGGGATACATGCCGAGAGGCAGCCGGAATAAAACTACAACATGTCGTAGTGTGAAAGTTGCCTTACCCCAACATGGCAAATCGGAAAATCTATTGTACAGTCAAGATAAGGGCGGGTTCGCATTGGCGTTATTGAATTCCATTATAGGTTCCGGTATAACAGAGTTATAATGGAATATAAGGGAATTTTAGGATGGAATGCAGAACGGAAGCCTTTACGAGGCGTTCTGTTTTGCCCTGTCCTAATACATGTCTATGGGGACACATAACGCTTCCGTTTGGTTCCGTTATACATGGCGGAAAAAATAGTCCTGTCGACAGGAACCGTTATGTGCCCCTCATAGACATGCATTAGGATGGAGCAAAATGGAACGCCTCTTAAAGGCTTCCGTTCTTCATTCAGTCCTAGAATTCCGTTATATTCCATTATAACTCTGTTATAACGGAACCTATAATGGAATTCAGTAACGCCAAGGCGAACCCGCCCTAAGCAGTTTTCACATAAAAGTGCAGACAGCTGGCAGAATGAGGGAATGGGGTTATGTGAGGAGGGCGGGATATGTCACAATGAGGGTCCAGAGATATCAGCAGCAGGTGATGTCACAGAGTGAGGGGGGAGGATATATGGGCAGAACTGGTGATGTCACAGAGTTAGGAAGGAGGATATATGGGCAGGACTGGTGATGTCACAAAGTGAGGGGGGAGGATATATGGGCAGGACTGGTGATGTCACAGAGTGAGGGGGGAGGATATATGGGCAGGACTGGTGATGTCACAAAGTGAGGGGGGAGGATATATGGGCAGGACTGGTGATGTCACAGAGTGAGGGGGGAGGATATATGGGCAGGACTGGTGATGTCACAGAGTGAGGGGGGAGGATATATGGGCAGGACTGGTGATGTCACAGAGTGAGGGGGGAGGATATATGGGCAGGACTGGTGATGTCACAGAGTGAGGGGGGAGGATATATGGGCAGGACTGGTGATGTCACAGAGTGAGGGGGGAGGATATATGGGCAGGACTGGTGATGTCACAGAGTGAGGGGGGAGGATATATGGGCAGAACTGGTGATGTCACAGAGTTATGAAGGAGGATATATGGGCAGGACTGGTGATGTCACAGTCTGAGGGGGAGGATATATGGGCAGAACTGGTGATGTCACAGAGTTAGGAAGGAGGATATATGGGCAGGACTGGTGATGTCACAAAGTGAGGGGGGAGGATATATGGGCAGGACTGGTGATGTCACAGTGTGAGGGGGAGGATATATGGGCAGGACTGGTGATGTCACAGAGTGAGGGGGGAGGATATATGGGCAGGACTGGTGATGTCACAGAGTGAGGGGGGAGGATATATGGGCAGAACTGGTGATGTCACAGTGTGAGGGGGAAGGGCTATATGACGAGAACTGGTGACATCACACAGTGCGGGGGAAGGGCAATATGGGCAGGACTGGTGACATCACAGAGTGAGGGGGATAGGCTATATGGGC
Organism: Bufo bufo; assembly: GCF_905171765.1. NCBI lineage: Eukaryota > Metazoa > Chordata > Amphibia > Anura > Bufonidae > Bufo > Bufo bufo. Next base: position 10,067,129 of record NC_053395.1, read on the forward strand.
AGATCTAGTGATGTTACAGTGTGAGGGGGAAGGGCTATATGAGGAGCACTAGTGACATCACAGAGTGTGGGGGAAGGGCTATATAGGCAGGACTGGTGGTGTAACAGAGAGAGGGGGAGAGGCTATAAGGGCAGGGCTGGTGATGTCACAGAGAGAAGGGGAGAGGCTATATGAGGAGGACTGGTGACATCACAGAGTGAGGGGGAAGGGCTATATGAGGAGAACTGGTGACATCACAGAGTGAGGGGGATAGGCTATATAAGCAGGACTGGTGATGTCACAGAGAGAGGGGAGAGGCTATATGAGGAGGACTGGTGACATCACAGAGTGAGGGGGAAGGGCTATATAGGCAGGACCGGTGATGTCACAGAGTGATTAGGCATGGCTATTTTGGGAGGTCTGATGATTTCACTGCTGATCTTCAGCTACAGATTATTGACTCAAGCATAGTGCTATTCTGTACAACGAGGGGGGGAAACTGTTTTATTTAAAACTATGAACAACCAACTATGAATTAATTAATCCCCTTGTAAAACAAGATAGAAGCATTCTGTGGACTGTGTCTGTTCAATGTGATCGGCTGTATGGGATTTCAGTGTCGATTCACACGTCTTTGAGATTTTTACCTTGGGACATATTTTTGGATTCGGCTTTCCAGTGATGGAGTAGTCTTTGTTGGTGTACACTTTGCGGATTAGAGATGGTTTATTAATCCTCTTATACCCGTCATGTCTCATCTGCTCATTAAGTTTCTGGGAAAAAGAGAAGAAAGTTGTGAAAAGACAAAAATGCAAACTGAGGTAAATGGAGAGATTGCAGCCTTTCAATCACAATGGAATTCAAACTTTTACCATCAAGTTCCCTACTTCGCTGTGTAAGACATATGTGCAAGGAAAGTTATACCTATATTAACAATCAAACAATTATAATATTACGAATATCAGCTATTATATGTTAATCTAATGTCATTAAAGCCAGAACCACATTCATTAACACAGTACCAGAACCAAGCTCAGTGCATATATGCAGCACAAGGACCAAGCTCAGTACATATATGCAGCACAAGGACCAAGCTCTGTATATATATGCAGCACAAGGACCAAGCTCTGTATATATATGCAGCACAAGGACCAAGCTCTGTATATATATGCAGCACAAGGACCAAGCTCAGTGCATATATGCAGCACAAGGACCAGGCTCAGTGCATATATGCAGCACAAGGACCAAGCTCAGTGCATATATGCAGCACAAGGACCAGGCTCAGTGCATATATGCAGCACAAGGACCAAGCTCAGTGCATATATGCAGCACAAGGACCAAGCTCAGTACATATATGCAGCACAAGGACCATGCTCAGTGCATATATGCAGCACAAGGACCAAGCTCAGTGCATATATGCAGCACAAGGACCAGGCTCAGTGCATATATGCAGCACAAGGACCAAGCTCAGTGCATATATGCAGCACAAGGACCAAGCTCAGTGCATATATGCAGCACAAGGACCAAGCTCAGTGCATATATGCAGCACAAGGACCAAGCTCAGTGCATATATGCAGCACAAGGACCAAGCTCAGTACATATATGCAGCACAAGGATCAAGCTCAGTACATATATGCAGCACAAGGATCAAGCTCAGTGCATATTTGCAGCACAAGGACCAGGCTCAGTGCATATATGCAGCACAAGGACCAGGCTCAGTGCATATATGCAACATAACAACCAAGCTCAGTACATATATGCAGCACAAGGGCAAGCTCAGTACATATATGCAGCATAAGGACCAAGCTCAGTGCATATATGCAGCATTAGGACTAAGCTCAGTACATATATTCAACATAAGGGCGAAGCTCAGTGCGTATATGCAGTAGTGTTGATTGTGAATATTAGCACTTCGAGAATTTGCGAATATCTAGAATATAGTGCTATATCTCCGTAATTGCGAATATTCTAGATTTTTTTTCATCAGAACCCATGATCCCTCACTGCTTCTTGCTTGTGGGACAATGAAAAGGCTGCAATATCTTTGACTTTAGGAGTAGTGTTGACGCAAATTTTCGTATGGCGAATTTTCTGATTGCAGTATTATTGTTAGGATAGACGCCATTACAACATGGCGGCGATAACCAGATGTTTACATTAGTTCACATTCCAAAGTAGTGCACAGTGCGCAGATGCTAGAATGTTATCTTATCTTCTCTTATCTCTTCTTCCTTTTGAGCCAATGAAATAATGCCTGGGCCTCAGAAAGTACTGCCCTTTTCTGAAGATGTATATACCACTTACTTTCTGTAATAAAGTAGAGATTGCATTGACCAACTATGTGTCAGCGTCTAGTCTCTCAGCCACGCGTGGATATTAACCCCTGGGGGGTACCTTGATTCGGAGCACCAGAGTGTATCTTAAAGGCTTTAATTAAAAGCCGCTTTGTCACTAGGTCTCACCTCTTCGGGCCAGTCGTGGCTCCTGCAGAACGATGTATGTGGAGCAATGACATTATTGTGCCTCCTGCATCACAAGAGCTGAGCTCTCATGCACCTGTGTTAGGCGTTTTTCACCATATTCTGCACCATGATGATCACACAAGTGTTACCTTCAAATGGGGTCTGTCAGTAGGAACCAAGTAGAGATGAATTCTGTACTCCATATATTCATCATCTCCAACTACCCGGGAGTATAAGAGAACTTGCCCATTAAATGGAAATGTCTTCTTCCTTCTCCAAATAGAGGTAGAATGTTCCCCAACAGCAGCAACGCAGGAGAACTTCGGATCGTTCTGTACGACATAGGACGGTTCAATTTTAGTTGGGATTTGCAATGTAACTTTGCCATCTTTAAAGTGACCAAATTTAATCATTGATGTGTCTTTGAAGCCTGTAAAAAATAAATGAAACAAACCATCCATGGATCTCAGGTAGAAGAACATTAAGGCTAGTTTTACACGGGCGTTGCGGGAAAAGATGCGGGTGCGTTGCGGGAACATGCGCGATTTTTCCCTGCGAGTGCAAAGCGTTTTAATGCGTTTTGCACGCGCGTGAGAAAAATCGGCATGTTTGGTACCTAGACCTGAACCTGGACTTCTTCACAGAAGTTCGGGTTTGGGTTCAGTATTCTGTAAATTTTATTATTTTCCCTTATAACATGGTGATGGATCATGTGATGTATCATGTGATGAGCACAGTGACGTCACCACAGGTCCTTTGACAGGTCCTGAAGAAAGAACAGGAGACCGGCAGCTACGCAATCAATTGGAGGAGTTTTTTTTTTTTTTTAACCCTCAATTGACCTTCTACTAAGCATTCTGTATTAAAAAATGATATTATGTTCACTTCACTTCAATGGGGCTGCAAAAAAAACTCTGTGTGCATTCCGTGGCTGTATGTCCGCATGGCCGTTCTGCACAATCCCAGAACATGTCCTATTATTGTCGGCATTACAGACAAGGATAGGACGGTTCTATTAGAGGCTGTTCTGCTCCGCATATTGTGGAATGCAGACACCCGGTATCCATGTTTTGCGGATCCGCAATTTGCAGACTGCAAAACATCCAACAATCGTGTTCATGAGCCCTTACAGTGATAACAGAAATATTACAGATGAAGTATGATGGCGGACACTCACAGCAACACGCACAAACATACATGTGGCAGCATTTACACATATATGGATATCCTGCACTGAAGTCAGTCAGAAACAAGACACAGCAGCGCACACCAATCACTCACTGGACACATGTGGCACACAAGACACTTATACGTGGCTCACATGCCACTGATGTATATGTCACATGCTGCACATACAACACTGATATATAGAACATACAGTCAGGTCCATAAATATTGGGACATGGACACAATTCTAACATTTTTGGCTCTATACATCACCACAATGGATTTGAAATGAAACGGACAAGATGTGCTTTACCTGCAGACTGTCAGCTGTAATTTGAGGGGATTTACATCCAAATCAGGTGAACGGTGCAGGAATTACAGCAGTTTCCATATGTGCCTCCCACTTGTTAAGGGACCAAAAGTAATGGGACAGAATAATAATCATAAATCAAACTTTCACTTTTTAATACTTGGTTGCAAATCCTTTGCAGTCAATTACAGCCTGAAGTCTGGAACGCATAGACATCACCAGACGCTGGGTCTCATCCCTGGTGATGCTCTGCCAGGCCTCTACTGCAACTGTCTTCAGTTCCTGCTTGTTCTTGGGGCATTTTCCCTTCAGTTTTGTCTTCAGCAATTGAAATGCTCAATCGGATTCAGGTCCGGGGATTGACTTGGCCATTGCAGAACATTCCACTTCTTTCCCTTAAAAAACTCTTAGGTTGCTTTTGCAGTATGCTTTGGGTCATTGTCCATCTGCACTGTGAAGCGATGTCCAATGGGTTCTGAAGCATTTGGCTGAATATGAGCAGATAATATTGCCCGAAACACTTCAGACTTCATCCTGCTGCTTTTGTCAGCAGTCACATCATCAATAAATACCAGAGAAGCAGTTCCATTGGCAGCCATACATGCCCACGCCATGACACTACCACCACCATGCTTCACTGATGAGGTGGTATGCTTAGGATCATGAGCAGCTCCTTTCCTTCTCCATACTCTTCTCTTCCCATCACTCTGGTACAAGTTGGTCTTGGTCTCATCTGTCAATAGGATGTTGTTCCAGAACTGTGAAGGCTTTTTTAGATGTCGTTTGGCAAACTCTAATCTGGCCTTCCTGTTTTTGAGGCTCACCAATGGTTTACATCTTGTGGTGAACCCTCTGTATTCACTCTGGTGAAGTCTTCTCCTGATGGTTGACTTTGACACACATACACCTACCTCCTGGAGAGTGGTCTTGATCCGGCCAACTGTTGTGAAGGGTGTTTTCTTCACCAGGGAAAGAATTCTTCGCTCATCCACCACAGTTGTTTTCCGTGGTCTTCCGGGTCTTTTGGTGTTGCTGAGCTCACCGGTGCGTTCCTTCTTTTTAAGAATGTTCCAAACAGTTGTTTTGGCCGCGCATAATGTTTTTGCTATCTCTCTGATGGGTTTGTTGTGTTTTTTCAGCCTAATGATGGCTTCACTGATAGTGACAGCTCTTTGGATCTCATCTTGAGAGTTGACAGCAACAGTTTCCAAATGCAAATAACAGACTGGAAATGACCTCTGGACCTTTTATCTGCTCATTGTAATGGGATAATGAGGGAATAACACACACCTGGCCATGGGACAGCGGAGAAGCCAATTGTCCCATTACTTTTGGTCCCTTAACAAGTGGGAGGCACATATGCAAACTGCTGTTATTCCTGCACCGTTCACCTGATTTGGATGTAAATCCCCTCAGATTACAGCTGACAGTCTGCAGGTAAAGCACATCTTGTTCGTTTCATTTCAAATCCATTGTGGTGGTGTATAGAGCCAAAAATGTTAGAATTGTGTCCATGTCCCAATATTTATGGACCTGACTGTATATAGCACACACCAATCACACATAGGAAACACGCAATGCACACACTAAGACATTTATGCCTAACCCTATTAAGTGTAGCACAGTTAAAGGGGTTAAAGGGGTCCTCTCACTTCAGCAATTGGCATTTATCATGTAGAGAAAGTTAATGCAAGGCACTTACTAATGTATTGTGATGGTCCATATTGGCTCCTTTCCATCACATTATATACAGCATGTATCCGTGGTTATTATTACCACCGTGTAATCCAGCAGCGGTGGCCGTGCTTGCACACTATAGGTAAAGGTGTTGGCCTATGCGCACTTCCAGTCTTACCTTATAGTGTGTAAGCACGGCCACCACTGCTGGATTACACGGTGGTCATAACCACGGATAAGTGCTGTGTATAATGTGATGGAAAGGAGGCAATATGGACAATCACAATACATTAGTAAGTGCCTTGCAATAACTGCATGATAAATGCCATTTACTGAAGTGAGACAAATCTACAGTATAATTAAAAGGGTTGTCCGACCATAATGACCTCTCGCCTATCTACAGGATCGGTGATAAATATCAGATTGCTGGGGTCTGACTGCTGGAACACCCACTGATCATGAAAAAAGGGGTCCGGAGACATTCAATTACATGACCGCCAATCTATGTACACAAGGGTCTTAAGACCACCTTCCCTTGATCATGGGGGTCCCAGAAGTCAGACCCCCACCAATCAGACACTTATCACCTGTAGTGTCCTATACCGTAAACATCTGATTGGCTCAGTGTCCTATACCGTAAACATCTGATTGGCTCAGTGTCCTATACTGTAAATATCTGATTGGTTCAGTGTCCTATACCGTAAACCTCTGATTGGCTCAGTGTCCTATCCCATAAACATCTGATTGGCTCAGTGTCCTATACCATAAACATCTGATTGGCTCAGTGTCCTATCCCATAAACATCTGATTCGCTCAGTGTCCTATACCGTAAACCTCTGATTGGCTCAGTGTCCTATACCATAAACATCTGATTGGCTCAGCGTCCTATACCGTACACCTCTGATTGGCTCAGTGTCCTATACCGTAAACCTCTGATTGGCTCAGTGTCCTATACCGTAAACATCTGATTGGCTCAGTGTCCTATACCGTAAACCTCTGATTGGCTCAGTGTCCTATACCGTGAACCTCTGATTGGCTCAGTGTCCTATACCGTAAACATCTGATTGGCTCAGTGTCCTATACCGTAAACATATGATTGGCTTAGTGTCCTATACCGTAAACATCTGATTGGCTCAGTGACCTATACCGTAAACATCGGATTGGCTCAGTGTCCTATACCATAAACCTCTGATTGGCTCAGTGTCCTATACCGTAAACATCTGATTGGCTCAGTATCCCATACCATAAACCTCTTATTGTCTCAGTGTCCTATACCGTAAACCTCTGATTGGCTCCGTGTTCTATACCGTAAACATCGTATTGGCTCAGTGTCCTATACCGTAAACATCGTATTGGCTCGGTGTCCTATACCGTAAACCTCTGATTGGCTCAGTGTCCCATACCATAAACCTCTGATTGGCTCAGTGTCCTATACCATAAACCTCTGATTGGCTCAGTGTCCTATACCATAAACATCGGATTGGCTCAGTGTCCTATACTGTAAACATCGGATTGGCTCAGTGTCCCATACCATAAAACTCTGATTGGCTTTGTGTCTTATACCGTAAACATCTGATTGGCTCAGTGTCCTATACCGTCAACCTCTGATTGGCTCAGTGTCCTATAGCCTAAACCTCTGATTGGCTCAGTGTCCTATACCGTAAACCTCTGATTGGCTCAGTGTCCTATCCCATAAACATCTGATTGGCTCAGTGTCCTATACCGTAAACATCGGATTGGCTCAGTGTCCTATACTGTAAACATCTGATTGGCTCAGTGTCCTATACCGTAAACCTCTGATTGGCTCAGTGTCCTATAACGTTAACCTCTGATTGGCTCAGTGTCCTATACCCTAAACATCTGATTGGCTCAGTGTCCTATACCCTAAACCTCTGATTGGCTCAGTGTCCTATACCGTAAGCATCTGATTGGCTTTGTGTTTGTGTCTTTATTTATAAACACTGAGGAAGGGGAACCCCGACTCTACTGTACCCCAACTCTGTGTGTGGTTATTGTCTCCCAGCCGGTAATTCATTTGACCCTCAACAACTTCATTTTCAGTAGAGTAAGCTACTGTAACAGCAACACATCAAAAAGCTAATTTGCTTCCTGTAAGCCATTGTAAAATCAAAAGATGACGATAATTTGACCTCAATGCTTATCGATGGGTGACCTTTTTAGCAGGAGCAGAGAAAATGGGACCTCAGGTGCTGCTTTACACCATTGCATTGTAAAAGAAGGGATCGGTCTGGTCCTGAAACGCATTGAATTTTACACTGAAAGTAAAATTACTCTATAAGATTCCCATCCATGGAATTTACTCGTTTACACACCAAACAACATCTCGGCTGTCAGGTAGACACAAGAAGAATATATGATTTGTCTCACCTACCTTCTAGACATACATAATGTGGTAGGTAGACGGCTGACACCCGGACAGATTTGATGTCCACATTGAATATGGGACCCAGTAATTCACATCCGTTTTCCTGGATCAGGTTGATGTAGTCATTCCCATACTCCAGTGAATATTCTATAATAGTTTTGGTTTCGACTTTAAACTTTATCCCAGTTTCCTGGCAATGGAACATTGACTCCACTTCAACCCTGAAAAAGATAAGTCGTACTTTGCTGTCAGGCTTTTAAATATCTCTTAATTCTATACTGACAAGCTAGTATGGCCGCCCTTCTACCTCTACAGGGGTGTTCCTCAGTGACAATGAATGTATTGCTACTATTGCAGCAGAGGAGGCTCCTGAGCGGGCGCACTGTGAAGACCACCTTTATTTTGCCATGTTGGAGGATATATACAGACAGTTGATTGTTGCTGATCCAGGGGTATAAAGCTTCGAACCTCAACAGCAATAAATGTCCATCTGGCTTCATATCTCTACAGGAGTGAGCATCCACCTGCCCTTAGACCTCTAGAGGAGTAATTGTCCACCTGGCTTCAGGTCTTTAGATTAATGAGTGTCCACCTGGTGTCTGAATGAGTGATCACCCCACATAGTCCAAATCAGTAACCCCAAACCTCCATTACTTCCACGTGTCCAGTTATGTGAAAAAAAGATTGTCCAAATAGGAAAATTTCTTAAAAATCTGTGATTTACCCCTTTAGGACTGTATATTACAGAGGACAGTGATGTATTGGAAGGCTGGAGGTATGATGATTACACACTAGAACCTTCTAGATAACATCTGGAATGCCGGACTCGCAGTCAAAGGTTTGGTTTTATACTTCACCTGTATTTGTTGCTGCTGATTTGTGTCGCTAAAGCAGATGAGTCTTTAACCTAAAACATGAAAGACAAGAAATATATGAAGTCACATTAATAATAAAACACAATACAATGTTCTATCTATGGAGAATGGTGACATCACGCTCACAATGTTCCACAATGAAACTAATTAAATCAGATATTTTTATTATGTTTTTGCATTTTCAAAACTCGCAGTCTTAAAACCTTCCAACTTATGGAAAGCTGAGGGTAACAGCCAGATACCATAATAGGAGCCATCAAAGAGCACCGCGTCTTCTGCATAGAGAGCGAAACGATCCTTCCCCTGCTCATATTGAAACTCACTATCTCTGAAGAAGCCTGGAATAGGTATGCCAGGGGTTCAATCACCATGGCCAACAAAAATGGAGAAAAGGGGCAAATCTGCCAGGTACCCATCACCAACTTCAGATATAACAGACATTACATCTGGTCCTTGCCAGTGGTGATGCCTATAGAAGCCTCATCCAAGACATATAGGGGGTCATTTACTATCCACAAATACACTGTCACGCTTCGGTGTCGGAGGGAAACCCTCACCAAACGTAGGAGGGAAAGAGGTGAGGGGAAAAGGCCTGGAAACTAGGGAAAGGAGCCGGTCACCTCCTAGAGAAACCCTAATCAAAGTCCTGACTGACTGCAACTATGAACTGACAAACACCTATCTCAGGCGTAATCTGGTACAGATTTACACTGCAATCTATGACTGGTGTAAAGTAGAACCAATAAGATTCCTCCTTTCATTTTTGACAAAAGGTAGAATCTGATTGGTGTCTACTTTACACCAGTTTGATAAATGACCCCCATACTCTTTACCGAAGCTTATCCATTCCATAACCACCCAAAGAAACTCCCAATCAATGCTGTCAAGAGTCCTATTGATAGAGTCCCTATATTCAAATATCTCACACATTGATGGTGTTCAAGCTACTCAATATTTTTTTCAAAAATTCCTTTCCGGAGATCCGGCACATCATACATTCTTGGATTTCGGATACCACTGCTGACTTTCTGGATTTGCGATTGCAATTGGATGACCAGGGTATACGTAGGTCATTATTCCGTAAAGAAGCGGCAACCAATAGCTTGTTACATTTTAACAGCTTTCACCCGGCCCATCTGCGAAAGGGGATCCCTAAGGGACAGTTTCTGAGACTACGCCGCAACTGCACTACTAGGCCTGACTTCAGTGAAGCCTCTTGTGACCTGACGACCAGATTTCGAGCACGTGGTTACCCCAAGAAAGTAATATCAGGGGCGTTCGAAATGGCAAAGGCGGCTGACCGCTCTGAATTGCTGAAGCCAAAACCAAAATCCCAAAGCACCCAGGGACATCTTATCACCAGATATAATAATCAATGGCGTGATCTGTATAAAATACTCAATGCACATTGGCATCTCTTATTGGCGGACTCAAAGATGCTTGAATATGTCAATCCAAGTCCGAAGATCATTGCACGAAGAGCCCCAAACTTGCGGGATAAACTGGCATCCGGCTCGGGTTTCTCTTGGACATTACATCAATTGTCGAACAAGGAATGTGATCTATGCACTTATTTGTGAATGTGGAAAAATTTATGTTGGTCAGACTGGTCAGGAAGTGCGGAAACGTATTCAGCAGCATCTATCAAACATTGCCTTGGCCCGACGTGACCGGATCCAAGCCAGGAAACCTTTAACCTCAGTTGCTACGCATTTTCTGGATTGTCATCAATGCATAACCTCTGGACTTAGGATTGCGGGCCTTGATTTGGTACGCACGAATTTGAGGGGAGGGGAGGCCACTTCCCAGCTACTACGCTTAGAGTCCAAATGGATCTTTACCTTGGACACAGTGGCCCCTCATGGACTAAATGAAGAACTCCCATTCACGGGTTTCTATAATACCTAATTTTGGGCCTCTTACAAGGATTTGTGGAGGATTATTTGTTTATTGACCTAGGGTTCTGCAGTTAGGTACTAATCTAGGTTCAATAGGTTGCACACCAAGGCAGGTTAGTGTACTCTGCATTGTCAGGGCAACAATATTAGGGGTCAATTAGGATATGTTTGGGGGACAGCGTTGACACATGCACATGTTTTCATACACTGGCATTTATTAAGCACTAGTCACTTTACATATATAAAAAACAAATAACCCTTCTCCTTTTTTTTTTCACATGTTATAATTATGTATTTAATAATCAATTAATTCCTTACAGGCACACTCACCTGATTTGCACTTTTTCTCACTCTTTCTTACTCTATTGCATGCACACATTATCTCATCTTTTTTCACTATGTTATTTTGATGCACTTCACCATCACTATTATTCTCATCTAATTCTAATAATCACTATTATCATTCCTCACTAAGTATGTATTTTATATTTTTGTTCAATTGATATATCATGTATATTTAATGATTGTCTATGACTCTTTATGATCTTTCATGAATTCATATGGGTGTGTACTAGTTTAATAACCCTTTTTTATCATAATCTTTATTTATTTATTTATTCATATGTAAGTTTAGTCTTGAATTAATCATTGATTATTGGCCCCTGCCCTATATTCTTATATATATTCTTTTTATATCAAATATCCAATATACACTGCTCAAAAAAATAAAGGGAACTCTTAAACAACACAATGTAACTCCAAGTCAATCGCACTTCTGTGACATCAAACTGTCCACTTAGGAAGCAACACTGAGTGACAATCAATTTCACATGCTGTTGTGCAAATGGGATAGACAACAGGTGGAAATTATAGGCAACTAGCAAGACACCCCCAATAAAGGAGTGGTTCTGCAGGTGGTGACCACAGACCACTTCTCAGTTCCTATGCTTCCTGGCTGATGTTTTGGTCACTTTTGAATGCTGGTGGTGCTTTCACTCTAGTGGTAGCATGAGACGGAGTCTACAACCCACACAAGTGGCTCAGGTAGTGCAGCTTATCCAGGATGGCACATCAATGCGAGCTGTGGCAAGAAGGTTTGCTGTGTCTGTCAGCGTAGTGTCCAGAGCATGGAGGCGCTACCAGGAGACAGGCCAGTACATCGGGAGACGTGGAGGAGGCTGTAGGAGGGCAACAACCCAGCAGCAGGACCGCTACCTCCGCCTTTGAGCAAGGAGGAACAGGAGGAGCACTGCCAGAGCCCTGCAAAATGACCTCCAGCAGGCCACAAATGGGCATGTGTCTGCTCAAACGGTCAGAAACAGACTCCATGAGGGTGATATGAGGGCCCGACGTCCACAGGTGGGGGTTGTGCTTACAGCCCAACACCGTGCAGGACGTTTGGCATTTACCAGAGAACACCAAGATTGGCAAATTCGCCACTGGCGCCCTGTGCTCTTCACAGATGAAAGCAGGTTCACACCGAGCACATGTGACAGACGTGACAGAGTCTGGAGACGCCGTGGAGAACGTTCTGCTGCCTGCAACATCCTCCAGCATCACCGGTTTGGCATTGGGTCAGTAATGGTGTGGGGTGGCATTTCTTTGGAGGGCCGCACAGCCCTCCATGTGCTCGCCAGAGGTAGCCTGACTGCCATTAGGTACCGAGATGAGATCCTCAGACCCCTTGTGAGACCATATAATGGTGCGGTTGGCCCTGGATTCCTCCTAATGCAAGACAATGCTAGACCTCATGTGGCTGGAGTGTGTCAGCAGTTCCTGCAAGACGAAGGCATTGATGCTATGGACTGGCCCGCCCGTTCCCCAGACCTGAATTCAATTGAGCACATCTGGGACATCATGTCTCGCTCTATCCACCAACGTCACGTTGCACCACAGACTGTCCAGGAGTTGGCAGATGCTTTAGTCCAGGTCTGGGAGGAGATCCCTCAGTAGACCGTCCTCCACCTCATCAGGAGCATGCACAGGCGTTGTAGGGAGGTCATACAGGCACGTGGAGGCCACACACACTACTGAGCCTCATTTTGACTTGTTTTAAGGACATTACATCAAAGTTGGATCAGCCTGTAGTGTGTTTTTCCACTTTAATTTTGAGTGTGACTCCAAATCCAGACCTCCATGGGTTGAAAATTTGATTTCCATTTTCTTATTTTTGTGTGATTTTGTTGTCAGCACATTCAACTATGTAAAGAATAAAGTATTTCAGAAGAATATTTAATTAATTCAGATCTAGGATGTGTTATTTTTGTGTTCCCTTTATTTTTTTGAGCAGTGTACATGGTGCATACTGATTCCAGGTAGATGCTGTAACGGAATGCCTAGCACCCCGACCGGGTACCTCCGTTGATAGATGCTCCTAGTGCTTCCAGAGGACTCCAAGCACTCCACTTGACACCGTCAGCACTGCAGACCCCACGAACCGCCGAAGCTTGGTGGAGGTCTCGCCGTCTCCTACCCACCCTGGACCTACGACAAGGCTCCAGGCTCCAGTGGGTGAACCGCTCCTAAATGCAGAGACAGGAACCAGGAACAAGCTCTTACAAGAGCTTATACTCAGGGGAGTATGGTGATATAGCAATCCCCAAGAGTGTAGTTATCCCATTCCCCAAATATGAGCCAAAACTTCATGAAGGTATAAAAACAGGAACTCTCTTTATTTTAACACAAGCATTGATTTATACACATCTTCCAACAAGGTTACCACCCACAAGGTTTTGTAAAAACAGCCAATAACCACGTACAATACACTCAGACAAATCCTCCCCTCTGCCCGTGATAGAATTACCTCACACTGGGTTGATGCAATCATCACAGGCAGGCGAATACACAATATCCTCTGTCCTGGAGACAACCGAGAAGTAATTCAATTATCTCTCAGGACAAAGGACATCGCCAATACACAGAGAGACAATGGAACAGACCTCCCTACTCAACGTATACAATGTCCCACCCTTTTCAATACACATAGACATTTAACATCCTAAAATGGCACGAATAAGACCAGGGTTCAAGTTAGTCCAAGTCCTTTGTGAACAAATGAGGCCTGGCTGATGAGAGGGCCCATAATCCTGGGGCAAGAGGCTAGTAGCCAGGCCCCTCCAAAACCCAGTGGCGAGGTTGGTTTCGCCACACATCTCCCCCTCCCAGGGAAGACTAACCAGATACCTGACCTCACGGTCAGTACCTGACTTAGTCTGGCAGTCCAACCACAAGCCAATACTGGACCTGTTGAATTTTGGCGCCTGGCTCTGTTCTGTATGTCCCCAGCTGTTGAGTGGGCATCTGCGACTCCTTGCTTCCTTGTGGTTCTCTAGCTTGGAGCTGTAGGTACTTGGTGGGCAGAGGCCGACTGCGCTCTGCCCAGATGCCAGCTCTTCCGCTGGGGTAGCCTGTGGGAAGTCCGGCTCTGAAGAAGGGGATAGGGGAGGGCAGAGGCCAGCGGCGCTCTGCCCTGATGCCAGCACTTCAGCTAGGATGCATGCTGCCAACTCCTGCTGGCTAGTAAATGAACGGTTTGGGCAGAGGCCAGCGGCGCCCTGCTCTGATCCCAGCTCTTCTGCTGGAGAGGGGTCAGTGGGGTTTAAAGCCTTACCCACTACCCTCAGTATTGGGCTGGGAGAGAGCTGTGGAGGGGGGCTATCACTTACCCCCTCCTCTGGATACCCCATCTGCCGCTGAGGAGAGAGACCAGTTGTCTCCTCTCCCTGTAGCGTATACTGCCGCTGGGTAGTGAGACCGGCTGTCTCCACTACCAGTGATTCTGGTTGTTGCAGAGATGAGGGACCGACAATCTCCTCTCCCTGTACTCCCAGTGGCAGTTGGGGATCTGGGCCGCCTGCCCAGCCACGCTGTTGGGACGGTGGAGTGACTACGGTCCCATCTCCACCTGCCGACTGGGGTTCCTCCCAGTACCAGACTATGAAGTCCCCTACCGCCACAGTTGGTGAGGAAGTAGGGGATACCTCAGCTGTGACTTGCCAGGGGTAGGGCTGCAGGTCTGGGCCTGGTATTCAACTGTCTTGTATCTTGCACTGGGCTTGAAAGGAGCAAAACAACTGTTGATAATCTTGCTCCAGCTCCCACTCCCTTTGGACCAGAAAGGTCAGATCTGCCCTCACCCCACTAGTTGTAGGCCAATTGTGCAAGTCCCACCTGTAGTCAGTAATGTCCCAAAATCTAGACTCTTCTGTGCTCCCAAAGTCAATGTCTTCAAAAGACTCCCACAATATACCAGGGCAATTATATTCCTCATCTTCGAGCTTGGCGTACTCCTCCATCCATGGAGACTGTCGTACTGTGTCCCACCATAGTGCTTGGTAAGCGTCATCCAGCCAGGTTTCCTGCCATACCAGTGTGTCAAGCTCTGACACCCACTCCATCAATGGTTGCTCTCCCAGTAGAGGTAGTCGCAGCGCCAATCGCATTCGTAATCTCTGCTCCTCACTGGGAAGACTCTCACCCCTCCGACGCTGCACGTCCTCCAGGGCCTGGTGCCATACGCCTTTTCGCTCGGCATCCCTGTAATCCGGGTGATCTTCCTCATGGAATGCTGTGCAGGAACCAACGGCATCCATATTGCTGTAGCCAGGGGTGCTGTACGGATACTAGCGTTGCCCTCAATTGTAAAATCCATGAACGGTGTCTCCGAGCTGCTTCTCCTCTCACTAGGACGCTATCCCACTGCTGCCACCAATGTAATGGAACGCCTAGCACCCCGACCGGGTACCTCCGTTGATAGATGCTCCTAGTGCTTCCAGAGGACTCCAAGCACTCCACTTGACACCGTCAGCACTGCAGACCCCACAAACCGCCGAAGCTTGGTGGAGGTCTCGCCGTCTCCTACCCACCCTGGACCTACGACAAGGCTCTAGGCTCCAGTGGGTGAACCGCTCCTAAATGCAGAGACAGGAACCAGGAACAAGCTCTTACAAGAGCTTATACTCAGGGGAGTATGGTGATATAGCAATCCCCAAGAGTGTAGTTATCCCATTCCCCAAACATGAGCCAAAGCTTCATGAAGGTATAAAAACAGGAACTCTCTTCATTTTAACACAAGCATTGATTTATACACATCTTCCAACAAGGTTACCACCCACAGGGTTTTGTAAAAACAGCCAATAACCACGTACAATACACTCAGACACTCCCACACAAAATCCTCCCCTCTGCCCATGATAGAATTACCTCACACTGGGTTGATGCACTCATCACAGGCAGGCGAATACACAATATCCTCTGTCCTGGAGACAACCGAGAAGTAATTCAATTATCTCTCAGGACAAAGGACAACGCCAATACACACAGAGAGACAATGGAACAGACCTCCCTACTCAACGTATACAATGTCCCATCCTTTTCAATACACATAGACATTTAACATCCTAAAATGGCACGAATTAGACCAGGGTTCAAATTAGTCCAAGTCCTTTGTGAACAAATGAGGCCTGGCTGATGAGAGGGCCCATAATTCTGGGGCAAGAGGCTAGTAGCCAGGCCCCTCCAAAACCCAGTGGCGAGGTTGGTTTCGCCACAGATGCAAGGACCTCTATGGTCTAATGAACCCTCCCCCACTTCTCCAAGTGCTGCTTGCGGTCCTTAGTGATCCATTCCGCTTGTGGAACGCATCGTGCGTTCCATTCACGTCTGTGGAGCGCATTATGCCTCTTATTTCCGGTCATGTGCTTCCCGCACATCCGGTGTATGTTATTTACAGAGGCGCTTCCGTCCCCACTTACATTTCGGACTATGTCTGCAATTTATGCATGTTATTTATGCATGTGATTTATAACTAGGAGTGCCTTCTGGATTTATATATTTGTTTGTTTCATGTACATTAAATAGCAGTGATTGAGTCGGTGGAACGCACTTTGCGTTCCATCTGCCTCTCACTGCCTTTTACTGCTGGTCATGTGACTTCCCTATTTCCGGCCCTCGATATACTGCTGTGTTTGTCATGCTGCTGCACCACCCCCACTATCCTTACTGCACAGGTGAATAGTATTACATTTTATTGATTGCTCAATATAATCTGTATATATATGACACCCCAACATGTAGCTCATTACCCTTGAGGAAGCCGGACTGCGCCGGCGATACGCGTTGGGCGTTTCTCATGTTTCCAGGTCCACTGTACCAGCTGTTTATGTGGGTTTTGGCTCTTGATATTTGACTTCATCTTGGTCTGTTTTACTCATTAGTGGCCTCACCTTATTTTACATTTTCTTCATGCTGTTCACAGGTATATTTTATATATAGCTGGTTTACATTGTATGTCCCCATTTAGTGGACGCTCAGTGGATTCTGTATGTGTCGGTTACATATATTCTTTTGTATACCGACACTTTGCCTATTTTGTATACAATTTTAAATGTGCGTTTTTTGGTGTGTCTAATAAACTTTACATATTTTATCCTGACTTATTATTGGATGTGCATTGATAGGGTGGTTCTTGTGACTCTCTCTTGGGTCAGGCGTTTCTTGTACTAATTTTCTTACCACTCTTTTGCACTCCTTGGATTATTTGGTGTGCCCCCTGTTTCTCAAAATTGCTGTCAAGAGTCCTGACAGCATCAAGTGAAAATACCACCCTATCCCCTGGGGATAGAACTGCATATTCAACAACTGACACCCAAGATTGGCCCCCATGGATCGGCTGGTGTAGAGCCAGTCAGTCCCTGTGAATCAGTGAAGACCAGACACCCAATAATCTATTAGCTAAAACCTGAACAAACACAGTGATTTCCGGAGACAACAGGGCGATGGGTCGATATGACTCAGGGAGTGAGAGGTCCTTTCCAGACCTCAGCGAGACCACAGCTAAAGCCTCTCTCATGGATGGTAGAGAAGCCCCGACACAGACTCCTGACAGATTACTCGCTAACCACCAGCTTAGTCCTACAGGTATCCTATAGAAGTGGTATCACCATCTAACACTCACCTCTCCCTTGGAGAGAAAAGATATAGTTCGAGGACCCTCCTGAGTCCGTACAATAGAAGCCAACAAGTTCCCCCGGAAATTTCCCCTGATTCCAAATATCGCTGCCTGAGGAAATACCTCTTTTTATCGGCCACCGAGAGCGAAGATCGTCCTCACATGTACCTCGGCCTCCTCCAATAGCGCAGCGGGCGATGCTATAGAGTGAGCTTCAGGTTCACACAGTTTGGCAAGCGCCCAATTGTATAGGGAGGGTGCTCAGGGACTGATGGTCCTCCCCCCTCCCCCTTTTTCCCCTTAGGGGCGTTCAGGGAGTCTGGCCCCGTCTCAGTAATGGTTAAGTAGGTTGCAGATTAGGGTCATTAAGGGTTAATTCACTGGGGATCCTCCTTAGACAGGATGGGGGCGGTGCAGGAAATCCTGAAGGTCACATATACCTCCTCTCTGTTCTGGTCACTTTCTCTTGCAAGTGGAAGCAGATTGGCCCTCCCTCCCTACCTCCCTTTTTGCGGTTATTCTTGGGAGGCGGGTCGAGGTGCCGGTTATGATCAGTTATGGATACTTGGTTATTCTGTTTTGTTTTTTCTATTCTTAAGAGCCCCCGCTGGGAGTCCAGTGGTTTTCGATATTGCTCCGATGATTACGGCTTTTGAGAGCTGCAAGTTCTGGTCGAGTTTATGAAGTCACAGCTGGCGGCATTTGAGTACAGCGGAGATATGGTGGTAGCAGATGGCGTAACTGCCCGCTGGGAGTCCAGCGGTTGGCAGACCGCTCTGATGATTACGGTTTAACTTGCCCGCTGGGAGTCCAGCCTTTGGCACACCGCTCCGATATTATGGTTTATTAAGGTTTGCCGCTTTAATAAAGAAGCTGTGGCCGATCACCATCCAGCAATAAAGTGACACAGTTGTCGGTGTCTTTTGTTATGGGTCAGGTTGGGTAAAGGGGCCAAGGGTGAGTTAAAGGTGGTACCCCCTCCCCTGTTTCCCTGGATACCAGCAGTCTTATGCTGAACAGTATTACATTCCCTGCTTTGGCTTTTATGATTATTAATCTTTTTAATTAATAGACCCCGGACAAAAGTTTTCAGCGCCTCCCACGATTCCTCTGCCGCCATTTCCTAAGTAACTACCTAAGCTCCGCAACCAAAAAATATTGGAACATAAAATCTGTCTGAACCCAAAAGCAACATTGAGACACTGCATAATAAACAATAAAGACCTGCAAAACTTCCATCAGACCCACATATAAGCCATAAAGAGCGTATTTCGATAATTATATGAGCACAAGTTTAAGACCATCAATGTCTGACATGAAACTGAACAAAGAAGGTCTCTCATAACCAAAGAGGAACAGATGCCCTGAAGTCGGGGGAGTCCTGTGAAAGAATAACAACCCCACCAGTAAAAGTGACACCACTCTGTGGTCAGGCTTCCTTCACATAGACCTGGTATCTCTGGGATTTTCATGTGTGTAGAATTCAGCGCCACCTCCCCGAGTCCTGCAGGGTAGAACATTGAGTGAGGGACTTCCAGAGACTGAAGACATCTCTTAATATCCAGATACTTCCCTAATCGGGTTGGACTTCTGCCAAAAAGTCTGGAAATATTGAAACGTTGCTTCGCTCCACAGTAAGCTGATTCTGATCTCTTGCTTTCTGCAGGATTATGTCCCAAACTGTATAAGGCAGAACAGATCTCTGCAGTCCTCCAGGCAGAACGGGCCAGGCATGGACCTGATGAGCCCTCTCTACTGCAGTTAGACTGTTAAGTTATCCTTACCACGTCTCTAAAATAGCTACCAGGGTTCACCTTCCACTTTCTCGGGAACTTGCAATAAGCCTTATGTTGTGGGCCTCATTCTGCCCCCCAGGTCATCAGATTTTGCAGTGAGGACAGAGACATCAGAGAGCGCTCTCCTATGGTCTTTCTGCACAGGGATCCATTGATCCTCAGGCTCTCCCACACATTTCTCTCCTCACCCCTTCTCTCAGTCTCCTGGTTCAAATCATGATGGATGATGATGCCATCCTCGCTCACGTTATCCATTATGTTCGGGATACCAGGGCTGCATTGCTTCACTTCACAGCAGTGAAAACCTCTTCAGTGGTGGGTTCACTTTACAGGGCCTTCAGGCATAAGGGAAGCCGAGTCATCTTCAGTCAATCCAGATACAAGGGTGGGAGACTCAGACACCCTGCCCTCTCTCGTGAAAGTCACCACCATTTTGGATGTGGAGTTCAGCTCTACATGGAGCCAGTTCAGCTCTACATGGGCTCTTCTTGTATACAGTGATATGGACCATGCTGGTATAACCTGGGTATCTCCTGTATATAATTATATATGTACGGCTGGTATAACCTAGGTATCTCCTGTATATTATTATATATGTACAGCTGGTATAACCTGGGTATCTCCTGTATATAATTATATATGTACAGCTGGTATAACCTGGGTATCTCCTGTATATAATTATATATGTACAGCTGGTATAACCTGGGCATCTCCTGTATATAATTATATATGTACAGCTGGTATAACCTGGGTATCTCCTGTATATAATTATATATGTACAGCTGGTATAACCTGGGTATCTCCTGTATATAATTATATATGTACAGATGGTATAACCTGGGCATCTCCTGTATATAATTATATATGTACAGCTGGTATAAGTTATACATCTTCCTGTATATAGTGATATGGAGCATGCTGGTATAACCTGGGCATCTCCTGTATATAATTATATATGTACAGCTGGTATCGGTTATACATCTTCTTGTATATAGTGATATGGACCATGCTGGTATAACCCGGGCATCTCCTGTATATAATTATATATGTACGGCTGGTATAACCTGGGCATTTGTATGTGTCTCTTACCTTTTCAGAGGGTCCTGAAGCCATCTTATGTTCAGTGATATTCGTGGTCGATGATATCTTGGTGACTTTATCTCTGTACGTCTCTTTCATTCCTTGACAGAAAACAGAACCTGTAACACACAGATATCACCAGTTCCTTACTCTGGATGTAGGATAATAAATGATTGTTTCTGGTTGATTTTGTGGTGACATTATGGTGGCCGGGCGGATCGTACATCACCACTGTCTATATAAATTGGCCTAAAATTCCTTTCCCATTCATCTCATATATATATTAATAGAAGTCGCAGATAGTTTTTTTCTGATAAAACCTCTTCACAGCATAGTAACATGATAGAACACCTGCTCCCTGCAGCCACCACTAGGGGGAGAGCTCTGCAAACATTTATAAACCGGACTCAGTAATGAGACAGTATGCAGTGAGCGTCTCAGCTCCCCCTAGTGGTGACTGTAGGCAGCCACAATGTTATCATAATGACAGCAATGCTCTGTACAGAGAAGAAAACCTGAAGACTACACAGTATTAAAATGTGGAGGTTCCCTTTAAGGCTGATGAGTAACTACAATAGGCTCAAATAATTACAGCGAAAACATTAAAATGTTGTTTTTCTTCTTCAAAAGGAGATAATAAAGCAAATAAACAAGGAAAGAAGATATCTTCCTAGTACAAGCAAGTAACGGGAACCTCGTGTCTCCGCTGCCTACCAGGAAATGGGAAGAACTGGAAAGATTACACAATATGTGGCCGACAACTCTGCAGAAAAAGTGTCCTCAAAAGCTCTAATAATGGAAAGGAGCTCTAGTATTAATATACACAGAACATGGCGACTGTAGGGACTATAGGACCGGGGTAAGTAGGTGCCCCCAGTACATCCCAGTCCACAGCTGCCTGCATTGAATAGAATAAGCCTGGGTTCCTCAATAAATGAGATCATATTAGAAGATGATTCAGGAAATTCAGGACTATGTCTCCCAAGGATTCACCAAGACGTGAGGCCACAAGTGGAGACGCCGGTGAGACATTGTATAAGAGAGAAAACTACAGCCTCAGGTAAGTCAACCATGTAAAGAAGGGAAATGACAATGACATCTAACATGATAGCAGACAGCAGAGCAGAGCTAGAGAGGTCATGGGGCCCCAACCACAAGCAGGGACCCAAGGTAAGGGCTACTTACTGGTTCCAGCAGGAAAAGAGAGAGGCTGAGGGACTGGTGGGGTATATATCCTAGGGAGAATCACGGAGCCACCCAGTGGCCTCACCCCAGCTAGGTGTTTATGGAGATGTGATAGGCTGAGGTAGGGGGTTGGATGAACCTCACTCCTCCTCCTTGTATGATGATATTAACACTTTAGGTTCTCACACTGTCTCCTCTACTCTTGTACTGCTGTCACTCATCTGTCATAACTTTTTTCTATTTTCATTGAAATGGATTAAATTCTCGGAGGAGTTTACTTTCACGTTTATTTTTTATACATTATAAGATTGAATAAAAAATATTCGTAGAAATGTATTAATGTGTTCCTAGTCCTGGAGGCCTACCTGCAGGCCGGGGACTACTACTGGTGGGGGGGACAGTAGGGACGCGTCTTCTGGGGACGCCCCCAGCACTGCTCCTGCGCCGCACTCATTACATATTATTACCGATGTGCGCCACATGGTGTATATGGTTTCTTCAAGAATGTTTTATTTAATTTTAATGCATGAAAACATTAATCGGGGGAAAGAAATTCCTCAATCAATTTCTATTACAAACGTACAGGATGCGCAGCCACTAAGCCCGTCGTACACATTAGACAGCTGTCGGCAGAACACTCGATTGGCCGACAGCTGTCTCGTCTGATCCCCCCCTGTATACAAGCACGCCCGGCTTCATTGAGCATGGGTGGGAGTGAAATCTCTGACGGGCAGATAACCTATGGGGCAACCTAAATATTACAAAAGGGCAAGTATAAGATGACATCCTATCCCTCAGGGGAGTGAAAAGGAGGAGATATTCCCCCATCATCCCAGCGATAGACATGAGAGATCTGGGCCGGGCCATTGAGCAGAGCGGAAAAAGCAAGATTTCAATTTCTATTAGATGAATAAAGTGAAGCTGGTCTTATGGTAAGTCTGGAACCTCGGAATAACCCTACGTTGTGGAAGAGGCGAGAGGAGTTCTTTTTTAAATTTATTTTAAATTATTTTTATTGAAGTTTGTTTCTTTACATTAATAGTAAAATGATGGACGTTGCTGAATTTGAGGGCACAGATATGAATGAGAAAAATCCCTGAAATGGTTTGATGAAGACTATGACTGCACTAGGTAAGTAGTGAAGTAGTCACATATCTGCAGGCTGGACAAATTTCCCATTTGTTATAGACGGTAATATTTTTGTAAACAGACCCTCGGATTAGTAATTGAGGTTAATACCTTTTAGTGCTTCTGTCATAGACAATGATACCAGAAACACGTCATCTTCCATCCAGACACCTGTTCGCTGCCCCGAACTGTGTTCTAACCCATGGAATCCATCTAAGTGGTGGAGTAAGAGCAATGGCCCCGCACCTCGGGAGTCCCAACATGGTTTTTGCTGTTAGGTCATCCTCTACGTTTGGTTGGACAATATGGTTTCTAAGAAAATACGGTTTTCATAAGTTCCTCTTGGGCTCTACATGTCAATGATCGCTAGGACCTGGTATGCTTGTCACCAGCTTCCTCTGTAGGTGTAGTAACCTCAGTTATCCTATACTTTTGGGCGTATTAATGTTGGTTCGGTTAATGGGCCCAGTCCAGCAGTATCTGATCGTCAGGGGGAATTACAATCTCTAAGAGGTCACTGCTATGAGAGGTGGAGCACCACACCATTACAGAAGGTTTACTAACTGGTGGTGGGGGCAGATAGGCAGCTGCTTGGTGCGCTAATACTGTGGTAAGGACGTGTCCTCCTCATGGGCCGACCAGGGAGAAGGAAGGGAAACCTTTCTACCTGCCCAGGCCTAAGGGTATACAAATTATGACCTAATCCACATAAAAATGACACAAGCTGGGGCCCGATCCTATTGGATTGTTAAACATATTCTAATCATCTCCCTAGAAGCAGGTAAAAGACATTTCCATGTGGAAAAGCTAGGTTTTGGACTTTTCTGTTTTTATTCCTTTTTCTGCACATTTTTGCTTGTCCTTCGTTTCCCTCTCGCAGTAAAAGACTTTTAGAGTATTTTCAGAGGCGCGCACCCGTTTTACACGGCGCTTCACATACACACAACCTTTGTCATCTTCTGTGAGGAGAGAAGGCCTCCTCGGGTAGAAAGGATGCAGATCTTCACAGAGCTGAGATTTGCAGCCAGCCGTGGTTCTATGTGAGAAATCTGCAAATATCGACAATTGTGCAGCAGTATAAAACTGTGAAGTGTCCAGTCCAGTACGGCTGGTGCCAGTCTAATACGGAAGCTTATATTACAGCCGTACTTATTGCTGCGAAGATCAGAAGTGAAGCCAGCGCTGGGGCGAGGTCATCATTGCTCAGAATTTCCTCATTGAGATTTCAGCACCATGGAAGGCAGGATCAGGCACAAGCAGCAGCCGGTGAGGTCACGTGTGAAGGTCCTTTTCCACAAACCAGGCCAATTATCGGGATGAGTGTTTATATAAATGGTTGTTCTCAATAACGGATGCTCCTTCATCGGGTGACCGTGCCGTTCTGCTGGCACCAAAGCTGATTGTTCCTGTGCAGCAGATTGTGCTGCCGTATACAGTGACTTTCTGTGACAGGAATCAGCAACCTCGGGCACTGCAGCTGTTCAGAAGCTACAACTCTCAGAATGCTTCATTCACTTCTGTGGGAGTTGGAACAGCCAAGCATGTTTGCATGCTGGGAGTTGTAGTTTCACGGCAGCTGGAGTGTCCAAGGTTGCTGCTGATCCCTGTTCTATGAGGACAGGGGATCACTGCAGGTGAATGTACCCCTCATCGCTGCTGAAGATCAGGCAATTACTGGGAATGTCTGGTTCATTCCTGATAATTGCCTGACACATCAGTCCATGTAAAAGGACCTTTAGGTCAGAGATCTTCAGAGGTCCCCTGTCACTAGAAGATCACAATAGACGGCTCTTGACTTGAGTCCCTCATTCTCCATGACACGTAAGATTTAGTGCTGAGAGAACTTAAAGGCTATGGACACCTTTGTGCATTAAAAATCAATAAACCCATATCTTACTGTAATGCAGCACATAATAAAATTCCACTTGTTTGTTTACCGGTATCAGCTTTGCTTCACATGCTCTCAGAAATGCTCTTCTATGAGTTTTGCTCATTGTTGTCAGGGCCGGGCCGACACAGAGGCTGGGGAGGCTCCAGCCTCAGGGTGCAGGCCAGCTCCCCAGCCTCTGGGCGGCAGGCAGGCCACAGACCACGTTGCTGCTGCTGCCACGCCTGCCGCGCTGGAGGACGGAGGGAGTAGTGAGCACTTGGCACTGACTTACGTGCTCCCTCCCCGCTCCGCCTCCTGGCTCGGCCGCTCCGCTGCTCTGGTCTCTGCTCAGTCGTTTGCCTGACTGGCTGAGTACAGCGCGCACTTTGACCTGACGCGCTGTACGCAGTCAGGTCACATGTGCGCCCTCTGGAGACCAGGAGCAGCGCGGGCAGCAGCACAGCACTGTGTCACGACCCAGCCCAGGCCCCAGCAGGGATAGAGCGTGAGAGTCTGCCCTAAAGTGAAGTAAGATAGTTCTTAAATAAAGATAATAATCTTTTCCGTCTGATCTGAGGTCTGATAGGGTTCTGGATGGGGTAAAATTACAAGGAACGCCCGGGGGGGGGGGGGGGGGGGCGCACTTGGGCAGCTCAGCCTCTGTTAGTGGTGGACCCTGTCCCAGCCCTGATTGTTGTCATCTCTTCTGAGGCTCTGTGGGCGTTCCTGTGGATTTTACATGTACCAGCACAAGCTCCACAGCCCTGCCCCCATATCATGCTACACAGTGCAAGCTCCACAGCCCTGCCCCATATCCTGTTACACAGTGCAAGCTCCACAGCCCCGCCCCCATATCCTGTTACACAGCACAAGCTCCACAGCCCTGCCCCCATATCCTGTTCCACAGCGCAAGCTCCACAGCCCCGCCCCCATATCGTGTTACACAGCACAAGCTCCACAGCCCCGCCCCTATATCCTGTTACACAGCACAAGCTCCACAGCCCCGCCCCCATATCCTGTTACACAGCACAAGCTCCACAGCCCCGCCCCCATATCCTGTTACACAGCACAAGCTCTTCAGCCCCGCCCCCATATCCTGTTACATAGCACAAGCTCCTCAGCCCCGCCCCCATATCCTGTTACACAGCACAAGCTCTGCTGCCCCGCCCCCATATCCTGTTACATAGCACAGCTAGCAGCCACTTACATATAGGCTGCTGGAAATTGCCAGTAAGTTGGTAGTAAGATTTCATTCCAATCCACAACATGGTGAGTCTTACAGCCTGTAATCAGCAGATCTGTTTCTCACTTTCCATTCTGTAAAAAGTCCATTATTTGTAGACACAATAGCTATTTCTGCTGATAACGTTAATGCAGTGATCTACAGTCAGAGCCAGGCGTTATACGCAGGATATAGATCTCATTACTGACAGCTCTCACTACGTGCACTCTCTTCTGAATACAGTATTGTGTGCAGTCCACACAGTGAGCGCTCACTTGTCCCACACAGATTAGTACAGTGTGACGACACGATGCTATGTACAGCAGAGTACATTTGTTCAGCGTCTACCAGAGGTCACAATAATACCTGTACATGGTCAGGTCTTTTTGTAGTCAGGACCAGAGTATCAGCAGCCTGCCAGGTCCCGCACACAGGATGCCCCGCCCCTCTCTGACATATCCAGACTAAACAGCGCATTATGTGTACAGGACCTGTCGTGATGTCACAGTCATGTGATCAGCCACATGTATGGGAGGAGTAAAGCGAACTCCTGAGAGTCCGTGTAGGACTGTGCTGGTATGAAGGTTCCTTAGTGGAGCATGTGTACATATAAAGCAGGGCTATGTGAGCATGTTGTGCAGTTTTCTGTGTGGCAGAGCTGTGTATGCAGTCAGCGCCATGTGGCACAGCGGTGTATGCAGTGAGCACCATGTTCCTCCCGACAATCGTCTGCTCGCTAGCAGAGAAGACCTCTGCTATTACTGCAGCATGGGGAGGAGCAATCGCTATGCCATCACTCATCCTCACGCAGTATACTTATTTTCAGACAGCAGGTTGTGATTAGACACCACAATCTGCCGCCTGCAAAGAATATTTTTTTAACATGTTAAAATGTTTGAATTACCTGATGAATGAGTGTTTGCTCGTTCATCGGGCAATCGGCGGCACGGGCAGATGTAGCATACGAGTGTCAAGAGGGAAGAGCTCCCTCCCGTCATTTGACTGCCCGTTAGCAGAGGAGACCGCTGCTATTATATGCAGTAATCTCCTCAATATAGGGGTGAATGATCGCTAATGCAACGCTCGTCCCTATACATTCTCATTGCGGAGCGCTGATTAGACAGCACAATCTGCCGCCGGCAAACAATGACGATTTTCTAACATGTCTAAGGATCCCGATTACCCGTTGACTGATGATTGTTCATTGGGTAATCGGCAGCAGTATTTCTCTTCCAGATGATCGCTAATGAGCGTCACTACAAATGCTTGTCAGGGATCATAGTAACGATAATCTGACAGTGTAGTACCCCCTTGGTTTTTATATTTTTGGTTGTGCACCCACAATACTGCTTTGTTCTGATATTCTGACAGTGTAATAGGGCCTTTAAACTGCGAGATGATTCATATGAACACTCGTTAGCGATCATTGGCCAAAATATTCATTTTCACAGCCTGAGAATTGGGCAGATTAACCGGCACTAGAAAACTGCACATATGTGGTATCGCCAGACACATACTGACCTGTAGAATAAAGATCACAAGTCAGTTTTACCGCGTAGTGAACGTCGTAAAAAAAATAAAACCTATAAAAATGAAAAAATTGTTAATTTTTTTCCAATTCCGCCACTTTTTGAATTTTTTCCCAACTTCCCACTACATGTACATGACGGTGTTGGAAAGTACAAATTGTCCAACAAAAAACAAAACTTCATAAGGTTGCTTACTATGACGCTGTGTACTGTCCCGTAGTCATTCTTAGTAACCTACGATGCTGTGACCCACTCACAGACCGTAAGTCTTGGAGGGCATTCGGTCGTGTGCATGGGCCCCTAATTCTATTTTTTTTGGTGTGTGTGTGGGGGTGTTGTTAGTCTGGTAAAAACATTTATATATTTTTAATAGTGAAGCCCTTTTTTTTTAACATTTATCTTTATATAAAATATTGGGAATGGTGTGATTTTAACTTTCATCCCAACCTCTGCCAGCATTCTGTACTATAGCTTGCAGTACCTGGCAGCCTCCCCTCTATGCCGGCTGTTCGCCATGTACTAGTGCTTATTATGGCACATATAAACACACACCCAACGCCAGCCCTGGACCATCCTGGCATCACCTGTGGTGTGTGCATATATGACTGCCAAATTAACCAGCTGTAGATGGCAGAGCAGAGAGGGGAGGCTGCCATGTACTGCATGCTTTATTACATAATACCGGTCTCACATGACAGCCTGACCTGACACCCAACCCCTGGTGCCATTCATCCTCCGCTCACTGCTTGCATCCCCCCCCCACCGTGCCATCCATCCTCCCCTGCTCACACAGCCCGTATCTCACCCAGCACAGCCCGTATCTCCAAGTCACTGCTCGCAAACCCCCGCCCCCCCCCTTCCCGTGCCGTCCATCCTCCTCTGCTCACACAGCCCGTATCTCACCCAGCACAGCCCGTATCTCCAAGTCACTGCTCGCAAACCCCCCCCGGACCCCCCGCCCCCCCCTTCCCGTGCCGTCCATCCTCCTCTGCTCACAGCACAGACAGACGAGTCCTGTCTGGCGACGAGGGCTCAGGCAGCATACCTGAAAGAGCAAGTGGCAATGGGATGATGGTGTCACGGAAGTTCCCGCATCAGGTGGCAGGAGATCGGTGAGACTGGCAACACGTGGTTTGATCTGACATGTTTTCCGTTTGGATCAAATGATGTCTGTGTTGTTTCTGGTGCTTACCAGACCTTCTTTCCCCAGGTGCGGCTATTATGGTCATTTAACCTTCTCTATTTATTGTTCTTTCTCCCACAATGCTATGCGGTTTATAGCTTCTGTTTCAGTTGTGGATAGCTTGTGTTTGGTTCTCGGCTGAGTTCCTGGTGCTGCCATAGCCACTTGAAGTTAAGTGTTTTCTTTCCCTTTTGTATTTTGTTTGGGTAATTTTGTGTGTTGCTTATCCCTGTCATTTGTATTAAGGCCTTAAGGGAGACTCCAGTTAGTCCTTCCTTTTGGAGGAACAGGTTGTCTCAGTCCTGACATTAGTACTAGGGTCCTATAGGGTGAGTTAGGACACTAGGTATTCCTGTGCATGAACTCACCTACCTCTGGGGTCTGTTTATACTGGTAGTTAGTCAGGACTTTGATTAGGGTTTTACTAGGAGGTGTCCATCTCCTTTCCTTAGTTTTCAGGCCTTATCCCCTCCCCCTATGCCTCCTATGTTCGGTGTGGTGTTTCCCTCCCACACCCGAACGTGACAAATGGACAATGAGCAGGGAGCGGTCCCCCAGTTTGATAGCACTATATGTGAGGTGACATGAGTGGCCAGAGCGCTGTCGTTAGCATACAATGTGTATGCTAATGACAGCACTGGCCATTGTGTTAGCACCTAATAGACATGGTAGGACTGATAATGAAAGTGCAGATGCCTGGGCTGTGTATTAGGAGCTGTAAAACACATCGCGGGTCGGGGCTGTCATTAGCAGGGAGAGGGAGACAGTGCAGGAGGAGTTACAGAAAATCCGTCAGACGAGGGATTCTCTGCATTTCACTGAGAGTAGCTGCTGAGCATAGGAAGAAAAAGAAGGATAAAAACAACCAATTGAAGAAATTATAAAATAAATGAATTTGTGTAAAAAAATGTAAAAAAAAATTTTTTACAAAGGCGTCCATAGCCTTTAAGTTATGGTCCGTGGTAGCGGAATCCATAACGGAATTCTTAGATATCCCGAACCTTGTACGCCAAACTTGAAACTACAAGTTCACTCAACATTAGTAAGATTGTATGAAGCTCGGAAAACAGACTGAATTCACCAGTACAGACGGAGTAGACCTGTTTTAGCATGAAATGTGTAAATCACGGATGACTTAATCCTGTCATACCGTTCAAGACTGTACAAGTCTGTACTAAGAAACCAAAGGTATGAACTGACCAGCACTGCTGAGCTAAAGCATGTCCGCCTCTAGGAGTAGAAGACACACAGAAGGTCTAGTTATGTATCCGGTGGTGCACAGTATATAGTAGAAACCAAAATGTACAACTAAAAAAGATTCAAAGTGTGCAGCACTCACCATAAAAACGTCTTCTCTTTATTAATCCATTACAATACAAGCGGTATAGGACGCGGTACAGACCAGCAGGCAACAGCCGTTTCCCTCAGATCTCAGGAAGCCCAGATGTCTGCTGGCCTGTACCGCGTCCTATACCGCTTGTGTTGTAATGGATAAATAAAGAGAAGACGTTTTATGGTGAGTGCTGCATGCGGTGAATCTCTATTTGGTAGTTAAAGACTTTCACAAGTTCAGTTTGCTCAGATTAATGAACTTTAGTTTTAAATGCAGAAAAGAAAAAAAAAAAAAAGAAAAATTATTATAATCCTGTCACTAACATTAATATAACTCCATTGTGATCAGACATGAGATCCACGCACCTTATACTACAGCACCATTTATTCATCTATTACTGCTGACAACCTGCCTGTATATCATCTTGGAGAGGTTGTCACAGCCCCATCTCCTGTTACTGACATCATACTGCAAAACACTGGGGCTGGAGAGCAAACTGATTTGTATAACGGCCTGAGGTGGGTACGGCTGAAGTGATTGATGGTCTAGTGAATCCTGGGTATATAATGTTCAGATGCTTTACCGCTCATGGTAATGCGGGTGTTCTCATGGTAATACGGGGGTTCTCAGGTTACACCAGGCCAATCATTGTGCCCGGGTCTTTGGAGCTCATAGTAATGCGGGTGTTCTCAGGCTACACCAGGCCAATCATTGTGCCCGGGTCTTTAGAGCTCATGGTAATGCGGGTGTTCTCAGGCTACACCAGGCCAATCATTGTGCCCGGGTCTTTAGAGCTCATGGTAATGCGGGTGTTCTCAGGCTACACCAGGCCAATCATTGTGCCCGAGTCTTTAGAGCTCATGGTAATGCGGGTGTTCTCAGGCTACACCAGGCCAATCATTGTGCCCGGGTCTTTAGAGCTCATGGTAATGCGGGTGTTCTCAGGTTACACCAGGCCAATCATTATGCCCGGGTCTTTAGAGCTCATGGTAATGCGGGTGTTCTCAGGTTACACCAGGCCAATCATTGCACCCGGGTCTTTGGAGCTCATGGTCCGGGTGTTCTCAGGCTACACTAGGTCAATCATTGTGCCCGAGTCTTTAGAGCTCATGGTAATGCGTGTGTTCTCAGGCTACACCAGGCCAATCATTGTGCCCGGGTCTTTAGAGCTCATGGTAATGCGGGTGTTCTCAGGCTACACCAGGCCAATCATTGTGCCCGGGTCTTTGGACCTCATGGTAATACAGGGGTTCTCAGGTTACACCAGGCCAATCATTGTGCCCGGGTCTTTGGACCTCATGGTAATACGGGGGTTCTCAGGTTACACCAGGCCAATCATTGTGCCCGGGTCTTTGGAGCTCATGGTAATACGGGTGTTCTCAGGCTACACTAGGTCAATCATTGTGCCCGAGTCTTTAGAGCTCATGGTAATGCGGGTGTTCTCAGGTTACACCAGGCCAATCATTGTGCCCGGGTCTTTGGAGCTCATGGTAATGCGGGTGTTCTCAGGTTACACCAGGCCAATCATTGCACCCGGGTCTTTGGACCTCATGGTAATACGGGGGTTCTCAGGTTACACCAGGCCAATCATTGTGCCCGGGTCTTTAGAGCTCATGGTAATGCGGGTGTTCTCAGGCTACACCAGGCCAATCATTGTGCCCGGGTCTTTAGAGCTCATGGTAATGCGGGTGTTCTCAGGCTACACCAGGCCAATCATTGTGCCCGAGTCTTTAGAGCTTATGGTAATGCGGGTGTTCTCAGGCTACACCAGGCCAATCATTGTGCCCGGGTCTTTAGAGCTCATGGTAATGCGGGTGTTCTCAGGTTACACCAGGCCAATTATTGTGCCCGGGTCTTTAGAGCTCATGGTAATGCGGGTGTTCTCAGGTTACACCAGGCCAATCATTATGCCCGGGTCTTTAGAGCTCATGGTAATGCGGGTGTTCTCAGGTTACACCAGGCCAATCATTGTGCCCAGGTCTTTAGAGCTCATGGTCCGGGTGTTCTCAGGCTACACTAGGTCAATCATTGTGCCCGAGTCTTTAGAGCTCATGGTAATGCGGGTGTTCTCAGGTTACACCAGGCCAATCATTGTGCCCGGGTCTTTGGACCTCATGGTAATACAGGGGTTCTCAGGTTACACCAGGCCAATCATTGTGCCCGGGTCTTTGGACCTCATGGTAATACGGGGGTTCTCAGGTTACACCAGGCCAATCATTGTGCCCGGGTCTTTGGAGCTCATGGTAATACGGGTGTTCTCAGGCTACACTAGGTCAATCATTGTGCCCGAGTCTTTAGAGCTCATGGTAATGCGGGTGTTCTCAGGTTACACCAGGCCAGTCATTGCACCCGGGTCTTTGGACCTCATGGTAATACGGGGTTTCTTAGGTTACACCAGGCCAGTCATTGCACCCGGGTCTTTGGACCTCATGGTAATACGGGGGTTCTCAGGTTACACCAGGCCAATCATTGTGCCTGGGTCTTTGGAGCTCATGGTCCGGGTGTTCTCAGGTCACACCAGGCCAGTGCTTGTCACCAGGCTTTTAAAGATCATGGTAATGCGGGTGTTCTTGGGTTACACTAGGCCAAGCCATTGTGCCTGGGTCTTTTTGAGTTGGTTTTAATTGCACTTTCAAGTGATTAGTTGTATAGCTGTGTTATTACTGAATGCCTTCTATACTTAGGAATTGTGATGTGATTTATGTGGTTATTCTTTAGAGTATGTAGGCTCTTCTAGACCAAATCTAAAGCTGCTGCAGCGGTCTTCCTTCTATTCACTTCCTCCAGGTGCTCAGGCCCAGCATTTTGTTGCTCCTCTGTATTACACCTACAGATAGTCCGACAGATCACAGCTAACAAGCGTTTGTAGGAAAGCTCATTAGTGATGTTTGATCTGCCTGTGTACTAGTGCCGACGATTAACCGATGAACGAGCAAACGTTTGTTCATCGGGCAATTGTAATTTTTAATCAGGCTGAAAAATCATTGTTTGCTGGCGACAGATCGCGCTGCCTAATCACGTTCTGCTGCCGGTGGATAATGATTTTGTATGGGGACGAGCGATGGCTGCATGTAATAGCATCGTTCTCCTCCTCTGACGAGCAGGTGATTGTCGAGAAGGGCAATCGTCTCCCTCATCTGTTGGTCGCTGGTCTAATACCAGCCTTACAGACAGGGTAAAGATGATGGAGCCACCAGTGAGTCCATTGAAAAAGTCACTGAAATGTTTCTTCATATTGTTTACTTTAGGCTACTTTCACACTAGTGGTTTTTGAGGATCCATCATGGTTCTGCAAAAACTCTTCCGTTACAATAATACAACAGCCTGTATCTGTCATGAACGGATCCGGTTGTATTATGTCTTCTATAGCTATGACGGATCCGTATTGAACACCATTGAAAGTCAATGGGGGACGGATCTGTTTTCTATTGTGTCAGAGAAAACGTCCCCAGTGACTTACATTGTGTGTCAGGACGGATCCGTCTCGCTCCGGATCCCAGGACGGACAGAAAAACACTGCAGGCAGCCTCCAGAGCAGAATGGTGACTGAATGGAGGCAAACTGATGCATTCTGAGCGGATCCTTTTCCATTCAGAATGCATTAGAATGCAAACTGATCCGTTTTGGACCGCTGGTGAGATCTCAGAAACGGGAAGCCAAAACGCCAGTGTGAAAGTAGCCTAACTCATTAAGAATCAAGATGAGGGTCGCTGCCACACCACAGGAGACAGATTTTTTACAGTATTTTAATTTTAGACATAATTGTCCATGCTATTTTGGGCCATAACAAACCAGCACTAGTACATCCCAACTTTCACGAAGAAAACAAAATCATGATAATACTCATTTAAGTTATGTCTCAAGGCCTAGTTAAAAGGTCGAACATTGAGGTCTAGGATAACTGCCTTACATCTGGTGGCTTTAGAGGCAGAGCTTGTTAAGATCTCATTTGCATCCCTTCTTCCCAGAATTCCAGAGGAGCATTGCCTGGCCTTTAAGACTCCTCACTCCGATTAGGCCCTCTCCATAAGAAGATATAGTACCCCCAAACACTCCACATACAAACATTATAATAATAATCTAATGTGACTATTTACTTCAGTATAGATTTCTAGAAGGTTTGTGATCACACGAGTGACAGAGAGGGGACGGGTCTCAGCTTCTGACCCTGTTTTCTTGTGACTCTCCGTTACTTCTTTTCATCAGGGGAGAATAAGAAGACGTCCTTGGCCATTGTTTTTAGGCTGTGCTGAGAGTTCAGGATTTCGCTTTTACGCGTTTCACTGCTGTCCTCCAGATCATCGATCACCACAATCACGTTCTTTGCTCCTGTATTTCAGAAATGAAATATTCTCTCAGCAAACAATATTAGAAGATTGTGAAAGATATAATGAAAAGACGAAGAATTGAAATGGATTACACACAGTTGTAGAACCAAAGCCTATCTCAGTGGCTTCACCTGTCTGCTCACTCCCATGGCCACTCATATTCTCTCACCTAGCTTATCAGACAGATATCGTAGCTCCTCATCGTACAGAGAGTCGGTGACATCAGTGATATTGATTCGCCCTCTGTTCTTGCTGTGATACAGAATCCCGAAATTGCACAGAGCCACGTCTGCATGGAACTGCTCGAATCCGTCGTTGGTGATACAACAAGGCCGGACGCTCTTCACAATATTTTTGAATTGTTCAGATTCCAGCCTTCTTTTCAGCCATTCATATTCACAATCTGCTGATCTCGAAAAAATTCTGACTTCCTTAAAAAACAGAATATAAAATCCATTGTAATTCATGTCATTAAAGGATAATTGTCATATATATATTTTTTGGAGTATTGGATTGTGGTGATTAATATCTCCTTGGTGGCCCTATTTCAACTTTTCACTGTGTATTCAATTACCCCTTAATTCCACATTTTTGTCCCCTGTACTGCCTACTTTTACCTGTGCTTAAAATAGGGTTGCTAGGCATGGTCCGTCTATCTGTTGCTAGGCATGGTCCGTCTATCTGTTGAAGGACGGAGGACGCAGAAGCAGGCAGCGTGCAAGGTCAGATTACAGACAGCCAGGGACTGTAAGTAAATGATTAAAGCCAGGTCCTCCCCAGCAGCTGGTAACAGTGCCTGGGCTGTGTGCACTTCTCCCTGTCCCTGCGCTTGGCAGACGCTCCCTCACTCAGCAGAGCTGGAGAAGGCAGAGTCGAAGCAGCGCAGACCAGGAAGGGAGATCTGCCGTCTGCTCAGTGTATAACTGAAAGCAACATGTGGTAAGAGGACCCCTTTGTGCTGCAGGAGATTAACCCTTTAGGGGGGAGGGCTCTGGTTACTGACACTTTTGGGGGGCTATTGTTACTGGCTAGTGAGGGCAGGCGGGATTAGCCTCAGGGTGAGGGCAGTGGCGGCCATCTTAACTGAATAGTGAAATTGCAGTTTTATGCAGACTGGTTGCTAAGGGCTGAATCTTATTAAATATGGGGTAAGTCAGTCTAATAGTAACTGATTATGGAATATCATGTTATTAGTAACTACATATATGAAAATTGAAATTAGGGTCTAAGTGTGACAGTTATCCTTTAAAACCAGTCAGAGTGCAGGCCTTTTATCTCTCACATGATGTCTCCAAGTCATCTTCTACTTCCAAACTGTGAAAAAGTTCGGTCATTACTTTTTTTTATATCTCTTTTGGGGGAAGTGAATCTCAATATGGCCACCAGGACAGCTCCCACAGAGGTTGTCCTCATTTTTCTCTAGAGTTGGAATCTATCACAGAATAAACAGCTTTTCTACTCAGGAGTCTCGAAAAGTCATCTGTGAGCCGTACTGGTGGCCAAAGTAGATGTCAGCCATCCTTTTGAGTAGATGCTTCGAGACTTGCGGATGTTAGACCCTTGATTGACTGATCCCTTTATCTGGCAGATAAATTGCACCAATTGTTTCTTTGTTTTTCGTGCAGGTTTTTACGGTTAGTCTACCTAGATTTCTTGTATCATCCTACAGCTAATTTATTTTATGACCCTACAGCTGGAGGATGACCAGGATCAACCCAAAACTGCATGTAGTGGAGACCAGGGGAGGGGTGCAGAGACATCAGTCACACCCGGGCCCTAATCTGTCAAGGAGCCCAAAGGCCTCTCTGCCACATAAGAAGACAGCGGTATTATAAATGGCACACGGTAGGTGGGTCCTAGTACACAGTTTAGACTTTTGGAGCACGCTTCTACAGGAGGAAAAGTATGCAAAATAAATCTCCACTTACCTTACTGCCATGTGTCGCTAAAAAAAAGAACAGAAAGATTCATTTTATATATTTGACAGAGAAATGGGGAACAGATGTAAGAAAAGACATTTACTTTTCATTGTTTTTTGCAACTTCTCCATTTTTCCTTTAAATGTGTCGTCACCGAACTCATCTACAAGAAAAAGAAACAAGAAGATGAAGTCCAAAGTGAGGAGACGTCACACAGGACAGAGGGAGGAGAATGGGTGACACCAGATTAGGGGTGGAGGACAAGCCACGAGACAAGATCAGACCCCCTAAAGAAATACAGACCCCAGACCTCACTCCCTGTAGTCATGGATTGGGGTCTGTGGGATCGCCCCCTCTTCTGGCATGTATGATACATGTGTGTGTGGAAGTTGTTTCTTACAGTCCTATATCCGTCACTGTTTGATGGTAACAGTATTAGGAGTGATGGTGACTTCACATAGGGGGGGCAATGTGGCCCTAAAACATGTCATGTGACTTCTATACAATAAGAGTCGATGGACTGAATGCCAAGAGATGGTTCAGGGCAGTACGCCAGGCAGGGCCGCCATTCAGCTCCGCTGTCTCTCCACCCCGCGATTCTGCACATCACACTTTATACGTACCTCCGTACACTGGTCCAGGTGGTGAGGTCTCAGTATCGTGTTGTCGCGGTGATTTCGGCTTCTTACCCGGCTGTGTAGACTGTCCATCAC
Organism: Bufo bufo; assembly: GCF_905171765.1. Taxonomy (NCBI): domain Eukaryota; kingdom Metazoa; phylum Chordata; class Amphibia; order Anura; family Bufonidae; genus Bufo; species Bufo bufo. The sequence goes on from NC_053395.1 coordinate 10,104,118, forward strand.
TGAAAAAAAACACAGGTCAGAACAACACACTGGATGCCCCCACGGGTCCTCAGTACTTTCCTCTGTGGCCCTCAGTGCTTTTCTGTGTGGCCCTCAGCAGGGGGCAGTTACAGTGTACATTGGAGATTTATCAGTATCGACAGAGGGAGGGTGAATTTACAGATTGTCAAAAATAGTACAAATCTTTCAAAATGTCTGTGCCGTGTGATTGGCTGCGGTTGGCGAGTCACACTGCCACACTGATCTGCTGCCAGCCCATCCAATGGATGAGAGACAGCAGAGCTCCTGGAGTGACGGGTGAGGCTACACGATGAGGTCTGACACCTGTAGTTAAAGGGATTCTGTCACCAGGTTTGACCCCTGTCAGCTAAACATATGCTGATGTTCAGGGCGTCTTCACGATTCCTAATGTGGGCTTATAAATGTCATCTGTGGGCTTATTTAGCTAAAAAACAGCTATTACTAACCTGTCAGTCAAACAAATAAGGTGCCCAAGGGGATGTTAATGGATGCAAGGTGCCTGCCGCACCCACCGCCGTTCGTGCCTTTCCGGACTTCTGCGCCGCCTCCTAATCCTCTGTCCCGCCTCTAGCTCTCCCTCCCCCTCCTTCTGCTGTAAGATCTCGCGCTTGCGCACAGGGCTCTGCCTGATGCGCCCGTGCGGACTTCTCCATTTGGCGCGAGATCTTACAGCAGGAGGAGGGGGGAGGGAGGGAGAGCGAGAGGCGGCACAGAGGATTAGGAGGCGGCGCAGAAGTCCGGAAAGGCGGCGCTGGGCACGAACGGCGGTGGGTGCGGCCGGCACCTTGCACCCATTAACATCCCCTTGGGCACCTTATTTGTTTGACTGACAGGTTAGTAATAGCTGTTTTTTAGCTAAATAAGCCCACAGATGACCCACAGATGACATTTATAAGCCCACATTAGGAATCCTGATGAGGCCCCGAACATCAGCATATGTTTAGCTGACAGGGGTCAAACCTGGTGACAGAATCCCTTTAAAAAGAAAACATGCAAAAAAATAAAAACACCCTGCGAGATTATAAAAAAAGATACGCGGATGTACATGGCAACAAGTAAAGGGAACACAACATAACTGTCAAAGTACTAAATACTAAGGGGCACAGTTATTAAGACTGGCGTTTTAGATGGCGGTCTTAATAACGCCCCCTAAACTGGTAGAGGATCCGCCGAAGTTATTAAGTGGCGCCGGCTTCTCCATAACTTCAGCGCATCCAGCGCCAGTTCTAAATGTAAGACGGCTTCCGAGCTTTCTTGCTGACCTTTTTCTACACCTAACACAGAATACCTATAAGAACCGACCTACCAGGGCCACATAAATACTAATACAACTCCTACAATAAACCAGAATATCCCTGCCATGCCAGTGTCCCTCACTGAACCAACACGTTTCGCCCAACGGCTTCGTCAGGGGAAACCTGAGGTGAGGGACACTGGTATGGCAGGGATATTTTGGGTGTGTACATGGTTCACAATCTAATCTCACTGTTAGACTTAGGTTTATATTACTTTACTGATTATATTATTTTCTTTTTGTGAAATATGATGTACTAATATGCCACTATGGTGTTTGCCTGCTCTGATATATAGAGCTTTATTGCCAGCCTTCTCCGGTGGTCCCTCAGTCATGTAATGTGGACTCTTATGGTTTTTAATCTTGAATTAATATGATTATGATATGAAATAAAGGATTTGATATTTTATGATCGTTTGGACTTCTAATGGTCCTGGTACACGTGTGTTTATTGTCGGGGTAGTACACCTAAAACAGGCGTAGAAAATGGTAAATGAGAGGGAATTGCCGGCCCCTACCCTTCCCCTTCCACAATTTTAGACCTGGCATGAGCGGGGTGAAGTCGCAGATAGCGGCGTAACTAACCGCTGTGCTGCCACCTGCGTTTGAAATCTGCCTAATTTAGGCCTATTTCAGTATAATAAATGACCCCCTAAGGTTATATGTAAAGTAATACCCCAATAACTCTGAGGTTCTTGGCCTATACAGTCTGAATGCACTCCTATTACCCCACAGGCAGCTTTCATTAGGTGGTACATAGAGCTGTGCCGCTCCTCCTCTCACTGGATGCTGGGGGCACACAGGGGTGACTAGGAGCAGCACGCTATACAGCAGGGTCTGCTCTCCTGAATGTAGATGGGTAGGTTCCTATCTGGATGGAGGTCACCTTGCCGTGGTAGGTGGGCACAGGTGTGGTTTGATCAAAATATACTTGCTAAGGACCTCAGTAATTTATCATATGAGGATGGGGTATTGGTTTATATATAACCTTTGTGTTTAGTATTATAAGCGCCGTTATGTTCCGTCTGCCACCTGTAGTTCACTGATCCGTGATACCACGGCGCACTGCAAAACGGCTGCGCCACAGTCCTGAAAGTCCTTATTGTTATGTAGGATACGTGTCTATGAAGACTAAATGCTGCGATGTAACAGGAGAGGAAGATTCAAGGATTTATTATCATCACTAGCATCATCAACATTATCATCATCATCACAATCATCGCCAAAATCATCACTTTTATTGCCATTCCTATCACCATCACTTTCATCACAATCACTATCATCGCCATGATTATCATCATCATCACTTTCATTGCCATTACTATAATTATCACTATCATCACCATCACTCTCATCACCATCACTGTGAGGCACATGTTCCTTCATGTAAACAGAATATAACAGGATATTAGGTGAGAGGTGACACAAATTTACTTACTCTTTTTTTGCTTTAATGCAAATACAGCATCTGAAAACGACAGAATAAATCATCATTATCTTTAACAGGATTATCATCATTATCATCATTATAATCACAATCATCGATGTACTATTCCTATTTATGGAGACTGCCTAGTAGACCTAAGGCAATTGCATGCCCTTTAAAGGGGTTGTCTGAGTTATTTTTTTGTACTTTGTATGTTTCTAGCTAATCAAATGTAAGGGCTTTGCAATTCACTTACTTCATCTGCAGTGGCTGCTTTCTCAGATCTCGCTGAGGGTCACATGACCTGTGAGGTCAGCTTCTCTCCCTGCTCTGATGAGGTCTTGTAAACAGGCCTGAGGAGCAGGTCTGTGTCTGTGCACCAGTCCTTACTGTGCTGGCCACGCCCCCCTGCACTGTCTGCTGCTGTGTGCCCTGTGTCTCCCACCCACTGGATTCTTCAGGAAAGATTAACCCCTTCAGCAGCATAGACTCAGGGCTGGAGGCTTTGCAGAGCAGTTGCAGGTAGTGAAGAGACACAGGATCTTCCCTCATCATCGTGCAGACACAGACTAGAGGAGTTCTGCAGAGCATTGCACAAGAACAGGTAGAGGGAAAGATCCTGTGTGTATCAGCAGTGTCATTGTACAGCTAGGACTTGTAGTGCTACACAGATAACATGCTGCTGCATATCCCAGCAGTCAGACATGTCACTCAGGGCAGCACTTTTATTCACTTCCTTTTACAGGGGGGGGGGACACGAATATTCAGAGATTGTTGTTATTGAAGGTAAAAAAAGGGACAGAAGAGAACGAGCGAAATGCAGAAATAGCATTTTTTTTTTGCCTAAAACCTGTTTAGCTAAGGGTACTTTCACACTTGTGTTAAAGTTTTCCGGTATTGAGTTCCTTCCTAGGGGCTCAATATCGGAAAAAACGCATCAGTTTTGTCCTAATGCATTCTGAATGGAAATCAATCCGTTCAGTATGCATCAGGATGTCTTTTACGGTATTTGGCATGCTGCGGTATTTTCTCCGGCCAAAATTCCGGAACACACATTAATTTCCATTGAAATTTATTAATGCCGGATCGGGTACCAAGTTCAGGAAATTGCCACATTGACTGAAACGGTTTACCTTTAAAAATGGGGAAAAAAATAAATACCGGATGACACCGGAGAGACGGATCCGGTATTTCAATGTATTTGTCAGATGAATCTAGAAACAAATTATATCAGTTTGCATACGGATTTCCGGATCTGGCAGGCAACGGACTTGCCTGCCGGAATCCAACAACGCTAGTGTGAAAGTACCCTTAGTTTAAGGGTCCATTCAGACGTCCGTATGAATGGTCCAGATCCGTTCCGCAATTATGCAGAACGGGTGCGGACCAATTCTTTTTCAATGGGGCCGGAAAAGATGCGGACAGCACACAGTGTGCTGTCCGCATCCGCACTTCCATTCCGCGGCCCCGAACTTCCGGTCTGCGGCTCCACAAAAAAATAGAGCAGCTGCGGAGAATAGGAATTCTCTATATAGTGCTGGCGATGTGCAGTGTCAGTGTTTTGCGGTCCGCAATTTGCGGACTGCAAAACACTACTGACATCTGAATGGACCCATATACTGCCGACATCAGCTTTATATATTTTTACATAACTCAGACAAACCCTTTAAGACTCCTTTCACCTTCTAGTCATTATCCATAAGGAAAACAGTACCCCCAGTGATACCAGCAGCAGACGCTCTGAAGGTCAGAATTAGTATCAGCGCGTCATTAACGACCCAAACTGTCCAATTATGTCACATGACGGACAGAGCAAAACTTTTAACACCAAAAAAATTTAGATTTTGCATTTCCCCTCAGAAATAAAATATAAAAATGATTGCGTTATATATAGCAAACCCAGCGCTCTGCTGTGGCCAGCACTCTTATGGTGGTGGATGGGGCTCTTCGTGTGGCCCCCGGTGACTGCTATGGGAATTACAGAAATAGCGGAGCGCCGGTGTTCTATCAAAAAGCACTACCCCGTGAAAATACCATACCCCACGTGAATTCCAGTGAAGCGATCAGCTGGAGAAGGGGGTGTGCGCCTCAGCGCAAGTGCACTACCACAGGTGTGCAAGCGCACTATCGGCCAGGGATCGCTTGCACAGCGAACCACCATCTGAACTCCCTACCCCTCAGTGCGCACGGCTGATAGTGCTGGGAGCAGGGAGAGACCGACCTGATGGAAGCCAGCCAGCAACGCATCTGAAGCGCTGTGTCCGCGCGTGCGCAGTGTGAGGGTAAGGAGATTTCAGAAGATAAACAACCATCAGATCTCCTTACCCCTGAGGGCGCACGCGCGGTGTCCGTGAGTCCATGCATGCGCACTGAGGGGTAGCGAGTTTGGATGGTGGTTCACTGTGCGAGCGATCCCTGGCCAATAGTGCTCTTGCACTGAGGCGCACACCCCCTTCTCCAGCTGATCGCTTCACCGGAAGTCACGTGGGGTATGGTATTTTCACCGGCTGCTCGGCCATCTCCATGACTCCACCTCCTCCGGCGGCACTTAGGCCTCTTTCACACGGGCGTTGCGCCGACCTGCGCGATCAAGTGGATTAAGGTGAGTTAAATTCTTTTTTTTAACCCCTCCAGCGCTATTGTACTATGCAGTCTGTATTCAGAATGCTATTATTTTCCCTTATAACCATGTTATAAGGGAAAATAATACAATCTACAGAACACCGATCCCAAACCTGAACTTCTGTGAAGAAGTCCAGGTTTCGGGTCTGGGTACCAAACACGCAGATTTTTCTCACACGCGTGCAAAACGCATTACATCGTTTTGCTCCCTCGTGGAAAAAACGCAAACATGGAACGCAATCGCGGTGAAAACTGACATGTTTTAGTGTCAAAATCGCACCATTTTCCCTGAACGCATCCGGCCCCAATCCGCAACGCCCGTGTGAAAGAGGCCTAAGGGGTAAAGTCCCTAAATAGGTTGCACCTTACAGGGTTAATATATATATTAATTATTTTCACGAGGCGCACAGTAGTCGCCATTGATACGTGACCTCCGGTATCTGAGGGGTGACGCCGTACCTGAACCATGACCCCATCTTGTTACTCTTCGTCCTCTCTCCTGATCTGCTGTGACTTGGGTTCGTCTCTAAGGCTCTGCTTATTCTTCAGGTTCTTGTTCTATTTTTGGGGGGAAGCAGCGGCGTCCTCTTCTATCTCCGGTGAGGACAGGCCAGCGTTCAGGGGTCTGTCTCCTGCTGGATCCTAGGATTTTACTGTCTGTTATTTTAATTTGAAGTAAAAGTTTCTTTCACTTTCACTTAAGCTCAGTCACTCCCTAGTGCTGCTGAATGTGATCGCACAGAGGACTCTGCTGCATCGTCTTAAAGGGGAAGGCCTGCAATAGAAACAGAATCTAGACCCAACCCTCCATGAAATGCCAACTGAAAGGAAAAGGGATGAGTATTAAAGAGCCATAAATATTAGCCCTCAAATCCTGTCAAATTGTAATCTTAGTCAGACAGTTCATATCTTTCTCTGGGAAAGCTGGGTGACAACCAGTACAGTAGATGTCCTCCTTCTCTGCAAGGGTTCTGAATGGTCAAACTACCTGACTGTGCACCATACATCTGACCTTCAGTGTCCATGCACCGAGGCTGTAGGAAGCTTGGTGACCACCTCATCTACAGTAGATATCATCCAGCTTTCCAGGGGTCCTGATTGTGCACCATACATCTGACCTTCAGTGTCCATGCACCGAGGCTGTAGGAAGCTTGGTGACCACCTCATCTACAGTAGATATCATCCAGCTTTCCAGGGGTCCTGATTGTGCACCATACATCTGACCTTCAGTGTCCATTCACCGAGGCTGTGGGAAGCTGGGTGACCACCCCATCTACAGTAGATATCATCCAGCTTTCCAGGGGTCCTGATTGTGCACCATACATCTGACCTTCAGTGTCCATGCACCGAGGCTGTGGGAAGCTTGGTGACCACCTCATCTACAGTAGATATCATCCAGCTTTCCAGGGGTCCTGATTGTGCACCATACATCTGACCTTCAGTGTCCATGCACCGAGGCTGTGGGAAGCTGGGTGACCACCTCATCTACAGTAGATATCATCCAGCTTTCCAGGGGTCCTGACTGTGCACCATACATCTGACCTTCAGTGTCCATGCACCGAAGCTGTGGGAAGCTGGGTGACCACCTCATCTACAGGAGATATCATCCAGCTTTCCAGGGGTCCTGATTGTGCACCATACATCTGACCTTCAGTGTCCATGCACCAAGGCTGTGGGAAGCTTGGTGACCACCTCATCTACAGTAGATATCATCCAGCTTTCCAGGGGTCCTGACTGTGCACCATACATCTGACCTTCAGTGTCCATGCATCGAGGCTGTGGGAAGCTGGGTGACCACCTCATCTACAGTAGATATCATCCAGCTTTCCAGGGGTCCTGACTGTGCACCATACATCTGACCTTCAGTGTCCATGCACCGAGGCTGTAGGAAGCTTGGTGACCACCTCATCTACAGTAGATATCATCCAGCTTTCCAGGGGTCCTGACTGTGCACCATACATCTGACCTTCAGTGTCCATGCACCGAGGCTGTGGGAAGCTGGGTGACCACCTCATCTACAGTAGATATCATCCAGCTTTCCAGGGGTCCTGACTGTGCACCATACATCTGACCTTCAGTGTCCATGCACCGAGGCTGTGGGAAGCTGGGTGACCACCTCATCTACAGGAGATATCATCCAGCTTTCCAGGGGTCCTGATTGTGCAGCTCCATGAAGGTTACAATGTTTCTATACAAACTTTGCATGTCTGTTACTGACGAGCGCGTCCACTGCGGAAATCAAACTCTGTGTGTGAGCGTGACTTCCCATTCCGCAAATTGCAGAACGCACACGGATGCCATCCATGTTTTGCGGATCCGCGATTTGCGGACCGCAAAACACACAACGGTCGTGTGCATGTAGCCTAATTCTGTAGCAGTAAGGTCACGCAGATACACACAGCATTATAAATCAGTATAATGCCCTGTGCTCCTGAGAAACGAGCAGTGTCTAGAACAGAGGATACGCACTGGACACGCTCGTCTGAAGCAGCCCTAAGGGCTCTTACACATGAGCGGATGCTGTGCGGGTAATCCGCTGCGTGAAAGACAGCCAAGCCCCGCTCCGGACAGCAGAGACACCGAGCAGTAACATGACTGATAACGCTCCATGCAGTGATGGTCAGTTCGCAGTGTTCGCCAGCGAACACATGCGGGCTGCCATCTTTAGTAAGGTAGACTCACCCGTCCGGCGATGCACAGGTAAGCCATTACCTGTGCCGGGAGCCGGTCTGAAATCAAATGCAGTCACCGGGAACAGGCAGTTCCGGAACAGCCCGATGAAGGCCCCCGGCGGCTGTTCTCGGAACTGCCTGCTCCCGGTGGCTGCATTTGATTTCAGACCGGCACAGGCACAGGTTAGGGCTTACCTGTGCATCGCCGGACGGGTGAGTCTACCTTACTAAAGATGGCAGCCCGCATGTGTCCGCTGGCGAACACTGCGAACTGACCATCACTGGCTCCGTGCCTCTCTGTGATCTTTTTACTACAAAATCACAGTGAGATAAAGTTGTCGCCATGATTTTGTAGTAAAAAGATCACAGAGAGGCACGGAGCGTTATCAGTCATGTTACTGCTCGGTGTCTCCGCTGTCCGGAGCGGGGCTTGGCTCTCTTTCACGCAGCGGATTACCTGCACGGCATCCGCTCATGTGAAAGAGCCCTAAGTGAACCTTCGCATTTTATAGCCTGTAGATCCCCAGCAATCACCTCTACCAAACTTTTCCTGTAGCCATACATAAGGTTTGCACAATGTTGAGGAGGTATTTTGGACCATTCCTCCCTGAAAATGTGTTTCAGTTCCTCGATATTTCCGGGATGCTGTGTGTGCAGAGCCCTCTTCTTGTCGCAGCATCTGCATAGGGTGGAGGACAGGATTCTGATTCGGCCATAGCAAAACACAAATCTTCTTTTTCACCTGTCATGAAAGGTTGGCAACAGTGCGGCCCTGTACTTCACCCGCACTGCTTCCTCTACCTACTTGCATGGTCTGCCCTAAATAACAGCCCAAAACTTGATCCCTGACTTGACCAAGTGCAGGGGTCTAAACCTAATGGGGAAAAGAGCAGTCGGACAGAAAGAGGGCAAAACCAGGGCTGGTTCAGAACTGAAAAGCTAAGTCAAATACACAGCAAAGTGAAACCAGAAGATAACAGAGTCTAATACCAAACAGAGTCCAAGATCAAGCAGTCAAATACCAGGAGGTCACGTCAGAGGCAGAATTAGAAAACAGTGGTAAATCCAGAGAAAAAGGTCAGCAATCCAGAGTAATAAAAGTAGCTGTAACAGCGGCTGCTGTGCGCCGCTGTTCCCCTGCTTACCGCCGCGGTTCCGGGCTCCGTGTTCAGCGGTGATCTGCGGCCGGTGCTTCCCATTTTACTGCTGCAGTCCTGGGCTCGCTCTGTGCTGTTGTTCTGGTTCCGCTCCACAGTTTGCTCTCAGCCCTGGCCACAGCATGCTTGCAACTGCCTGTTTAAATAGCCGACGCCTGAGCGGTGCTTGTTGGTCCAGCGTCCATGTTCCCTGACAGGAGTGCAAAACCATGATGCCTTCTCCACCAGCCCCAAGGCATGATGCCCTCTCCACCAGCCTCAGAGACTTATGCATCCTTCACCTACCCCAAACCGTAATGCCCCTCCATGACCCCAAACAATGATGCTCCTACAGGAGTCCAAAACTATGATCCTCCCTCTGTCTTCCCAAACCAGGATGCTCCCTCCATCAGGCCCAAAGCATGATATCCCCACCAAGGGCCCCAAACTATGATGCTCCTCCATGAGCCCCAATCCATGATGCGCCTCCTGGAGCCCAGAACTAGGATGCTCCCTTGGTCATTGCCAAACCAAGGTGCTTCTCCAACAGCCTCGAACAGTGATGCCACCCCCCCCCCAATCAGCCCCAAACCATGATGCTCCCTCTACCAGGCCCAGAAGTTGCATTCAGGAATGACCCATACTAACCAGTCTTTCTTCAGAACAGATTTGCCAGTAACCAGGCTTTGTGTGCCTCTATTTATTGGACAAATCATTGGTGGGACCAAATCTCTAATCTTATCTCCTTAACTGAAACGCCTTCTGACAATTAGCTCTAGGGGGAGTCATTAAGACAGAGGTTCACTTAATTTTCTCCCTGCAGCGTGGATGCTTACTTACGTTTATGCGTCAATGTAGAAATCCAGGCGATTCAAAAGGGTTGCTTTATACTTGCAACTGCATATTTAGAATATTTTCACATGAAAGGATAGTGAAAGCCGACTCCCTGACTTTATGGTGCAGTTCTCTGTACGCAGGGTATGATCTCCCGTAGATTATAATAAACTGTGATTGCACCGCACATGTAATAAGTAATAACGTATCCTTTAGGAATGAGACACAGGAATTCTCGAGGGATCTGACCAGATATTTAAACATAAAATCCCTTTAATCGTCACCAGTGTGAAGATGGAGATCTGACAATATATAAATCTTTGAGACAGGGATGATGGGAGGGATACATTGTATATGGTGGAGAGATTAGAGTGTGAGCTTTACAGGTCAGGAGTGATCGATACATTGTGCATTTCTGGAATGATAGGAGAGGTGGTAACGCTTGTGTGGTGCGCTCTCCATTCCCCGCACTCACTCACCGTTGAGTGGAGAGCACGCCACGCATGCACAGTGTCCTCTACTTTACTTCGGGGGCTCTGTTCTCTATATAGAAGCGATACGCGATCAGAGTTCCAGATGGGCCAAACCCTTTAAGGACCTATCACACAGAGAGATAATCATCCGAATGAACAACCACTCACTACTTGTGATCATTTACAAATGTTCAATTGTGCAACTTCTTGAAAAATGCGATGAGCCAACAAACATGCATCGATTCTGAACAAAAGGTCGTTCAGCCGATCATCTGCCGGTGGAAAAGGACCTTACGAATGTGTATCAGTGCTCCAGACGAAAAAAAAAAAATACCTAGTAGCCATTGGCTCCCGAACTGAAAAATTTAGGAGCCAAATAAAATTTTTAGTCGCCAAATCGAAACCGAATCAAAATTTTGGTATCGTGACAACGCTACGCCGATCAGATCGGCGTAGGGTTGTTTCAATACCAAAATATTGATTCGTTTCGTCACCATAAAAAAGTATTGCAATACTCAATACCGCACAAAAAAAAAAGCCACGTGCATTTTGCATTTTATGAAACGTTCGGCCCATAATAGAACAGTCCTATCCTATTTTTTGGGGTGACAAGGGTGTCTAAAAAATGGCGAATGCTCACCGCATAGGAGATATTTTTTAATAATTTAATAGTTTGGACTTTTCGGACGCAGCGTTATGTAATATGTTTATTTATTTATTGTTTATATATTTTATATGTAAAATTGGGAAAGGGGGGATTTAAACTTAATATTTTTAGTGTTTGTGTTTTTTTTTAGGGGCTGAAACCCTTGTCCTATTCACCCTTAGGCCCCTTTCACACGGGCGAGATTTCCGCGCGGGTGCGCTGGTGCGATGCGTGAGGTGAACGCATTGCACCCGCACTGAATCCAGACCCATTCACTTCTATGGGGCTGTGCACATGAGCGGTGATTTTCACGCATCACTTGTGCGTTGCGTGAAAATCGTAGCATGCTCCTCTTTGTACGTTTTTCACGCAACGCAGGCCCCATAGAAGTTAATGGGGCTGCGTGAAAATCGCAAGCATCCGCAAGCATGGTTGCTAGGATGAAAGTCTATTCATTGTATTATTTAACCTTATAACATGGTTATAAGGGAAAATAATAGCATTCTGAAAACAGCATGCAAAGTACAAGGTCAATATAATAAATATTATATACACACCCCAGTATAATAAACATTGGTGGCGCAGTGCGCCCTCCCCCCAACACCCCAGTATAATAAACATTGGTGGCGCAGTGCGCCCTCCCCCCAACACCCCAGTATAATAAACATTGGTGGCGCAGTGCGCCCTCCCCCCCAACACCCCAGTATAATAAACATTGGTGGCGCAGTGCGCCCCCCCAACACCCCAGTATAATAAACATTGGTGGCGCAGTGCGCCCCCCCCCAACACCCCAGTATAATAAACATTGGTGGCGCAGTGCGCCCTCCCCCCAACACCCCAGTATAATAAACATTGGTGGCGCAGTGCACCCTCCCCCCCAACACCCCAGTATAATAAACATTGGTGGCGCAGTGCGCCCTCCCCCCCAACACCCCAGTATAATAAACATTGGTGGCGCAGTGCGCCCTCCCCCCAACACCCCAGTATAATAAACATTGGTGGCGCAGTGCGCCCTCCCCCCAACACCCCAGTATAATAAACATTGGTGGTGCAGTGCGCCCTCCCCCCCAACACCCCAGTATAATAAACATTGGTGGCGCAGTGCGCCCCCACCAACACTCCAGTATAATAAACATTGGTGGCGCAGTGCGCCCCCACCAACACCCCAGTATAATAAACATTGGTGGCGCAGTGCGCCCCCCCAACACCCCAGTATAATAAACATTGGTGGCACAGTGCGCCCCCCAAACACCCCAGTATAATAAACATTGGTGGCGCAGTGCGCCCCCCAAACACCCCAGTATAATAAACATTGGTGGCACAGTGCGCCCCCCCCAACACCCCAGTATAATAAACATTGGTGGCACAGTGCGCCCCCCAAACACCCCAGTATAATAAACATTGGTGGCGCAGTGCGCCCCCCAAACACCCCAGTATAATAAACATTGGTGGCGCAGTGCGCCCCCCCCAACACCCCAGTATAATAAACATTGGTGGCGCAGTGCGCCCTCCCCCCAACACCCCAGTATAATAAACATTGGTGGCGCAGTGCGCCCTCCCCCCAACACCCCAGTATAATAAACATTGGTGGTGCAGTGCGCCCTCCCCCCCAACACCCCAGTATAATAAACATTGGTGGCGCAGTGCGCCCCCCCCCCAACACCCCAGTATAATAAACATTGGTGGCGCAGTGCGCCCTCCCCCCCAACACCCCAGTATAATAAACATTGGTGGAGCAGTGCGCCCCCCCAACACCCCAGTATAATAAACATTGGTGGCGCAGTGCGCCCCCCCCCCCAACACCCCAGTATAATAAACATTGGTGGCGCAGTGCGCCCCCACCAACACTCCAGTATAATAAACATTGGTGGCGCAGTGCGCCCCCCCCCCCCAACACCCCAGTATAATAAACATTGGTGGCGCAGTGCGCCCCCACCAACACTCCAGTATAATAAACATTGGTGGCGCAGTGCGCCCCCCCCCCCAACACCCCAGTATAATAAACATTGGTGGCGCAGTGCGCCCCCCCCCCAACACCCCAGTATAATAAACATTGGTGGCGCAGTGCGCCCTCCCCCCCAACACCCCAGTATAATAAACATTGGTGGCGCAGTGCGCCCCCCCAACACCCCAGTATAATAAACATTGGTGGCGCAGTGCGCCCCCCCCCCAACACCCCAGTATAATAAACATTGGTGGTGCAGTGCGCCCCCCCCCCAACACCCCAGTATAATAAACATTGGTGGCGCAGTGCGCCCCCCCCCAACACCCCAGTATAATAAACATTGGTGGCGCAGTGCGCCCCCCCAACACCCCAGTATAATAAACATTGGTGGCGCAGTGCGCCCCCCCAACACCCCAGTATAATAAACATTGGTGGCGCAGTGCGCCCCCCCCCAACACCCCAGTATAATAAACATTGGTGGTGCAGTGCGCCCTCCCCCCCAACACCCCAGTATAATAAACATTGGTGGCGCAGTGCGCCCCCCCCCAACACCCCAGTATAATAAACATTGGTGGCGCAGTGCGCCCCCCCAACACCCCAGTATAATAAACATTGGTGGCGCAGTGCGCCCCCCCCCCAACACCCCAGTATAATAAACATTGGTGGCGCAGTGCGCCCTCCCCCCAACACCCCAGTATAATAAACATTGGTGGCGCAGTGGGCTGTGCCAATGAGGGTTAAAAAATAAATTAACTCACCTCCTCCAATTGATCGCGTAGCTGACGGTCTCCTGTTCTTTCTTCAGGACCTGTGGTGACATCACTGTGCTCATCACATGGTACTGAAATTACATAGGACCCACTAGCGCGTGTTGAGACATAAAGCACTAAATATTTTCAATTGGTCACTATGACCATAGGTTGTCTCTGGGTTAACACGTGCTACTAAATTATCAATGTTAAAATTTAACGTTTATTAGTATTATCTATAAAACATATAACTAGAACTCACACCTTACACCTTAAAATTGTCAGTGATGCCTGCCTTATTGCAATTATATCTGGTGTGTATATACTTTAGGCCACTGGGGGGCACTCAAGCCATTATCTTTAGTAATTCCTACGGTCACTGTTACAACAGTTGTCACAGTTAGTTTGATGCGCACTGTTAATCCACAGTGCGCCCCTTGTAGGTATCGAGCGTCCTCCCAGTGCACTAAGTGCTGACAATCATGTCATACATCGTTGCTCGGCAGGACATTCACTGGCTAAAACCACACATAACACACTCTGCCCCCCGACATGTTTCGCCAAACACACTTGGCGTCTTCAGGGGTATGGGCAGTGGCGTCTTCAGGGGTATGGGCAGTGGCGTCTTTAGGGGTATGGGCAGTTTACGGCACAAGGCCCGCAGCCTAACAGAGGAACAGGGGAGGGAGACGCCTCTCCCTCCCCTGCCGCAGCACAGCCGTCTGTATCGCTGTCCTGAGGACGGCGATACAGATGACTATGGAGATGAGCGCTTCCACAATGGAAGCGCTCATCTCCCTGTGCCCAGCCGCTGCCGCCATCATTCACAGCTGATCCTGTGCCCGGGTCTGAGAAAGGCTTGTACCCGGGCACAGGATTGCAAACCCGGACTGTCCGGGTCATTCCCGTACGGATGGCAACCCTAGGGGGGGGCGCACTGCACCTCCAATGTTTATTATAATGGGGTGTTTGGGGGGGGGGGCACACTGCGCCACCAATGAAGATAACTGACCTGTTAATACAAATACAGGAGGCGGGTGCTGGAATCAAATAGCCGGCACCCGACCTCTATGACAGGAAGCTGCGATCCGCTGCAGTTAACCCCTCAGGTGCCGGCTATTTGATTCCGGCACCGGCCTCCTGTATTTGTATTAACAGCTCAGTTATCTTCATTGGTGGCGCAGTGGCCACAGCCCCTCCCCTCCTCCTCCCGTCCCTCTTCTCACTGGCAGCGGCAGCAGCAGCACAGGGAAAAGGGAGAGACTCCTCCTCTTCGCTGCTGAGAAGAACATCGGCGGCGGCGGGCACAGGACTATCATCTCCTGTGCCCCGCCGCTGTATTCAACTGCAGAGCTGCGGCGGCGGGTCTAGTTGCAAATGGCGACAAGACTAAAAAGTCTTGTCGCCATTTGTAAATTCTAAGTCACATTGGCGACCATTTTGGTCCTGTGTATGTTAGCTGTTTCTAGTCTACTGTACAGAAGCACAGGAAGGTCAGAAGACCTCATGAGGAGGATGCTCCTCCACCACAGAACAATTCCCTTAATTTAGGGTTTCCCAGGATTATGGCTATGGATTGCGCGGATGGATAGTAGCAGAGAATTGTCCAGCACACCATTTGTACAGAATTGTAAATATCGACTGACAACATCAAGAAAACCATGACTACTTGGAAGCCGAACTCTACAAGGACACGAAGGATCATTGTCTTGGCAGCTTGGACATGGCCACTGAGTTGAGGGCTACTCATCGGAGAGTTGTTCTGCTTTACTCTCCAGACATGTCGCAGGAGGTGGATCACACTTAGTCCATTGCACAGGAGAGTCAAGGAAAATGGTAGACAACAGCCGAATGTAATATTGACCAGCACCCAGTAGTAAGTCACCCTCATTATTCTACTGGAGTCTTCAGTCCCATTTGGACAACCTCTGAGGTTAAACATCCAGATAAAAGGTATGGCATTGACCAAGCCAATGACTGCAGATCCAAGAAGAAGACGGACTATGCTGGAGGAGAACCAAGCTTTAAATCCAAAGAAGAAACGGTGGGAGATATTGATCAGTCTTAAACAACAGTAAATGGAGAGCCACGTGGAGTTCCAGAACGTAACATCAATCAAAAAGACAATAACTAGGAAGATCGCTTTGTATGCTAATGCGTCTATGCAGTATATTTCAAAAAAGTCCAAGCCAGCATCCAGGCCCAGTGTGACCTGCAGGCAGACATGGGTGATAGCTGTGGACAGCAGGATCTTCTCACAGACTCCGGCTCTGGTCGGCTTTCTCCAGAATTTTAAATACACAGCAATAATGAAGAGGTTCAGGGAGGTTCCTGGTATGACGGTGGTCCAGGCTGTGAGCAGGTTCACGTAGCTTAGAATAAGTAACATGGTGGAGACGAGGTCTAAGCTCTCGTCTGGTTGTGTGAAGCTAATGCTACATTACTCGTAGTGGATGATTATATTGTACAGGACCAAAAGATGCAAAGATATTGGCGTCCATGCCGGGTGCAGCTTCCATCTCAATGTAAACAGTTTGCATAGGAAAATAAAGTCTGGGACGGATGTCGATGTCTTGTTATTTTTTTGGATTCAGTGAAGTGAGGCTGGAGAACCAGACCTGACCTTTTTTACAAACATTGGTGCTGATCTTATTTAGTTTCTCTGTATTGGATATGACTGAATACGAGAACTGGATGCAAATCTATGTGCTATCAACATGTATCTTAATGTCACCGAGCCGTGCACCGAGGATCAGGTTGTAGATGGCGACTGCTGCATATAAATACTATTATGGAAATAAGATAGAGTCCTCCGTATCAAATCCCCCCCCCCAAAAAATCAGGGCGAATAAAACAAGCAAACAAAATGCGCTGCTGCAATGAAGATCCAAAATGGAGGGCGACATTTAGGGGTTAATGGAGGCTGCAAATGGCCATCCTTCAGCCTCTCTGTCCCATTGAGAACCTCAGTGCGCAGCAAAAGTCTCTGACCATCACCGCAATGAAGGAGATGTGAAGGGACAGAGCTCCATTCTACTGAAGAGAGGTTCCCTGGGGCCAAAAATGACCCACCAACCTCAACCCTGGCTGTACCGGCCATGTGTCCTCCGCTGCGACAATGCAATGTTCAATCACAAAGTGTCACCAGCAACAGGGATTCTCACAATCTTTCCTTCCATCTACCGTATATATGGACTATCTGGTTCTGTCATCGACTGGCTTAGTCTGGTGTTTGCTGGAGGAGTTTTCCCATTGTTCTGCCCTTACAGAGATTGTC